>NC_134588.1:18888831-19226331 GCF_037038515.1 Microtus pennsylvanicus | reverse complement strand
GATATAAAATTGAGCAATGACTTTTTAATGTTTAACAGTTTTAAAGATTATACTGTTTATTTGCACGAGAGCATATGTGGCTTTTTGAGTGTATGTACATATGTGCATGTGTGCAGTTATGTGCTCTTCTGCATTCTGAGTGTAAACGAGGGCAATGGATGTCTATAGCAGGAGTGACAAGCATTTCATAGCTGCTAAGAATGCTATGCCATTGGTGGGATTTGATCCTCAGTCTCTATAACTGAGCAGCAAATGCTTTTATTGATTAAGACATCACCTCAAACTAAAGGATTCTATTTTAATGAAAAATATTTTAATTGCAAGCATCCTTTGAGAGCAAAACAATTGAAGAGCCCTAGAGCAGTGCTCTTGGTAATATGAAGATTGAGGCAGGGTTTTTTGTTTGTTTTTATTTTCCCCAGAGACCAGGGCTGTCCTAAATGTCTGGAAGGCAGCTACTAAGTCAAGAGCAAAGAAGTGTTGGTACAGAGTTTGAATATGCCATTGGAAGAACCTGGATCTTGTCTATAATGGTTAGTTCTAGATTCTCAATGTTGTAGAATAAGACTGGTACTGCATACAACACAGTATGAGAATGGGAGAGAGGCCAGACTGGAAAATAGAGGGTTAAGGTTAGGTTGCAATATGGGCCATTAAAGGGTAGTGATGCTACATGCAAACGATCCCGAATAGCTTTGTGTGTGTGTATGTGTCTGTGTGTGTCTCTGTGTCTGTGTGTGTGCTTGTATATCATGTACCTATTGTATATATGTGAGTATGTTCATATATTGGAACATACATGCTTGTGGAAGCTAGGGATTGACATCAGACTGTTTTTCTCAATTGCTTTCCCCTTAATATTTTTGATATTCAGTGTTTCACCGAAACTGGGGATTCTCTTTTAAATTAGCTATGCCAGCCAGCCAGTGATATCTAGGGAACATTTTGTCTTCCCCCTGCAACCTAAGTTCTAGGTTTACAGAATACCCTGGGATGCCCAGCTTTTTATGCAGGTGATTGGAATCTGAACTGAGTTGCACACACTTTACCAACTGACCCAGCTCTCTATCACTGTTCTGCTGCTGTCCTTACCCACTGTTACCTGTGCCATTGTGGGTAAAGAATCAAATGTCAGGCCAGAGCGGGGACTCTTGTATATCTAAATAACCTTGTGATGAGTTGTGCCGAAGGAGCAAAGCAGTGGGGGTTTGCTTGAGACTTTGTGGGGTTCAACAGTCTTTAGTCATGGAAGTTTTACCTGCCAAGTTGCTTTCTGCCTTGCCTGTCCTTACTTCTACTGCTTGTGCTCAAGTCAGGATTACTGTGGTAAACCTTGAATTGTTAGATTGTTAGGTGCTGTTCGAGTTCACTGAGAAGCTGCCTAAGGAAGCGGGATAAAGAACTCTGCCATTTTCACGCTGAAGCCTGATTGTCTTGAAGTGCCCTTTGAGGTCCCTTGTCTGTTGGGAACAGGCTTGTTCCTGGCCAGGCAATGAAGAGGAAGGAAAACAGCAATCAGCTAACAGTATTGAAGATGAAGTGTCCCTGATATTATCTGTTGGGTAAACCTCACTCAACAGACATGCTATTCCTTGCCTATTTTATAAAAGTACCTATGGTAGGACTGGATAACCTAAGCTCATCTATGGAAACAAGCTCAGTTGTCAATGGCAGCTAACTGCCTCAGCCTCCCCAGTTGGTTTGTGCAGGTGTTTTTAAGCCCTGATTTAATGACATAAACCTTTGCTTGCTCTCCCAGTCAGGTTAATCTAGTCAGCTCTGCTGGATGTGGTTAAATCCTGACTGGATGATGTTTTGCTGTCTGTCCTAGCCTTGCTATTTGCTCTTTTGTGTTTGCTTGCTATGTTCTTACTAGACTCCTTTATACATGGAAGTACAGTCACCATAGATCCTTCTCCTCTTGGTACAAAACCCAAGTGATTCTTCAGCCACTGTATACACATAGATCCTGACCTGAGACGGGGAAGCATAGGCAAGGGCAGTGCAATGACTTCTCGAGCAATTTCCCCGTCTGTAGCATGGTGTGAATGAAAGTGTCACAGACAACAGCCTAAGCATCACTTGAGAACTCAGTAAAAAAACAGACTTTGAGGCCTGGATTTCAGTATAATAAATGAGAACTTCTGGGAGTGACTTGAGTGACTGCACTGCATATGACCTGAGAAATTTTCTGTGCTTGCTATTGCCCATTCTGCAGAAAGCTATTCCTTTGGGTTTCAATCAAGTATCATTAGGTGAATTGCAAACAAACATCTTCATTGTTCTTCTCTTACCTAAAAAACATGGTAAAACTCTCTCTCTCTCTCTCTCTCTCTCTCTCTCTCTCTCTCTCTCTCTCTCTCTCTCTGTCTCTGTCTCTCTCGTGTGTGTGATCCAGAGCAACTGTCACTTCCTTGTCAGAAACTGTCTAACTTGTTTTTTGAGACAGAATCCCTTTCCGGACAGTGGTACTTACAGAGTGGCTTAGGTTAGGATCACCTCTTCCCCAACTTCTCAGTGCTGGGATTACAATCTCATGCCACCATATCAGGCTTCCTCCTCCCTGGGCTTTGGGATAGAATTCAGGTGCCCATGCTTGGAAAGCAAGCACTTCACCAGTTGAAGTATCTGCCAGCGCTACCATCTTGTTTCTCAAACATTTATATTTAACCTCTGTTCTTCTGTTTCCTCTTCAACCTTCCTTATCAAGCTATACAATCAGAAAAAAATATATTTCTTGAATCCATTTCTGGTTCCCTTAGGGCAGCTCAAACACTGTCTTGTGAGTGAATATTCATTGAACTTTAAAAAAAGACTTTAATTTACATTTTGTATTATTTTAATGATATATTTTATAGTAGTTATGAATATTTATCATGTGTGCTTGTGTGTACATGAAGTTGAAGTCCACAAAGGCCAGGAAAGGGCATTGGATTTCCCTGAAGCTTGAGTTACAGGTGTTTGTTAGCTGTCCTCTGTGGATGCTGGGAACCTATTTCAAGTCCACTGCAAGAGTTTCAAACACTCCTGACCTCTAAGACAGCTTATCAGCATGTGTTCTGAATTTTTTAAATTAGTATATGAAGTATTTAAAAACATAATTACATTGAAACAAAGCATATTTTAGTAAACTTTTCTTCCTCCTGATCTTCCCCACTTCCCTGCTATACTGATCTTTGCTTTATAAACTTTCTGCGACTCTAATTTCTCTTTTGTGTCATTTTGACAACTCATCCCTCCAGCACTGTTGTAGGGTTTCTGTCCTGCCTGGTTCCACAATTGTTAAGTCCCAAAGAAAATCACTCAGAGAATTAGTTATAACTGATTGGCCCATTAGCTCATGGTTCTTATTAACTCTTTTAATTTATATTAGTTTATTATTCTATTTATTTATTTATTTATTTTTTCATTGAGAAAAGAAAGAAAAAAACAAGTTTCCACCTCCTCCCAGCCTCCCATTTCCTTCCACCTCTTCCCACCCTTCTCCCCCTCCTCCCACTCCTCTCCCCCTCCCTCTCCAGTCCAAAGAGCAGTTAGGGTTCTCTGCCCTGTGGTAAGTCCTAGGTCCTCCCCCCTCTCTCTATATCTAGGAAGGTGAACATCCAAACTGGCTAGGCTCCCACAAAGCCAGCACATTGCGTAGGATCAAAACCCCGTGCCATTGTCCTTGGCTTCTCATCAGCCCTCATTGTTCGCGATGTTCAGAGAGTCCAGTTTTAACCCATGCTTTTTCAGTCACAGTCCAGCTGGCCTTGGTGAGCTCCCAGTAGATCAGCTCCACTGTCTCAGTGGGTGGGTGCACCCCTCGTGGTCCCGACTTCTCTCTATGTTAGTAGCATGGCTCGGTACCTTTTTCAGTGGGGTAGGTCATATCTTCCTTCTTTGGTGTCTGGACAGGACTGGGGAGGAATGGGACTTCCTCCATCCCAGAATTTTCCTGTTCTCATTGATCCGCCTCTACTTCCTGTCTGGTTGTCCCACTTATACTTCCTGCCTGGCTACTTGCTAATCAGAGTTTATTTAAAACATAATTGACAGAATATAGACAATTGTCCCACACCACAGCACCTTATTTTTCTTACCTCTTCTGATCCCTTTGCTAATGAGGGGAGGAATTCAACTGCATTTATACTCATATACATATATATGTACATGGTTATTATTATATATTACACATATATTATATATTACATATCTATTATATACAATAACTCATTGCACCATGAATTGCTGTACATATGAGTCTACCAAACAGAAAGCTATCTACCTGTAAGAACATTTTCCCAAATCTTCATTGTCCAGTATGCCCAATTCTTATTGGGAGCTCATGGTATATTCTTGGAGGATGAATAACTGAATAAGTTATTCCAAAGTAAAGTGAATTCTGAATTCAAATGCTGTACTGTGTCTGAATCTGCTTCTCAGTAATTTATTATATTTTGTACACAGTCAGAATATTGAGCCATCTGCTTATAGAATCCATTTTCTTGTACTCAGGTCATTTGTAACCATATTAAATAATAATTTATAATACTTTCTTCCTTCATAGGGTAAAACCAAACATTTGCTAATATTTCAGCAAGAATAGTTGTGTAGAGTTTTGTTTTCTGACTGTTCAGAATCCCTTCCTGGGGTAACATTATGTTACCCTACACTATTGCCATATCATCTTGTTGAGATTCTGCCTACTTCGGGCTGATGGTTTCTACTTTTAGGGCAAATCGAGATTACCCTAAAATGCTTCCCACAAATGTGTGATTTGCTTTAAGCACAAAATATGTAATGCTCTAAGTATTTAAAGCGTGTGGAAATTACAAGACAGCTTATCTTGGAAGCACACTACAAAGCACACAAAGGATTCTCATGGCTACTTTAAGTAGCATTTTTACCATATAAATTAATTCTTTAATTTGGATTTTTCTCATTTATACAGAAATAACTGCATGACAATTTCAGTTACAATAGCACATACAGATGATTAAAAGAACCTGTAAAATTGATACTACTAAAGACTATATGATTGACATTTGAGAACTCTCAAATGTATGTGGTATTCTGTATGAACACAAGATAGCTTGCATTTGCCGGTGTTAAATACTTTACTCACCCGGCTTTTGTTGTCATTTGACTCAGTATAAAGGGTTCTGAATTTAGAGAGATAACCTCCCTTAACATAGTTAATTAAGACAGAAACTCTTCCTCAGTTCCCACTAGCCAAGTGAGATTTCGATATGATATTTATATTTTTTTAATAAAAGCTAGTAATGTTTGGTAGAGTTAGCATCACTGAAATCTCTAGATAGTCAAAACCATTCTGTGGCATTCTTGACTCTGCCTCTAGTGTGAGTGAATGTCTAGGTCCAACTGGCAAAGATAAATATATAGTCAAAGTTTGAACAGGGTTGGAGGCAAGAACAAATGAGTGTAAATTTTTACTATAATTGTAGAAGAGCTAGTTTTGGCCTCGTGATGAAATGGTGAGAATGTACAACATGGAAATATATTCAGTCTTAAGAAGCCAGATGATATGAACATGCTGAGACAAGGTTGGAATTAGAGCTATTGAGGTTTTGTGTCAGCCAGGTTTATACCTCAAAGCAGTGTTTCAGGACCTCCATCCTTATTAGCACAATATGTCTTATTTTATTGGGATTTATTTTATTTTTATTTGTGTGTGAATGTGTGTGTGCATGTATATGTGAGTGTGAGTGTGTGTAACATATGTAATGTTTATGTGTATACATGCCACATGTGTGAAGAACGTCCTTTCAAAAGACAAAAGAAAGAGTCTGACATCCTGGATCTGGTGTTATAGGTATTGTACACAACCTAATATGATGCTCGAAACTGAACTCAGGTCCTATCGAAGAACAACAGATTCTCTTGGCCACCGTGCCATCTCTCCAGCCCCCAATATATCTGTCTGTTAAATGCTTTCCCCTATAATGGTTAAATTATGGCCCATGTTGTTCTTATTATCATACCTCAAGTTCACCCCATATGCAGTTGCTGAAAATGACACAGCTGTTTTGGCACACTGAACAGAAACAGCGTTAGCTAGGTCAAATCTCAATTGGTCATTCAATAATCTTCAGATATGCCGGGCAGTGGTGCACATGCCTTTTATCCCAGCACTTGGGAGGCAGAGTTAGGCGGATCTCTGTGAGTTCAAGACCAGCCTGGTCTACAAGAGTTACAGACTCCAAACCCACAGAGAAACCCTGTCTCAAAAAACCAAAATAATAATAATAATAATAATAATAATCTTCAGATAGGTTCTTAAAATTCATGACTGCTAGGAAGCATGTCTCATGAATATTCAAAGTTCTTTATCAAAGGTATATTTTTTTACTTATACGAGTGTTTTCTTTTTAAATTCTTTTAAATTGATTTTTATTGAGCTCTACATTTTTCCCTTTCCTGCCTCTCCCCTTCCCTTCAACTCTCTCCCAAGGTCCCCATGCTTCCAATTTACTAAGGATATCTTGTCTTTTTCTCCTACCCATGTAGATTAGATCTATGTATGTCTCTCTTAGGGTCCTCATTGTCTAGGTTCTCTGGGATTGTGATTTGTGGGCTGATTTTCTTTACTTCATGTTTATAAAACTACTTATGAGTAAGTACATGTGATAATTGTCTTTCTGGGTCTGGGTTACCTCACTCAAAGATACATTTTCATAAGTCATTCTTTCTTAGTAAGTCGTATGATTGCCTCTTATTTTACTACATACCAAATGTATTTAGATTAGTAGTTGGGATGATCTTTATTTCTTTTTGCCTTGAAAGGATCTAGAATCACCTAGGAGACAGGTCATTGAAAACATCTGTGAAGGAGATTCTAAATTAGGTTTGTCTTTCAGTGTGCCTGACCTAAATAAGGTTAATTGAGGCAGGAATTCCACCCACAGATGTCTAGGTTGTCCTACATCAATCAGTAGACAGGACAATCCTTCACCAATATGTTTTCAGGCCAACCTTCCCAAGTGATTCTAAGTTTTATGTAAGTTGACGTTTAAAATTAATCATCAGATTCTATATATCTGTTTTCCTATGGAAATATTTTATAGTTCATACTTTGCAGTAGTTAAGTGCATAAAAATATTCTCTGGTTCATGTATATTAAAGAAAATTTTAAACAGCAAACTTGATTTAGATTTCTATCTGGAAACTCTTTCTTTAGTTTATCCTTTGTGGTTTTGTAAAGTTCTTTTAGAATGCCATTAATTTCTATAGTAATAACAACTATTTTAATTGTTAATTACCCATTGGGCTTTATGTTTACTATTTTTCTACAAAAAAACTTCAGTCATAAACTTGACGTCATTAATTTTCCTAGAAAGTGACAATGAAGGCAGAATGATGATGTGATGAAGCCCATGTATGAGGACCAACTCAGCTAAAGGAACTTAAACTTAGCAAGCGATCAGTACAAACTTCCAGTGTCACAGGCATCGCCCTCTGTTACAAAGACTATGGACATTTAGGATGTACAGGCCCAGCTGTTGATGTCACACTCAGGCACAAGGTCGATGCTGGTATGTTGTTTACAAAAGGGCTGATACTATAGACTGACAAACAGTTTATCACCAAGATGCTTTAGTTATCCTTAGCCCACATTTACACATAAAGAATTCAGGCTCATATTACTAGAATCTAAAACTATTATAGATTGTCAAGCTAGTGTATTTATGTATACAGTGCAATTAGATATCTTGTTAGACAGCTCAACACTGCTCCAGTTTATTTCTGTGTTGATCCCCCTCAAAAATGAAGAGTGGTTGCTACTAGCAATGGTGTGTGTGTGTGTGTGTGTGTGTGTGTGTGTGTGTGTGTGTGTGTGATGGAATATACCTGTTCGGTGTTCAAATAGCAAAACACCTTTCTTTTCATTGATGAGAAGACAAAGGCACAGTTCCACACTGCTGGCCCCCTCATGGTTGAAAGGCTCCTTTAATCTTCCAGGGACTCAGATTCTGGCCAGACCCATAATTTTGGCTTTGAGGCTGGAAAGATTTTCAGGCCTTGGCAGTTTGAAGTGGAATAAATAAGTAAAGATATTTAAAGATAAACATGAAGGTTATGAAAAGAAAATAGGACATACTGAGAGAACATGAGTATGGGCTTCCCTATGAGGCAGTCTGAGAAAGCACAACATGCCCAAGGGATAGTTTAAGTCTTAGCATTTGGGTAGCTCTCAAGTTCCATCTCAAAAGGTGGCTCATAATGCTTTGTTTTTCCCGTTCTCTCTCTTCTGATCCATGGAATTACAAGGTGGCACAGGGTCTGCCTTAAGTGAAATTATATTATAATTTGAGGAGATAAAACTGGGACCATGATGCTTACACAAGGGTTTTGGGACATGCCATTTCTCCTGATAAGGGATTTGTAGTTAGAATCCTATAAAATCACAGGTTTGGGGCTGGGGAGGGAGAAAAGCCCCAAGCCGTCATTAAGTGTGCTGGAATTCTTGACATTTTGCTGGCCAGAGGCCTCAGCCACACTTGAGGTTGAAGGATGATGTCTTTTCCTTCTCATGTCCCATTGTTTCCCTTCTTTCTGTGATGCTTCCCTATGACAGCATATGGGATATCCAGCTCACAGTTCCAAACTGAGCATTGACTGTGATAGAGGGACAATATGCTATGCTATGGTGTAACTGAGCACAGAGATGCCATAGCATCTATGGGACTAAGGAGTCTCCTGAAAAGAGGACAGCATTAGCCTTTGCCAATGACACATTAAAAAAAAAAAAAAAAACACTTCCCTGCCACCTGCCACAGACACAGTCTGATTTTTCTTGTCATTTCATTTCTGTTTCATATTTTAGAATTTTGTTTATCTTTAGTTGTATAGCTAGTGAATGATAGTCTGATGATAAGAAATAAATATTGATATGTAATATAGTGTAAAATATTCATTAAAAGGTGATAACTATGTACTATAAAATATATTAAGTAATGAAATATGTTATGTCATATAAATATGTTATGTCATAAAAAACAGTAACCATCTGTTTTATAAACTTGATGAACATAACAACAAACCTGTCTTTATGCATCTCTTCATGTATGTTAGATATGTTCGTACTGTTTGTCATATCTAAGCAAGGACTAGTTGTATATTTATAAGAGCAGAGAAATAACTTGTAAGACTGAAGCCGGGTTCTAAGCCTGGTGTTCAGTCACTAGGGCCATGGGGGCTCTTTAAGCCTCTCTCCATGTCTGACTTCCTAAGAAGAAGGTTGCATGCATACAGTTGGTGGTCCTAACTGTAGTTTGCTCACACTTTATCGGAACTTTTTGCTCATTAGAGGCAGATTGGTCGCTTAACAGTCTGTTCGTGCAGGTGGCATGTATTATTTTAACTCAATGGTTTAATGAAACATAATGTATGATGTAGAAAACCGTCAACGTAGTATTTACAGAAAGCTAAATGTAAGTCTTTCAAAAGAATAACACAATTAAGTTGTTAAAGATAACGTAGAATTGTTAAGAGAAGAAAATACACAGCATTAAGATAATACAATACAAAAAAAAAAAAGCCTCTCTATAAAGTTGTAGTTGGACTGCTTTGCAAACAGATTTAATGCAATTTTCTTGTTTAAAGAAAATGAACATTATATAGAATAAGCTTTGCTTTGACTGTTTTGGAAGGAAAACACCTCCAATCGGGTTATGTATGCAAAGGAAAGCTGATTCAATACCTAGTAACTCGTTAACAGTGTCTAGTGAAGATACTCTTCAATTAAACAGCCATAGAATAACCCGATCACGCCCACGCCTGACTTAATTGAATATTTATTAATTCAGTGATCAATTGCTTAAGAACACTTTCAATTTTTCAAATGGATACCTAAATACTTTTACATTTATTTACTTAGACTTTAAATTACATATGGAAGACAAGGGAACCCTCATGTTTATCTTTAAATATATTTATTTATTTATTCCACTTCATCCTGCCAAGGCCTGAAATTCTTTCCAGCCACAGAGCCAAAACTATGGGTCTAGCCAGAATCTGAGTCCCTGAAAGGTGTGCCTGTGGAGGTCAGAGGACAGGGTGTATGAGTCACTCTCCCCTTCCACGGTGTGAGTTCCAGGGACTTATCTCTGGTCATCAGGCTTGGTGACAAGGGACTTTATGCTGAGAAACTCAAACCAACACTCTCCAGAGTACCTTAAACTAGTATTTTAAAACAAATCTTAAAAAAATCAAGTAAATTTTACTTGATTTTAATGGAAGTGAAATAACACAAGTGAAGCTAAAAAGTCTCTAGACTTTACATAAATGCTCCTTATTCTAGGAATTTTTAAATTCTCATCAATTTTTAAGGAAAGAGCATTAAGTGTTATATCCATTAAAATCAATTTAAATTGTATATATTGTTTTTACAATTTAACAGATTTTCCTGATTCCTCTAGAAGACACGGAACTTGGTACCTCCTTACTTCTTTCACATCTTTCCATGATTTTGTTTTGTTTTCTTTTTTATTGTTTTTATTGAGCTATATTTTTTTCTCTGCTTCTCTCCCCTCCTTCTCTCTCCCTTCTACCTTATGCCATAATCCCCATGCTCCTAATTTACTCAGGAGATCTTGTCTTTTTCTACTTCCCATGTAGATTAGATCCATGTATGTCTCTTTTAGCCTTCTCTTTTTGCTATCTAGGCTCTTCAGGATTGTGAATTGTAGGCTGTTTTTTCTTTGCTTTATGTCTAAAAGCCACCTATGAGTGAATACATGTTATATTTGTCTTTCAGGGTCTGGGTCATCTCACTCAATATGTTTTCTAGATCCATCCATTTGCCCACAAATTTCAAGATGTCTTTTTTTTCTACTGTGTAGTACTCCATTATGTAAATGTACCACATTTTCTTTATCCATTCTTTGGTCAAGGGACGTTTAGGTTGTTTCCAGGTTCTAGCAATAACAAACAATGCTGCTATGAACATAATTGAGCACATGTCCTTGTGGTATGATTGAACACCCTTTTGGTATATACCCAAAAGTGGTATTACTGGGTCTTAAAGTAGGCTGTTTCCTAATTTTCTGAGAAATCGCCATACTGATTTCTAAAACGGGTCATATAGTTTGCACTCCCACTAGCAAGGCAGGAGTGTTCACTTTATCCCACAACCTCTCCAGCATAATCTGCCGTCAGTGTTTTTGATTTTGAACATTCTGACATGAATAAGATGGAATCTCAGAGTTGTTTGGATTTGCATTTCTCTGATGGTTAAGGATGTTGAGCTTTTCTTTAAGTGTCTTTCAGCCATTTTAGATTCCTCTGTTCAGAGTTCTCTGTTTAAGTCTGTACTCGTTTTTTTTTTTTTTTTTTGATTATTTGTTCTTTTGATGACCAATTTCATGAGTTCTTTGTATATTTTGGAAATCAGCCCACTGTCTGATGTAGGGTTGGTGAAGATCTTTTCCCATTCTGTAGGCTGCTATTTTGTTTTGTTGACCGTGTCCTTTGCTTTACAGCAGCTTCTCAGTTTCAGGAGGTCCCATTTATCAATTGTTTCTCTCAGTGTCTGTGCTACTGGGGTTATATTTAGGAACTGGTCTCCTGTGCCAATGTGTTCAAGTGTACTTCCCACTTTCTCGTCTATGAGGTCAGTGTGTTTGGTTTTATGTCGAGGTCTTTGTTCCATCTGGGTTTGAGTTATGTGCATGGTGATAGATATGGGTCTATTTTCATTCTTCTATTTGTTGATATCCAGTTATTTTCATGATTTCTTAAATACTATTCTTAACCATTTGATTGTATTTTCCTTATCACTTTGCCTATGTTTTGCATTTACATGAATTCAGTGCCTCATACTCCATTTCCCACCAGGGTGTTAACCTTTGTTAATTTCATTTTTATTAACTACATTCCACTAATGTGTGGCTAATAACTTTCCAAGACAAAATGAATGCAACATGTCCCAAAGGCTGTATTTGTTTGTAGAAGTGTTTTCTTGCTGCCTTTTGCCAAATGAGAATGTAATTGGAAATAAGACCAAAGTATTGAATTATACTCACTTTTTTTGAACTTTAGAGAAAATTTCACATTGTAACTTAAAACATTTACATGGAGGGATGTACTAGTTGTTACAAAGTAGCTATATTTATGATTTAATAATTTTTAAGACATTGTTTTCAGGGAATGAAGACAACTACAAGAAGGAACCTACATTTTGTCTGTTCTGATGGATCACTTTGACTCTTCCTTATGCTTTCCAATATTTGTCTTGGTGCTTTTCAGCCATAGGATTACAATCCCTGAAGTTCTGGTATGAGCTTCAAAAGAGATCTTGAAATCTGAGTTGGATCTGTTTCTAAGTAGAAAGCTGGCATATTTCTTTCATCCTGTCGCCAGCTCACATCTTTATCAGCAGATAAGTGAGAGAAGACCTTGGAGGACAGGGAATATCTTCTTCCATCCATGGGAATCATCATTAGTAGCAAAGATATTACAGTAACTATGTGATTCTCTGTCATCCCATACCTTCTGCAAGCACGTGATTGTCAATTCTAGCAGTGCTGGCTCTCTTAATTCAGACATATCCAGACCCTTTGTGATGTTCAGGCATTAAGGAAAACTAAGTTCGTTTCCCAGGAAGGAAGGAAAGGCCAGCAGTTTCAGTCAAATAGCCTCAGCATGTAATTTACATGGGACAGGAAGTTATCATATTTTATAATTCATTGATATTTGAATCATTTTTCAAGAATATATCTGTAGAGAAATTCTCTCAAGTCTGAATATTGAATACTTAAAGTAGAATATTTCTTCATGTGACTTTATTGTAATTTTAAACAAAGATCACAGAAGAAGACCTTGAGATGTCCAGGACAGCTGTTTAAGAGACTTTTTTATTTAGTTGATTATTTTTAGGGTGTGTGTGTGTGTGTGTTTGTGTGTGTACACGTGTGCATGTTTGTGTGTGTATGGAAAACAGAGGGAAACTTTGGCTGTCATTCCTCTGTTGCTAGTTTGTCTTGTTTTGTATTAGGATCTCTCAAGCATCTGGGACTAATGAAGACAGCAAACCAGGTTAGTTCATGAACTCCAAGGATCTGTCTGTCTCTGCCTCCTCAGCTCTGAGATTATCAGCATGTGCCAGCAAATAGTTTTCATTTTTTCAACATGGGTTCTAAAGGAAAACAATAATAACTTCATTCTTGTCAGGAAAATTACACACACACACACATATATAATATTGTATAAAGCCTATCTATAAATTATAAAACAACATATATATGTATGTATACATGCACACATAGCATGTCTTTGTGTGCTTCTGTGTATGTGTTTGTGTGGACACTTGCATAGTTTTCACCACCATAGCTAGAGAAAAATTTGCAGATACCAGTGTTTTCCTTCTGCTACATGGATTGTGGGCATCAAACTCAGGCCATGGAGCTTGGGTGTGAGTGCCTTTTCCTGCTGAGCCATCTCAGCAGCCTTGTTTACATTGTTTTAGAAAGAGAATGACTATCCTGCAAAGAGAAGAGTGAGCCTGGCAGTAACAGAAGAACTACCTACCAAGATTTTCTTGTTTCTGTTGCCGCAGGCGCTGTCCATTGCTTTCAGCAACTTTGTGATGCGCACTATCACTTTTATACTTTTGTATCTCCTATAACATTCATTATTACTGCTTGCATTACTTTTGAGTGATCTCTTTCTATCCTTGGTATAGATTTCTGTTCAGTGATCCTAGCTTTTTCACTAGTTGAGTGAGTCTATTTATTGTTTGGTAATGGTTATTGAACAGTTTATCACACTCGATAATGTTTAAATATTATGGATAAAAGTCACATATTTAAAAAAAAAACTTGTTACTGCGGAAGATTCCTTTGAAACCAAGCCTTCAAGTAAGATTTAGTCATAGTTTGTTTGAATGTTTACAGCCTGTATGCATGAACTGCTTAAAGATTAAATGGTAAGTACTGAAAGTTAATTGGCTTCATTAGTAAACATGTCAATCATTTAGAAGAAAATACTTACTTACTGTGTATAAAATACTATTCTAATTATTTATGCTTGGTATTTTGATATGTTAGAATTTGTGATATAAAAAAGACAAAAACATTTATTGTGTTTCTTCTCAAATTACAAAGTTTAGTTCTCAGGTTTCAAAGAAAACTTTCTCCATTTCTCCAATTTATGATCACTTTTATAATCACCACAGATGTATAAATTAATGACTTTTGTTGGTTTGGTTTTGAATATTGTTGATTAGTTTATATAAATTAACTAAGATTTTGATAGACCTTGAGTTTTTAAATGTATTCTGTTATATGTGTGTATATGTGTGTATGTATTTATGTATGTATATGTATATATCCCTAGATATATAAATATAACCCATTCAGTCCATAATGTTACCTCTATGTATGTTTTTAGGACTGACTGTTTAGCATTAGGTAACCACTTGGTGTTGTCTTCCCAGGGAAGACTATTTCTTCCTCTCTCAGTATCCCCTGGTGGTCTGCTTTCTTTTCCTAATAGGCTGCTCATGTCTAGGTAGACATTTTCCTCAGACTTTGGCTGTACCTTGTGATGTTCCTAGAAGGCAGAGTCTCACAAAAAAAAAAAAAAAAAGCTTCCTCTTCGTCTGTCTCTTACATTCTTTGCACACATCCACACCACTTTCCACACTGATCTCTGAAACTTAGGCGCAGATGTAGTGTTGTAGATTTTAGTAATAGTGTTTAATTTTTATTTATTTATTTATTTGTTGAAAAGATTTCTGCCTCCTCCCCGCCTCCCATTTCCCTCCTTTTGCCCCCACTCCTTTCTCCCTCCCTCCACTCCTCTTCCCCTCCCCCCACTCCATTCCCCCTCCCTCTCCAGTCTGAAGAGCAGTCCAGATTCCCTGCCCTGTGGGAAGTACAAGGTCCTCCCCCCTCCATCCAGGTCCAGGAAGGTGAGCACCCAAACAGGCTAGACTCCCACAAAGCCAGTTCATGCAGTAGGATCGAAACCTAGTGCCATTGTCCTTGGCTTCTCATCAGCCCTTATTGTCCACCATGTTCAGAGATTCCGGTTTTATCCCATGCTTTTTCAGTCCCAGTCCAGCTGGCCTTGGTGAGCTCCCAATAGATCAGCCCCACTGTCACAGTGGGTGGGTGCGCCCCTCGTGGTCCTGACTTCCTTGCTCTTGTTCTCCCTCCCTCTGCTCCTCATTGGGACCTTGGGAGCTCAGTCCGGTGCTCCAATGTATGTCTCTGTCTCTATCTCCATCCATCGCCAGCTGAAGGTTCATATCCAGGCGGATGACTATATGCTTTTCTTTAGGTTCCACTCATCCATTGCTGGTGGGAATGCAAACTTGGGCAACCACTTTGGAAATCAGTTGTGGCGATTTCTCAGGAAATTCGGGATCAACCTACCCCAAGACCCAGTAATACCACTCTTGGGAATATACCCAAGAGATGCCCTATCATATGACAAAAGCATTTGTTCAACTATGTTCATAGCAGCACTATTTGTAATATCCAGAACCTGGAAACAACCTAGATGCCCTTCAATGGAAGAATGGATGAAGAAAGTGTGAAATATATACATATTAAAGTACTATTCGGCAGTAAAAAAAAAACAATGACATTGTGAATTTTGCATGCAAATGGATGGAAATAGAAAACACTATCCTAAGTGAGGTAACCCACACCCAAAAAGATGAACATGGGATGCACTCACTCATAATTGGTTTCTAGCCATAGTAATAGGTTTTACAACTTTGCATTTTTTTTAATGAGTTGTAGTGTTTTGTAGTGGACACTGCTGGAGGAGACTTTTCATGGTGAGGAGTGAAGGATACATTTATTTGTGGGTAAGGACAAACATTTAGAATGTAGTCAGGTATTAGGCTGTTTTAGTAACAGGGCAATTGCAAGTTCTTCTCAAAGATCCATGACTTTCTTAGACCTGGGTATCTGGCTAGGTATCTAGAACCAGGACCAGTTTCCTTCTTGTTGAACCAGCTTTAGGTAAAATTAGGGAGCTACATACTATTTGTGTTCCATCTTTGTACCCTTAGAATTATCGTTTAGTTAGTTTTCAAGGGAGTAACTTTATTCTTCCTGGAATTTCCACTTTTTAAATTTTATCAATATAAAAATTACAAAATTCAAGGCATACATTAAGGTGTTTTGATACACATATATGTTATGAAATGTCAATAATTTTTCTTGATTCCTGGATCTGTGCTGTCGAGACATGAGTATAATATGTTTCTCTCTGTGTGTTTTGCTGCTTTGTTTGTCCTTGCTAAGAAAACACGGGGAAGCAAGTGGGAAAAGTAAATGACTAGCAGTCTTATCATAATTGTATCTTAATAATTTATGTTATTCACAGTTTTCTATCCTCTGTGCTTTCTAATGAGTATAAACATCACTGTAAAATTACACTGATCCTTAAGTCTTGCCTTGGGAGACCTTGCTTCATGTTACCACAGCACCATAAATAAATTTTAAAGGGCCCATTTGAGAAAACCATTTGCCATCTGCATAATATACAAAAGGGAAGAAGAAGCCATGCTTCAATAAGAGGTCCTGGATTTAGACTGAACAAAAACCAGCTATGAAAAGTGGATGTGATTAAGAAATTTCTTTAAATGGAAAATTAAATTGCTAAAACCCAATACCAGTCTCAATTAAATAAATATAAATTCTGACAGCAGTAGCACAATGATTTTAGCCAGCCTGACTGAAAAGGTGTAAAAGCGAATAAAGCCTCCTGCTTCTGAGAGCTATTTAACTGCACTTCTCAAAAGTTGAAATATTCACATTCATTAACTGCTTATTTCAGCTCTTATGAAATGGCCCTGCAAAACTCTTCCACTCCTGCTTGTGAGGTCTGTGCAGATGTTTTCTGAGATACTGTGCTTTGCAATCAGACATGGGAGCTACCTTCTCTGTCCATCTCTGAATGAGCAGGACACCATGTTAGACCGAGATAGTATGGGTTATTTATAGTCATTAGCAAACTTGAAAATTATTTGACAAAACCCAGCAAAATGAAAATAACATATCTTGTTATATTCATTTAAAAAAAATAATCAAACTATGATTTATGTATGTAAGTTTCAATGTGTATATGTACATCTGAAAGTGTGGGAGCTCATGTGTTTTACAGGTATGCTAATTAAGTCAAAATGAAGTAGATCAATTTCAGTGCCTCAATGGTGATAGCCTTCTTTTTTTAAATTTATTTGTTTATTAAAGATTTCTGTCTCTTCCCCGCCTCCCATTTCCCTCCTCCTTCCCCAATTAAGTCCCCCCCTCCTCAGCCCGAAGAGCAATCAGGATTCCCTGCCCTGTGGGAAGTCCAAGGAACCCCCACCTTCATCCAGGTCTAGTAAGTTGAGCATCCAAACTGCCTAGGCTCCCACAAAGCCAGTACGTGCAGTAGGATCAGAAACCCATTACCATTGTTCTTGAGTTCTCAGCAGAAAGAGCACGAGCAAGGAACTCAGGACCGCAAGGGGTGCACCCACACACTGAGACAATGAGGATGTTCTATTGGGAACTCACCAAGGCCAGCTGGCCTGGGTCTGAAAAAGCCTGGGATAAAACCGGACTCTCTGAACATAGCGGATAGCCCTCTTTTTTTAATCTGTGTATTTATCTATTTTTCAATGAATGAATTGTGTGTGTGTACACGCACACACATATACATATGTGTCCATGCTCATGTGTGTATGAGCGCACTGTGAGAGAGGACAGAGGTCAGTGACGGAGGTTTCTCAAGTATGCTCTCTCTCTAATGTTTTGGGCCTTTCCTTGAACCCAGGTCTCCCTGTCTGAGCTAGTCTGACTAGCCCAGCTTGCTATGAGGATACCTTGTCCCTGCCTCCCAAGTTTTTCCTTACCAGAAGGTTGCCATATGTCTTTTGCATTTACAAGGATGCTGAAGGTCTGAACACTGGCACTCATGCTTGAGCATCAAGCACTGTACCCACTGAAAAATCTCTCCAGCTGTGATTTTCTTCTATGTAACAACCATGTTTTAAATTGACAAAAAAAATTGTAATAAACATAGTGTCAACAGTATTTTATACTCCATAGTGTAGGACAATGAAGCACGATTGCTTAAAATTTCCAAACAAAAAATTAATTTACATGATGTAGATTTATCCCGATATGTAATGTCATTTTATGAAAAATTGAATAGAATAAACATACTGAATGCATATGACATCTTAAAAACATTCAATAACTACAACAAGTCTTTCAGTATGTATGAAATTTTATTTTTTTCAGACAGGGTCTTACTATGTAACTTTGGCTGTCCTGGGACTCTATGTAGACCAACCTGGTGTCAAATTCAGAGATCCTCCTGCCTCTGCCTCCATGTGTTAGAACTCACGGCATGTGCCACCATACCTGGCTCTAAATTATCAACTTTTTAAACATTGTTAATGGAATAGGTTTTAGCTTCATTATTTAGATTATTTACATTTCCAACCTAATGTATCCCAATCAGTTAAGCTAATTGTATATAAAATTCTTCACCTTCTCCTTCATAATGCAATAATTATAGCTATCTATAGAAAGAAATCACAGGAATAAAGCCAGGAAACAGTGATAAAATACCTTATGAAATTCCTGTTGCATTGTTTTTATAGATTTCTCTATTGTAGTATTAAAGTAGTCGGTGATACAGGAGTTAATTGTAGGGAACACAAACTGTTCAAAATTTGTGGAATTTCTACAAAATAGTAAAATATCACAAGCCTGGGGTGATGGTTCAGAGTGAATGAGTACTAGATCCACAATATGAAAACCTGAGTTCTAATCCCCAGGACTTAAAGTGAAATTTACATGCTATCAATAGATATGATACCTTCTCTGGCTTTTGAGCATAAGCACGCATGTGCTCATGCATACATCAAAAAGCATATTAGAGAAATAAAAAGTATTTTAGTTTAACATCTAATTCAACTCTCAAGTTGAGCTTTCAAATAAAAAGATTGCCTTTGTAGCTTCAATATTACGGTTCTACTAAGATATTATTTCTAACACCAAGTATTCTCTAGTGATTAGGTATAATTCAACACCCATCTTTTTTGGTTCTGTTCATAGTGAAGGCTGTATCCTACCTTGATTGTGAAGTCTGTGTCTTTTAAATGAGTAGAGAAAGCTAGTGTGAGCAGAGCAGAGCAGAGCACCAAGGGTCTTCATCTGTGTGGAACTACCTTTTCCTAGGTTTTACATTAATATTACCACATAATTCAATTTCCTCCCAGAAAGATTTAATTAGTCACGTTTGTTAAAAAGTTTGACATAGTTCCTGGGTGCTTTATATTTAAGACTATTTTATAATTAAATGTCATCTTATAAAAGCTCTTCTTGCTTCTCCATTAATTTATTAGTGGACATTGAATTAAAAATCATAAAACCCAATACTTACTAGTGAATAAATTTAAAATCTTGCCTAATAAACAGTTAGCATATGGACATTCTTGTTAAAATATAGAACATTTTTACTGAGGAATACATTTTTTCCATTTAAAGGTTTTTATGCTGATACAATATAATTGGTTCCATTAAGCCATTACAATATAAATTGCATTCCTCTGAGGTCATCTTAGCCTTTGCACATGGCTAAAATCTTTCATCAGCTCCCGAAAGATACTCACTGTTATCAGTGAGTTTTACTAATGAGTTGCAGGAAACAAAATCACAGGAGAAAAGAAGCTGGTTAAAATAGGTAAGATTTACTAACAGCTTGTACCCCTCATTTGCTTTTTAATTTTGCCATGACATTAACTCTTCCAGTTGTCAGCATTATCTCAGTAGTTGGTCTCACTAGTCTTGATATCAAACTCGTTCTGTAGCTGACAAGTGACAAATGTGTGGAAATAATCAGTGTGTCTCCTTACCAAAAGGAGTAAACACGCCAGCCCTTCCCAGCAGAAAGCTGAGATGGTATAGATCCACATCTGCTCTTTGTCCCCATACTTTCACTTCCTTCATCAGGATCTTAACCTATAACCTGACATTTTTCTCTTCCTTTTCTCTATACTTATTTCATCGTCTTTCTTAAAAGTAAATTTTTATTAATTTATCGATTATCTATCTGTCAATTTTTTGTCTCTATCTATCTATCAATCAATCTTTCTATCTATCATCTATCAATCTATCTATAATCTATCCATCTATCCATCTATCTATCTATCTATCTATCTATCTATCTATCTATCTATCTATCTGTCTATCTATCTATTATGTGTGTGTTGGGGAGTCGTAATTCTTCCCATTGTGTGAGGTGTCAGAACACATCTTTCTTTCAGGACTTAGTTTTCTCCATTCTTCTGTGTATCCTTGAGATGAAGTTGAGATGATCAGGCTTGAAGGCAAGTGTCTTTACATTATGAGCCATTCCCTGTGCCCTGATCTGCCTTCTAGGCACAAAATCATATTCAAATCTCCCCTTCTTAATAATGGAAGAAAAGAAGAAAAGTTTCCTTGACTTTGTAGAATTCCATACACCTTGGTAAAGTTCCTCTTCTCTCTCTTTTTATTTATAGTTCATGCCACTAATTTATCTATAGTTTTTCACTCATCAACTTTGATTAGATATCCTGCTATGCCATTGGAAACTGACTGTGAATAAAATCAAATTGAAACAATATTAAATTTGTATGATTTATAGTTGTCTTTCAAATTTATCAAAATGCATTACTGTTCATTGTTGTACACATACATGTATGTACATACATACACACACACACACACACACATATGCAACCTAAATTAGCAACCAATTAGTTTATTTGTTCCAAATCATTTTTTACTACCTGGTAAATAAAAGTTTTAGGAGAAGGGCTAGAGAAATAGTTCATTGGTTAAAAGCACTTGCTGCTCTTGCAGAGGACTTAGATTTGGTTTCCAGAACCTGCATGGTGGTTAATAAGAATCCATAACCCCAGTTCTTAGGGATCCAAGTCCCTCTGGACTGGAAGACATGTGATACATATATATATATATATATATATATATATATATATATATATATATATATATATATATACACATTCAGACAAAGCATTCACACAGATAAAAGTAAATAAAATGTAACATTAACACAAATAAAAAGTAAATAAAGCACATAAATCTAAAAAATTACATTCAACTATCTTAAATATAAGTTTTAAGCTTTAGTTTTAAGAAAACTCCTACATTGCTGGTGGGAATGCAAACTGGTACAGCCCCTTTGAATGTTAGTATGGCCATTCTCAGAAAATTAGGAAACAACCTTCCTCAAGACACAGTAATACCACTTTTGGGTATATATCCAGAGGATGGTGAATTATGCCACAAAGATATGTGCTTAACTATGTTCATAGCAGCATTGTTTGTTATAGCCAGAAACTGGAAACAACCTAAATGCCCCTTGACCAAAGATGGATAAGGAAAATGTGGTATATTTACACAATGGAGTACTACACAGCAGAAAAAAATAAATAACGACATCTTGAATTTTGCAGACAAATGGATAGAGCTAGAAAACATCATTTTGAGTGAGGTAACCCAGATACAGAAAGACAATTATCACATGCATGTACTCACTCACAGGTGGTATTTAAACATATAGCAAAGAAAACCAACTCACAAATCACAATCGCAGAGAGCCTAGACAACAATGAGGACCCTAAGAGAGACATACATAGATCTAATCTACATGGGAAGTAGATAAAGGCAAGATCTCCTGAGTAAATTAAAAGCATGGGGACCTCGGGAGAGGGTTGAAGGGGAGGGAAGAGGTAGGGGGAGCAAAGAAACATGTAGAGCTTAAAAAAGGTTAAAAAAAAGAAACAAGTAAACCAGACATACTTTGCTAAGACACTATGTATTGATATCGACAATCATATTACTTTAAAAGTACATTATTAACTTGTAGACCTGTCTTCTAAACCTTGTACTCTGGTGGAGCACAAGGGAGAGCACATCAGAGAGAAAGTTTACTCTGACTACAGATTAGAGGAATGGAGGAAGATGTGGCTCCTTTTCTTTGTTTTCTTTCCTGCTTTTATGTTTTTTGAGCTACTGTGAGTGGACTCACACTGGTTTTTAGGAGCTGCCTCTCTGACAGGTCTGGGAAAGGCCCTCTGGCATTCTGTCTGTTCATTTCCTCACTGTTCCTCTGCTCTTCACAGAGGAAGCTCCATGCAGCCAGTCACACAGGAACTGTATCTTTGTGGCTGACTGGAATGTCTACAGTTAGAGAGAGTGACAGATGTTTCTAGAAGGAGAGAAATGGAACTGAAGAAGGAAGAAATTTGAAATACCAGTCTGTTAAGATAACAAACGTGTTCTTTGAACAACAGTCTACTACAAATCCAGCCACCATCCAGGTCTACGTCTTCCCAGTCATTGCTCAGTAGTCCAATTTTACGGTTGCCAAAGATGGGAGAGAAACTCCAGAGGATTCTCACTAGGAATTTAAGATGGTAGCCTAACAGTGATAAAATGAAACTTGATTCGCTCTGAAAGACTGCAAGTCATACTTCCTCACAGATTTTCACCTAGGTCAAAGGGAAAAATATTGACCTGAGAGGTATTTACTGGAGGCTGGAGACATAGCTCAGCGGTGCAAGGAGGAGATGTAAGGAAGAAGACTGGAACGCAGAGTCCCAGAACTCATGAATAAGGCTGATGAGGTATGGCATCTGCCTTTAATCTCAGTACTCAGGTGACAGAGTCAGGCTATCCCTAGGGCAGGCTGACCAGCTAAAGTTGCTACAAGTTGCAAGGTCACAAGTTATTGAGAGATTCTGTGTAAGTTAATAAAGTAGACAGTGATTAAGATGTCAAGATCTGCATTCCACATGTTCATATGTACACATGTACCTTTACATACACTCACATACACAGAACACACACATCCATATAAACTTGAAACATAAATAAGCACATACAAAAACCCTAATTCCCTTAATTCAGAGGCTAAAAATACATGTTGGAATAAGTAGACATTTCTATCAAAACATTATACAAGGGACTTGTAGCTCAGTGCAAGTATCTTATTAGCTCTGTTTGATTCCATGCCTGCAAACCCCAGGAGGTAAGTTGAGTTATTAGCAAATATTAAAGACAGAAAGAGAGATAATTTATTATGGATGAGGTATTCTAGGCTTAATGAACACAGATAAAGCATAAGCGACCAGAATAAATAATGCGAAGGGAAGGTGAATTAAAGAGGATATGTCAGCGCCGGGACAGCAACATTCTAACGCTTTCTAAGAATGAAATCTCTGATATCTAGAAAGACAGAAAAACTGGTCATAGATGGAAGACATTGTACAATGGTTCTGTATGGTGAATGCCACGATGATAATGGACTAACTTCTGAAACTGTGAGCAAGCCCCCAATTGACCAGTTTCTTTCATAAGAGCTACCTTAGTCATGGGTCTCTTCATAGCAATAGAACAATGACTAAATTGTTTTCCACTTTTTCACACTGAAACTAAACAAATCTGTGGTCCACATATTGAGAGCATTATACAAAGACATCCGAAACATTGAAGCCATCTCTTGTATCCCAACATATAGTTTGCAAAATGTGCATAGTTCCCCTAAATAATTCATTTTCTTGCATGTTGAATTTAGTCACATATGTGTGGTGCTTTCACAGTGTGAGTATGTTATATGAGTGAATTATAAACATACAATTGCGATGTACAATTGGTTCACATTGATTGCTTCAGTACGTCCCAAGTTTCTGAATCACCAGTCTCTTCCTTGGTTGCTTGGGTCCCTCGCACCCACTTGCTCAAACTTTGCTCATCCTCCTCACTTGCACACCTGTGCCCTCACCTCCTTCTCTTCATTAATTTTACTCTCATTTGATAAAGCTTTTATTTTAGAACAATGACTTCACTTTCATTTAAACAAACCAGAAAATCAATTTTCTAAATACCGTGGGTTTTGTTATTGCTTTTCTTAATTTCCAATCTTAAGCTTTTGTTTTGGCTCTGAATAATCTAGATGATAGCATATGTGTATAAAATATTTTAAAAGCTTTTAAAAGCACATCTGTATAAAAGATGGAGGGTAAATAAAATTATTATGTAAAGAAACCCAGTTAACCTCAAATTTATAAGAAATATATGTAGAAGTATATAATTTACATATAAACAACTTATAAATAATATACATTTCTCAACTGAAAATGACCATAATAAGATCTGGGTATAAAACCCTGCAAAGAAGGAGAATTTATAATGGGCATGGAGAAAGTTGTACCCATTTCCACTTTCTATGCAGCCAGATACACCTTGGTTCCCTACTCATCCTGCACTTCTAACTCAATTAAAATTAGTTACATGTTGACCACAAAGCTTTAAGGCTCTGTTGGCTGGGGCTCACGGTTGCTTATCTCTTGGCTACAAATACTGTTCTCCATCCCTAGTGCTCTATCTTCTCAAAAGCTCTACTCTTGACATGCTATCACTTTTCTGTGCCCACAGTTCCAATTAACACACTTTATAAACTTCTCACATAATCCCAATTCCTGGGACTTCACTCTTCTGCAAGCACACTATTCTTTACATCACCATTCCTTAGAGATCACCTGTTTTAGAAAGATTCTTATAACTGAAGAGCAGTTGGTTAAATTGGATTTGGTGTAATATCTACCTGAGGGTTCTAGTTTCATTTCTATTGCTCTGATAAAATATTCTCAATAAGCTCAACTAAGAAAAGAGCAGGTTTGTTTTGCTCACAATTGCTGGTTACATTTCATCACTGTGGGAAAGTTAAGAACATCATATCCCTAGTCAAAAGTGGAGAGAAGTGAGGATACACAAGCCCACTGACATGCTTGAGTGTCCTCAGCTCAGCTTCTCCATTCATAGAGTCCAGAAAACTGTGCCTAAGGAATTGAGCTTCCTAAAGTGGGCTGTGTCTTCCCACAGAGATTGTCTTAATGAAGGCAATGCTCTATAGACCTGTCCACAGGCCAGCCAAATGTGGAAAATCCCCTCTTGAGAGTCTCTTCCTAGATAATTCTACGTTTGACAATTGACAAGTATTGGCAATTAAAGCTATCCATTAGATTAATTTATTGTGATATTTATTTTAAAACATTGATCTAGCTCATGAGTTCTTGTGTGTTATAAGGAACATGTTGAGATATCTATTTATCTTCTAGGTATCCTTTTACATCGGTACTTCCAGGTATCTGTGTACTTTAATACCAAGCGTGGTCATGTGGCTCACTTTAGACAATAGTTTTTTTGTTTGTATGTTTTTTGTTTGGTTTAGTTTTTCAAAACAGGGTTTCTCTGTGTAACAGCCTTGGTTGTCCTTGAACTTGCTTTGTAGACCAGGCTGGCATCAAACTCACTGAGATCTACCTGCCTCTGCCTCCCTAGTGCTAGGATTAAAGGCATGAGACACTAATGCCTGGCTTAGGCAATAGGTTTTGAAGAGATGTGATGTAGGCAGAGACTTGGAAGAGCTTGCATACTGAGAGTTATTTCTTCTTCCATTTTTTCCCAATGTTGGGAAAAATTTTCTTTACCAGCCTATAGAAGGATGATTGACAGGTAGAGCTAAGCCATGTCCCACCACCATCTCAGTCATAGACATCACATGCTAAACTATCTTATCTTCATTATGCAGTCCTACTGTGGGAACAAATAACCAATATAGCTACTTTGCCTCCATGCTGTGATTTATATTTGAGAAATATATCTTTCCTCCATACCCTGGACAGTAGATGACCTGATATGTTTGATTACATTGAACTTATAAATGATATTGGTCCCCTTTACGCAGGAAACGGGTTTCATATCTTATTTCTAATCAGCATCTGAAGCACTCAATTCTGTACTTAAAGAAAATCCACATCCGCACACAAATAAAATATTGATAGAGAATATATAAGCTCTCTAGGGAAATTAATATATACAAATAACTAATTCACCTGTCTCTGTATGTTATTTTCTGTGTGTTCAAAGAGAATAAAAAATACTTCCTTCAAGTAATGTAATTTTCATTCTCTCAAACTGCTTGAACAACCTGAGTCTGGGTTTGGAGAGTATGGGAACCAATGGGACACTATCACAGTTCCATCATTGTTCTTGCTATATTTTAGACTGTGCAATCTTAAAATGCATTAATGTAATATATGTATATATATTTCTAGATAAGTTAATATATCCCAATTCATATATTTCAATGGTATTCAAATAGCATTTCTCACATAAACTTTTGCAATAAAATTACTCAAGCATTTCAAGTTGTAGCTAACTACCACCAAATATAGTCACCTCCAACTTCTTTATAAAAAGTGAAAAATCACACACTCAAGGTTTAGATTTGGGGAGATTAGGATTTCTAGGATGTTTGGGAAAATGGTGCAGACCCAGTCACAAACCACTTCTTCAAACTCTGAAAGAATCAATCTATGTAAGGATATGTCTCTAAGCTGCTTCCAAAAGTAATAAACATCAAGCTTCCAGACAAGAGTGGAAACGGAATGGCTTCGCTTTTCTTCTAGGGGATTTAATTTATTTTTAATATCACAGGTGGCTTCAGGCGCATTGAAATCATCTGTCACTCTGAACTTAAATCATATCCTCTCACTTCTCAAATACTCTTTGATCAGCCTACCGGTAAATCACACCCTACTCTCTTCATCATAAACTCTAGTGTACAGATATAATCAGAGCATTACAAGTCGCTCAAGAGGGTGGGGATTACAGTCATTTAAAAGACGATAAGGACCCTGGAGACTCGTTCACTGGCTCGGAATGCTGGCTGTTCTTTCAGAGGATCTGTGTTTGGGTTCCAGCACCTATGTCCAACAGGTCACTACTGCTTCTAAGTCCAGTTCCAAAGGATCAAGTCCTTGACTCTGGCATCCACAGATACTGTACTCAAACACACACACACACACACACACACACACACACATAGTTGATGAAGAGTGGTAGAGGCAGAAAAAGAGTACAAAAGTTAACCCTGGTACTCAATGTCTAATGTTTGTTGACTCTCTAATGACAATTTCAGACATTATGTGACACAAATACTGATGCCAGTCTTTAATTTATTAAATTTAAATGTCATTAGTGTTCGTCTAACTATTTAAATTTTATGTGGTATTAGCTTCTTTAATGTATAAATCCATGGTTCCTTTGATTATTTAATTCCATGATTTTGAATAAATAAGCTCATGTTTAGGTTGTCCATATATATACATTTTGTGTGCAAATCTAAACTCACAGATATGCATATATATGAAATTCACACTCACATAGATGTAATTTTCTATATCTATTAACTCATATTTGATTTGTAGTAATTGTTTTAGTTCATAACAATTCTCTGAAAGAGTCATTGGGTATACATTACTATTTTGAGTTAAGAAAACATAGGAAAAGCACTAACCTTTCTTCCAATAAAAATTATATTGCCTCTGATTCAATCTAGAAATTAGGTAGTTTAAAAGAAATGTATTTACAAGCTCTATCAGCTCTCTTTGAAGATTAAAAGACCAAAAGATTTTCTAATATGGCCAGGTATTCCCTTTAGTTTAAAATACAGTTTAAAATCTGTATTCAACTATAACTCAAAGCTGGGTGAATGTGAAACACAGACTTATCATCCTCATGAAAGCCAGAGAGGGGCTTCATAACACAAACTAAAACCTCTTTCCCTCCTTAGCAATCTTACACTTATCTAGGTTTAGTGTAGCTTTAGAAATCTTTTTATTTTGTTTTGAGAGTTTCGCAGCCACTGTCTGAGACAGTCATTTAGAGGACAGTAAACGATTTCATATGTATTTGGGAATAGGGGATATTCTCACCCATGTATGCATGCACAGAGGGCCAAGGAGGACACTGGATATAATATTCTATCACTCTCCTCTTTATTATCTTGAGAGAGTCTCTATGTAGCTGTTTTGGCAGCTCCAGTGATTCTGCTGTGTCTTCCTCTCACAGTATCGGGATTTCAGCCTTCATGACCATACCAGCCTTTTAATATAGGTGCTAAGAGTTTGAACTCAAATCTTCAAACATGCACAGCAAACAAGTATTAATTATGATTTCAGGCTTTTAATTGTTCTGTACATATGAGAACAAAGATGTTGTCCACATGTGCTGGCTTATTTGATGTCAACTTGACACGTACTAGGATGATCTGAGAAGAAGAACTTTCAAGTAAGAAAATGCCTCCATAAGGTTGGCCTATAGGCAAGACTGTGTGGCATTTTATTGACTGGATTATGTGGGGAGGTCAGTTTCTGGGGGTACTTTTACCCCTGGAGAGGTGATCCTCAGTTGATTAATAGAACATGTTGAGCAAAACACAGGGGCAAGAAAGCCATTAAGCAGTGTTTCTCCATGAACTTTGCTTCGGTTGATCTCTCTAGATTCCTGCCCTGATTGAGCTCTTCATTAATTTTTCTCAGTGATGAACTGATGTAGGTGGGTCTTCTGTCTATGTGTTAATTTCATTGGTTAATAAAGAAACTGTCTTGGCTTTTTGATAGGGCAGCTTAGATAGGTAGGTGGAGTAGACAGAACAAAATGCTGGGAAGAAGAGAATTGAAACAGACATCATGGAGCCAGCCACCAGGTCAGACATGCTGAATCTTTCCCAGTAAACCACCACTTCATGATGCTACACAGATTATTAGAAATGGGTTAAGCAAGATGTGAGAATTAGCCAATAAGAGGCTGAAACTAATGGGCCAAGCAGTGTTTAAAAGAATACGTTTTGTGTGTTATTATTTCTGGTGCTAAGCTAGCCATGTGGGAGCTGGGCGGGAGGAAAAGCAAGCCTGCCTGCAGCTCATCACTACAATGAACTGTTACCAAGGTGAAATAAATCCGTTCTTCCGCACACTTCTTTTGGTCGTGGTGCTTTATGATAACAACTCAAACCCTAACGAAGACACAGGTAAGAATTGTTCTCCATCCTGTCTTCAAGGCTCTGCTGAGTGGTAATTAGTCCTCTGTCCCCACTGTCAGTGTGCTAAATTGGACTACAAAGGTGGCCGGTCAATAATGGCCTTGTTGAATGGCTGTAGAATCCTGAAATAATCATCAGCAAGAGACAGAGACTTCCATTTTCATGGAATTATGATGGCATTTTTCATGGGTAATGGACTATTTCCAGGACATATATTAGAATACAGTGCTTCATTACACCCCCATTGAAGAGATTCGTGATATTTTCTTGTCATTTCCTAATAAATATTTCTCTTTCGTGATGGTGATGTACTAATACTTATGTTGTTTTATTAAAGTGAATAAAAATTCTAAAGGCTCTAGAAATTTGAATGATTTCGTTTTTATCCCTGATACTTTTTTTCCCAAGCTGTACCACTTCCATTCCCGGCTTTTCACACTACCCCAATGGCATGCTGCTTCCACCTGTTTCAAGTACATTAATCACTGGATTCGTGAACTTCCTGCTGTATTAGGAACACAGTTTTAGTTGTAGTTAAAATTATTTTTAAAGGAGTTGATGTGATCAAAAGGGAACTTTATCATAAGGATTCAATCAGATCTTAAGCTAATCCTGAGATATAGAATCTAGTCTTTCAGAAGAAACTAGTACTTTCTGGCTCATATCTCTAATCTAAATTTGTTTGATCACTCGTCCTGTATGGAAGTAAATAGCAGGGGCTGGAGCTATGGTTCAGCAGTTAAGTGCATCTACTACAGTTGCCCAGGACCTGAGTTTCATTCCCATTATTGATGCTGTAGAACTCCCAACCATCCATCTATCACTTGAGCTTCATGAAACACAATGTTTCTTTAGGCCGCTATCGGCACCTGCTAACTTGTTTTCATGAGTGCATGCACATACATGCACACAGATTTAAATTCAATAAATAAATGGAAGTAATGTAAATAGTCTATTCTTAGAGGGGTCTCTGAGTAGAGTTCAATAAGTAGTAAGGTATAGTAAGGGCGACATTTACAGTAAACAATCAATAGCAGGCCACACTCATGCTCAGAGAACAGAGAGTCATTTCCCCATTAAGGCTCACGGTATTAGAGTCAGAAGCATAAAGTCTATGAGGAGACGATAAGCCTCGAAGACATAGTTAGTTCTTTTCACCTCAAAACCAGCAACAGAAATACATCATCAGGAAGATTTTTTATATTTTCTTCCACTGTCATGTCTTCAGACCATGATAGGAGAAGATTCGTTTCTTCATTATGGTTATGAGATTAATTTAAAATCATTAAAACAACCCAAGATAATATCGCCCCTTAAAATTTTACAACTTAATTATATTGGCAAAAATGCCATTATCGACAAAATGAAACACACCCACAGGTTCCAAGATTCAGACATGGATGTTTTTCCAGGAGTCTGGCTATAATGTTACTGAGTATATGATGTCATTACAAAGATGAAATGAAATGATGCACACTGAATGATCAAGACAGAACTCTGAAAAAGCTAGATCATTAGCACATGTGAAAGTTTTAATAACGCAAGAGATGTTTGGAACAGAATGCAATTAGCTGACTGATTTATTTTCTAGCAAATGAACTGGATATTTGGTTTGTTTGTTTGTTTGTGTATGTGTTTGCTTGCTTGGTTTTGATTTTGATCCAGAACATCTCATCTTTTGCTTTAGAGGTTGAAATGTCATGAAAATCATGCTTTCCTCGAGGTGCTGAAAAATATAAATTGCTTTGGAATAAATAAACCTGGAGGCATTTGTACAAAGTGCTTGGAAGTCATCCTGTAATGATGCAAGTTCAAAAGCAGAGACTTGGTCTTATCTACTTTTATTGGGTGTTGAGTGTACACGTTAGTATATAAAATGGGGCAGAATATAGAAGAAAATAAATTAATGATGAATAAATAAATGTGGAGGGAGGGAGTGAAGAGTGAAACCTTGGGATATACCAGATTGGAAAGTTAAGAGGATGTAACAAGGAAAAGGGAGAAGTGAATTCAATGTTTATTTTTAATGTCAGCTTGAAGCAGCCTACACTCAAATGGAAGTGTCAGTGAGGAACAGTCGGGATAGGTATAGTTTATGGGCATACCTATGAAGGATTTTTCTTCTCTAAATTTGGCTAATAGATTTAAGAAGAGCCAGCCCACTATGAATAAATAGCACCATTCTCTAAGTTTGAATGTGGGGTTGTGTAAAAGTAGGGAATATGAGTTGAGTACTAGCTATGCATACATTTGAAGATGGACGTTAAAAAGAAATTCCACACTAGTTCAGAATTGAGTATAATAAAGAATTATTTATTTAGGAGTAAGACTCACAGATCACAATCCTCTGCACAAATGGGGACACAGGAACTGAATACAGCAGCTGGAAGAGAGAGAGAGAGAGAGAGAGAGAGAGAGAGAGAGAGAGAGAGAGAGAGAGAGAGAGCACATTCTTTACATTGGCATTTATATTATAAGAGGCCACACCCAAGTAGGTTGGTAATTTAAAGGCTACTGGCTGAAGGATTTCCCACAGCATACATTTGTTCTCTTCTCTTGAATGAGTATGTAACTAGCTGTGGTAATAAGTTCCTGCCACAAAGACTTTCAAGCCCGATAAACTCATTTCCACCTAAGCTGTACTGTGTCAGGGCATTTTATTGCAACAACAGAAATGAAAGTAGGGCAGTGGGCTTCACAATCAGGGCCATTGCTTGAGACTGTTACTATCTCTGCCCCCGATTGCTTCTCATTTGGAGTTACTGGTTAAATAATTCAAATTTTATGTAGTGGCTAAAAGGGCACAAACACTTGCTATCAAGACTTATGACTTTCGCTCCATCCCCAGGACCTATAAGGGGAAAAGAAATACAATTCAGGAAGTTCTCTTGTGACCTCATGCAAACATTAATGTCCTGCTCTACACACACACATACACACACACAAAAGGGAAAACAAATAATTAGAATATTTAAATAGATATATTTTATGCTATATGAACTATATTTCAATAATACATGTCCCTTAAATGTGCAAAAGATTTCTAAATTTTATCCTCATCCATAAACATGTACTAGTAGCACTTAGGAACATAATTCAATTTGAGCTGATAGAAAAAAAAGATAAAAGGCCAGACCAAGACAACAAACAGTCTGCCTTTCATATGCATGAGCTCTACATTCACAGAGTCAACCACAGACAGGGGGAAATATTTAGAAAAGCACTGAACTTTCATTGAAATTCAAAGGTTTTTGGTTCATTATTCTTTAAGCAATACAGGATAAAAAAACTGCATGCATGTATTTTATGTGAGCCATTGCTAGTAATATAAAGATTATTTAAAATATATATGGCATGTGACTAGTGCACAATATTTTTGTGAGTTCAATGAAAATAAAGAAACAACCTACTCAAACTTATGGGACACTATGAAAGCAGTCCTGAGAGGAAAGTTCATAGCACTAAGTGCCCACTTAAAGAGCACAGAGAAAGCACACATTGGAGACTTAACAGCCCACCTGAAAGCTCTAGAAAAAAAAGAAGCAGACTCACCTAGGAGGAGTAGAAGACAGGAATTGAACAAACTGAGGGCTGAAATCAACAAAATAGAAACACAGAAAACAATCCAAAGAATCAATGACACAAAAAGCTGGTTCCTGGAGAAAATCAACAAGATTGATAAACCCCCTATCCAAACTAATCAAACAACAGAGAGAGAACATGCAAATAAATAAGATCAGAAATGAAAAGGGGGACATAACCACAGACCAGGGGAAATTCAGAGAATCGTTAGATCTTACTACAAAAGCCTGTATGCCACAAAACTGGAAAATGTAAAGGAAATGGACACTTTTTTAGATAAATACCATATACCAAAGTTAAACCAGGACCAGGTGAACAACCTAAATAGACCTGTTAGTCGCGAAGTATTAGAGGCTGTTATCAAAAACCTCCCTACCAAAAAAAGCCCAGGACCAGATGGTTTCAATGCGGAATTCTACCAGAACTTCCAAGAAGACCTAATACCTATACTCCTTAATGTATTCCACAATATAGAAACAGAAGAGGCACTGCCAAATTCCTTTTATGAAGCTACAGTTACTCTGATACCAAAACCGCACAAAGACTCAACCAAGAAAGAGAATTACAGGCCAATCTCACTCATGAATATCGACGCAAAAATCCTCAACAAAGTACTGGCAAACCGTATCCAAGAACACATTAGGAAAATTATCCATTATGATCAAGTAGGCTTCATCCCAGAGATGCAGGGCTGTTTCAACATACGAAAAATCTATCAATGTAATCCATCATATAAATAAACTGAAGGAAAAAACCATATGATCATTTCATTAGATGCTGAAAAAGCATTTGACAAAATCCAACATCCCTTTATGATAAAAGTATCCTGAGTGAGGTAACCCAGACCCAAAAAGATGAACATGGGATGTACTCACTCATAATTGATTTCTAGCCATAAGTAAGTGTCATGGAGGCTACAATTGGTGAACCTAAAGAAGCTAAATAAGAAGGTAAACCCAAGGAAAAACATATAGTTATCCTCTTGCCTATGGGAAGTAGTCAAAATTTCCGGGGAGAAAAGTGGGAGTGGGGTGGGTTGGGGGTAAGGGAGATGGGGAGAGAAAAGTGAGAAGGGGAGGATGGGGGGTAACTTGGGGAAACAGGATAATTGGGATAAAGGAAGGTTGGTTAGGGGAGCACGGAAGCACAATTCTTAGTTAAGGGAGCCACCTTAGGGCTGGCAAGAGACTTGAACTTAGAGTGGCTTTCAGGAGCCCAAGGCGATGTCCCCAGTTAGTTCCTGGGGCAGATGAGGATAGGGAACCTGAAACGACCCTATCCTATAGCAATACTGACGAATATCTTGCATATCACCATAGAACCTTCATCTGGTGATGGATGGAGATAGAGACAGAGACCAACACTGGAACACTGGACTGAGCTCCCAAGGTCCCAATGAGGAGCTGAAGGAGGGAGAAGATGAGCAAGGAAGTCAGGACCACGAGGGGTGCACCCACCCACTGAAACAGTGGGGCTAATCTATTGGGAGCTCACCAAGGCCAGCTGGACTATGATCGAAAAAGCATGGGATAAAACCGGACTCTCTGAACATGGCGAACAATGAGGGCTGATGAGAAGCCAAGGACAATGGCACGGAGTTTTGATCCTACTTCATGTTCTGGCTTTGTGGGAGCCTAGCCAGTTTGGATGTTCACCTTCCTAGACATGGACGGAGGGGGGAGGACCTTGGACTTTCCACAGGGCAGGGAACCCTGACTGCTCTTTGGACTGGAGAGGGAGGGGGAGAGAAGTGGGGGGAGGGGGAGAAGGATGGGAGGTGGGGGAGGGAAATGGGAGGCTGGGAGGAGGGGGAAATTTTTTCCTTTTTCTCAATAAAAAAACATGTAATGATAAAAAAATAGTTATACAATAAAATGTCCAAGTAATCACACCTTATTATTGCTTTTTCTGTGTCTAGATTTTCCTGTTACATAAAAGAAAACAATGAGAAAGATGAAAATATCTGCCTGTTATAAAGTCTTACTATTGTTTCAGTTTTGTGTGTATATGAATATTTCTATGTACACATAAGTGTAATTCCTTTGAAGCCCAGAAGAAGGGGTGACTCCCCTGGATGAAAAATTAAAGGAGGCTGTGAACTGACCAGTGTGTCTACTGGGAAGCATGTTTGGTTTTTCCAAAAGAGCAAAAAGGTTCTTACATACTGAGCTATCTCTTTAGCCTTTAAATATCTATGTCTCGTAGAAATTTTATATTCCTCAGTTTTACAAATTACCGAATCAAGAAGATAAATTCTTCCCAAAGATCAATGTTTTGTAATATTGAAAGAGAACCATATCTAGCTAAATCATTCAGTACCTGTATTCAAGAATAATTTGAATATTTTATATTGGTCTCTTTATCATTACAGTAAGTAGCTTTGGGTGCTAATAACCCCCTCTGCTGCTCATAAGATCCATATGTTCAAAGCTCATCTGCTGCTCTTTGATTGGCTCTTTATTTCTGATGTTTGTTGCCTTGAATGTAAAATGCACCACTATAACTGTTTCAAGTCACACAATGGCTCTGTAAAACAGTGTCTTTGGTGTGCACTTTAACAATCCTAATGCTTAGACAAAAATAATTTAATTTCCCACCCATATGTTGAAATGTTTTCTTTAAGGCATTTAAAAACACTGATTCATCCATTCTTGAAAATTTGGGAGAAGTTAGATGAGGCTTAAAGTTCACTCTATACCAAATAAGGTTGATTTTTTTTAAAGATTTATCCCATATCAGAATATTATCTCCTCTAAACAAAACAGAAAATGATAAATAAATGGCAACTTTTTCTACTGTCCACTATTTTTAAGTTGAGAAAACTATTTTTCTGCTCTATTTGTATGATGTCTAAAGAATCTGTAACTATATTGAGTAAGAAAATGAGCTAAATATTTTGAAATAAAACTGAAGACCTGTTAGTTTCTCTGTTTCTATATATTATGACTTCTAAAGTATTATTTCATTTAATATCTGGGCCTTCTTTCTTCCTGGGCTGTTATTAAGAGCTGGTTATTTCTGAACATTTTGTCTTGTTATGAAGGATGATTAAAATGTTATTAAGATTTTTTGTTTATAAGTTAAATATACCTATGATATGTAAGACAATATGGAATTATTTTTAAAATCACATAATTTTTATTGCTCACAAATAAATAATGGAAGCATGCAAAATTCTCAAAACAATTACAAACCAATATTTCATATTCGTGAAAATAATCCAATCTCAAATCTATGGAAATGGATGATAAATAGTCTAGATATTTCTAAACTTGGAGACTTCACTAAATATAATAATAAATTCTTATTTCACATAGCCTTGCATACACTATAATGTAAATGTATATATAATTTTTAATAGGTATAAAATTTTCAGTATGTATCACTCTATTTTGTCAATGAAGCAGATGTTTTCTTACCTGTTACTTGATGTTCGACCCTGTTATTTGTGTTGGTCATATTAAATTCAGGCAGTCAATGTTGTCTGACTCAAGTGTATTCTGTAAAATGGATGTTTACTCTCAAGTGTGGTGCATGGTCTAAGAGTAGTGGTGAGAGGTCTTTGGAAATTTCCGTTATCCTCGGAATTCCTTTGATGTATGTGCATATTTGTATATGTGTGCATGTTCTGTGAAACCCTGGAAGAAGTGTTTGATTTCATAGCACTGGAGTTACAGGCAATTGTGAACCTCCTGATGTGGATCTGGGATCCAAATATTAGTCTTCTGCAAGAACAGCGTGTACTCTGAACAGCTAAGCCATTCTCAAGCTCCAGCTTCTATTTCCTTAATTTCTCAAAATAATATGTGCTTGAGTAACTATGTATCATCTCTTGCTAATTGTCCTTGTCATTTATGCTTGATTTCTTTTAAAGATTCTATTGATGACCATGGAGGACTAACCCAGAAACCTACAGACTTACATTGCTATAAAAGGTGACGCATGTCAAAAAAATGTGTCCACATAAACTCAGAAATGGAATTAAGTTTTTAATTTGCTTCTACGATAGATAAGAGGAAGTGAGGGAGATTTAGGAGCAGATGCCGTTTATGCACTCATGATTGTCGGTGAGTAAGCAGGGTGTGTGAGCCTCTTTGAAGCCTCATTAAATAAGTTAATCATACAAATCAAAAGGAAAATTCTAGACAACATGGGGAGCGATTAAATTTAAACAATGCATTTTTATTTGCTAAGATATAAAGAGATGTGTCGGTGTTTAGCTGGCAATCAAAAGACACTGTCATCCTTCAGGGCTAATTGGAAAATAGAAATTAAAAGGTCATTGTTCCAGGTTTAGTACTGTTGCTGAGATAAAATATTCTGACAAAAGAAACATAATTGAAGGAGGTGCTATAGAGAAAGCTCAGCTGTTAAGATCATGAACTGCTCTTCCAGGGTACTGGGATCCAATTTTCAGCACCCATATGGACACTTCATAACTTTATGTAACCCCAGCTCCAGGTGGTCCAATACACACTTCTGGCCTTTACACACTCTTACATACGTATAGCAGAACCCCTCCCCCCATATATACAAGTAAAAATTAGAATAAAATAAAAACTTATGGGAAAAGCCATTAGGAGATGGTTTATCTTAGCTCATAATTCTGGGGTGTAGCAGGAGACTCAAGGCAACAGGAACTTAAATAGCTAGCTACATCACACTCAAGAGTAGAGAAAGACTGAATGCATGCATGCTTGCATGCTTACTGCTTAGCTCCTCCCTACTGATGCAGTACAAGGCCCGAAACAGGGAATCCTGCTGCCCTCTTTTATGCTTAGTCTTTCCCATCAGCTAAGCAATCAAGACCCTCCCCACATACATGCTCAAGGACCAGCTTGATCTAGATTGTCTCTCATGGAGACTCACTTTCCATGTGATTCTAGGTTGTGTCTCAAAGCCATATTGTGTGTGTGTGTGTGATTTATGTATGCACACATACGTATACATTACTAATATGCAGAAGATTATCAATCAGCCTAGAAAATCATTCCTTAGAACTAAAATGCTGCAACAGATTTGAAAATGATATGCATATCATAACTGCAAATTGCGTTTAGATGCTTTTTGAATGGAAGCTGCAAAACCCCATCAAGTCAAGGAAATCACAGTCAGTGTATGTTTAGTGAGTTCACAGCAACGAGCTTGGCATAGATAAATCAGTTTACTTACTCCAACCCTCACTCAGTGCCCCATTTGACTTTCATCAGCACCAGTTGGGAGACAGGACATGGAACATGTGAGAAAAGTGATGGGGGCCATGCCACAGATGAGAGGGAGGATGCGGAGACGACTCAAACATGCAGAGAATTTAAGATGGCATCTTGTTATTCTAATATTGCCACTAATTCACCAATACACTGTATTTTCATTCTCTTTATTTCAATGTACAGTCTCATTTGCCTTTTGGTTTTCTAATTGATCCATTGGCTATTTGAACATTTTGTTTGGTTTCAAAATTAGGGAAGTTTTCCCAGGTATATTCTCTGACTCATTTTTAGTTTAATCCTAATGTATCCAAAACAGTTTCTTCATATGCTCTTAAGCGCTTCAGACTTATCAAGATTTCTTTTACCCTCGAGATGGTGAAATTAAATGTTCTATAAATGTCAACCAGCCCATGTAGTTTATAGTGTTATTCCCATTTTTGTATCTTTATATATTTTCTGTGTGTTCTGTAAACTGCTGTAGAAACAGCCTTCAAATCTTCCAATATTCCTCATGGACTCTGTTTCATTTTTAATGTGAGATATTTACAATTATCAGGAAAATGAAGATTTACAATGAATTGTCCCATTTATCATCGCTCCTGGTACTTGTTCAAAAATCAACTTTTACTAATAAGCATAATTCACTCAGTTTTATTGGGTTAAGTGTGAACACTTTTATTTTCTTGATTTAAATATATGCACATGTTTATATTTAAAATTATTTTTTCTAGTGTGTAGATTCAAGTATTGATGTTTAGTTTGAGCCATTTACATGTAATGAAAAAATTGATCTAATTATTGCACACTATTTTTTTCCCTGCTTGGGGGCTTTTAATTTGTGTGTGCAAATCTTTCTATCTGGCTTTGTTTCCCTTTGGAAGAAATCCATTCGGAACATCTGGCTGGGGATTTGGCTGTGATTTGTTCTGCAAGAGGGCATTTCACCTTTAGAGCTGTTTCATCCAGGTTACATTTCAAAGTCCACAGGTTTGGGCTTTTTGGCTATTCTTTTTGTTTAAGGTTTTGAAGGTATGATCAAATGCTTCCTGCCACAGGTTCCTTCAATGTAGCTACTGGTTCCTTCTTTTCTTTGTAACATATATTCTTACTAAGACTATTTTTCAGGTTTATATTTACATGTTTTTCACATTCTCATTTATCCTCAGGAATTTCATATGTGATTGTATTTGCCGCCATTTCATCAGTGATTTAAAGCAGTTTGATTATATTCTACCTAGACATTTTTGTCTTTCATTTGATATTAGACTCTTTTAAACATCTTGGTTTTGTGAGTTAGCAAATTTTATTAAGCTTGGAAACCTTTGCTATTTGTTTTATTAAATATTTCTCCAATCCTCACTCCTCTATTCTTCTTGAATTCAAAATGCATTGGTATCATAGCTGCTTGAAGGTGAGGTGCCCCACTGTAAAAGTCTCTGCTCAATTCTTACCATTCTTTTTACTCTGTGTGTTCTCCTTTATGTAGATTGGATGTCACTTCACAGTTGCTTATCTGTTCTGTACTGGCATTATGCTGTTAATCCTAAATAGTAAATGCTTCTTCTCATTGTTTTGGTACCTGTGTACACTATTCTTTTTGTAGTGATAATTACTGGAGACACTCCAACTGATTTTCCATAATATGCGTTATAAATAGGCTTGGTTTTTTTATTTCTGCAAAAGTTTGGATATTCACCACAAAATCTGAATGTTGTGATCAGTGGTCACTGAAAAATTTTGTATTCATATGAATATTATTGAAGTTATTCTAAGAGGCTACACAGAGCTCACAGATCCAGCCAACACGACTGTCCATCAGACTTCAGAGATCTTTCTGACTCTGACTCCTGTTATCAGCTTGTACTCACTTTCCCTGGCATTTTCTCACTTACATGAGTGCTGAGGGTGTAAAATCACTTTGTCATATTTGCTAAACAAATTACTTAGCCATCTTCCCAGCTCTTTGGTAGTTTCCTTGTATGGATGCATCTGAAGTTTTCTGCCCATGAATTCCTCACCTTCCTAACACTTGATCTACAAAGTCACCCAACATGCACCTTCTATGATTCTACAGCTCAGTGAGACCTCAAGGTTAAGTCCAGAATGTTCTCCGAACATCATGCCCTGTGTCTTCCTAGTCAGGAAGCTCAGAAAAGCTCAAGGCTCCTTAAATGCCATTCCCTCTCAGAATTATTGTCCTTCATTGCCTAATGTTCAGTTCTTTGGAGAAAATTCTTGTCTGCATTTTTTCAAGTTTATTATTTATTTTATTTTATTTTTTATTATTTTATTTTGTATTTGCAGTTAACTTATGCATGCTGGTAAAGATGATCCCTATTAATCATCCTGGACATAGACATCAGACATCATCAAAATGAGAATTGACCCTAGATCATATTTAACTTTCTAAGGTTGGGCTTAGTTATTAGTGTAATTCCCAAGCTGTGAGAGTATTCAGAATAAAATATAAGGGAGTCTTCCTAACATTCAATTTATTGTTTCAGAATACTGCCTCAGTAAGTGGGGGTGCTGTTCAAATCTTTTACCATGTAGTTGTTGAACACATAGAATTTATATGGATCTCCCTGGGAAGGGCAAATAGACAAGATCTCCTGAGAAATTTGAGAGCATGGGGGGCAGGAGCGGAGGGAAAGGGAAGAGGGGAGGAAGGAGGAAAACATGAGGGAGCAGGGTGGTCGAGATAGGAGAAGGACGGAGAGGGAGAACAAAGAAAGAGATATCTTGATTATGGGAGCGATTATAGGGTTACCATGAAATCTGGCTCCAGGGAAATTCCCAGGAATTCATTAGGATGACCCCGCTAAGACCTTAAGCAATAGTGCAGAAAGTATCTGAACTGGCCTTCCCCTGTAATCAACTTGATGACTACCTTAATTGTCATCATAGAACCTTCATCCAGCAACCGATGGAAGCCAATACAGAGATCTGCAGCAAAGCACTGGGTTGAGCTCCCAAAATCGAGTCAAAGAGAGCAATTATATGAGCACTGACTCCAGACTGATAGCAAAGGAATCTGCATAGGTCCAAACTAGGCCCTCTGAATGCTGGTGACAGTTGTGTGTCTTACACAGTCTGTGGGGCCACTGTCAGTGGGACCAGGGTCTATCTCTACTATTTGAACTGTTTTTTTTTGGCTTGTTTGTTTTTTGTTTTTTTGGAGTCCATTCTTTTTGGAGGGATACCTTGCTCAGCCTAAATATAGTGGGGAGGACCTTGTTTCTGCCTCAAAGTGATGTGTTGAAGTTTTTTGACTCCCCATAGGAAGCCTTTTCTTCTCTGGCAAGCAGATGGAGGATAGGGAAGAGAAGGTGGGAAAGTGGGAGGAGTGGAGGGAATAGAAACTGGGATAGGTATGTAAAATGAGAAAAGATTATTTTAAAAAATAAATTAATTTTAAAATAGAATTTACTTCACTTCTAGGTTTGACATGTTTAATATATACACAGTGTTTGTCTATTTCTTGTAAGTTATTTTTTTCAAAAAATATTTGAGTATTTTTCAAGTTATTGTCTAACTTATGGAAAATTACTCCTTCTGCTAGTCCAGTGTGTATTTGGAAGTAAAGCAAGGTATCAAGCAGTAGCTTTCTGAGATACAAACTCTCAGCCCTTGATTGTCACCCTGGTTCCAACTCTTCAGCCATTATTTCTATCTGAGGAGGCCTTTGGCATGCTCAGTTAGTGTGGTGGTTGAGTTTTAATTTCTAACTTTTCAACCGTGGATCATCTTAAAAGGAGCCTTAGTGGAGCTACGGTCTAGATCAGGCTGGCCTGTGAGGGTCTGTCTTGATGGTGGAGGGAAGGCCCACATTCATTGTAGGCAACAGCACTTTAGGCACTGGGCCCTGAACGTTACAAGACCGAATAAACTTTGGTGAGTGCAAGGGTCTATGCTCTTGACTGTAGTAGATATTATGTGACTAAGTGCTTTGAGTTCTCGCCTTGACTTCCTCTCAGTGATAGACTGAAACCTGGCTGTAAGCAAAATAAACTTCTTTCCACCCATATGTTGCTTTGAACCAGGATAATTTATCACAGAATTAGAAGTGTATCATTTAGTGTATCAGAGAAAATAACTAGATTTTTCTTCATTTGATTATACCTAATCAGGAGTTATTCCAATTTCATTAATTAATATTTCCCTCACCTCTGTTAACTTTCAAAGAACATAAAGAAAAAAATTTCTAAAATCCTTGAATAATTCATGGTTTTCTCCATCAGTGAGTTGTTTTCCTGTGTGACGATTATGTAATCAATTTAAAAGCTTTGATACCATTGAATGAAAATGGACAGAACTGTGAAGATTTCTTCAGCTGGTGCTTTTTTAAAAAATTATTTTATTTTATTGTAAATGGTATGTTTGCATGCATGTGCACTTGCTTATGATCAAATACATGCACACACACACACACACACACACACACACACACACACACACACACTGTGGATGCAGATGATCTTGGAACCAAGGAGGGGGCACCAGATTCTCTCATCTGAAGTTCTGGCTAGTTGTATGCCACACAACATGGTGCTCAAAACAGAACTGTGGTCCTCTACAAGAGCAGCAAGTGCTCTTAACCACTTAACTATCTCTCCAGGCCCTGTTTATCCCTCTTCAACATTGTCACAGTGGGATAAATCTTTCTGAAAGCTCTCAAAAGTAGTTTAGGATTTATTTTCATAATATGAACAATTGAGCCATTAGCAGTTTGGCACTCCAACCTTACTGTGTGACATAAAGGAAAAAATCACTCAGCTTTCTTTATCTTGGAGCTTTTACCTGTAATACAGTCAGCATGCTTTCTTGCTTTTGTATGGACTGAGTATGATAACGGTTGAAAAGATTTCTTGTGGACCCAAGCCATTCATCTTATACATATGCATGTATCCAAATTTTCCATTTTCAAGGTTTATCATGATGGTGAATGCAAAGTCTGAGTCTATGGTATACCATTTTCTTATTTTTTTTTAAAAAGAAACTCTTTTGAAAGATTCAAAATAGGAGACAAAATTGTCCCTTGATTTCAATGCAGTCTTCATGAAAGCAAGGATACAACGAAAAGATGAAAGCAGGCAGTATTTCTGGACAATAATGATGGCAACTGGAAACTCATTTTGATGAGAAACAGAAGAAATCTTTCCATGTTTGCAACCCTCTGGAAGCTTATTTTTGTTGCTGATTTTTCCCCCTCCCTACATGACAAGGGAATACCTTATAGCAGAGCAGACATCATGTTAGGTATGGAAGGCAGAAAAGAGTGTGGCCTTGAATCTGCTGCTTGAGGAAGGATGCTACAAAAACAGTACATTGTTTCCAGATAGTAACTGCAAAGACTTAATTGTTGCCCAATTTATATTGCTTTCATAAACCATTATTTATAGAGAAAAGATTTTTAAGCATATTGTCTCTCAAATAAAATAATTTTAACAGCATGGCTATGAGTGTAAAAGAGCTATTGACAGTTTGTGGGATATCAAAGAGGAACAAGCAGTTTGCTTCAGAGCTGCAATCCCGTCCATGATCCAGTGTTTGGCACCACACCTGCTCACATGCTGGCGGCATGAAACTGATTCACTGGGGTAAAGAAAGCATATGTAAATTTGGGAGGGAGAAGTAGTGTAGGGTAGGGAAGTAGTAGTAGGAGAGAGTGTGGGATTGAATTTAATCAAAATATGTTGTGTTTAATGAAATTCTCAAACTATAAAAAGTATAAAGAAAGATTATTCTTTCCCTTAACAACAGACTGCAACTATTCCTTCTAGATACATATTATTTACTTTTCAATAAAATATATTTTAAATAACAAAAGAAAACTTATTTAGAATATGAATTTCTTATTAAGTATTGTTATTAATATCACCATCTCCCTTTTCTCCTGGCTTTATTCACAAGAATTATTTAAATTTTTTGTCTTTCTACTATGACTTTTGGTATTTCTATCTTAAGATAACAATAAAGAATGTGGAAAGTGGTTAAGAGTTTGTATTGTCCTTTTGGGAGACCTGAGTTTAGTTCACAGAACCTGCTTTGAACAACTCAAAATCACCTGTAACTCCCGCTCCAGAGAATACAATACTTTTTTCTTACCTCCATGTTTACCTGCACACATGTCTACAAACTCCACACGCAAGCACACAGACATACACATAAGTAAAAATAAAAGCTTAGGATCGGAGGGATGTCTCAGTGGTCAAGATCACTTGTTGCCCTTGCAGAGGACACAAGCTTGGTCTCAAGCATCCTCATGGCAGCTCACAACCCTCAGAAACCCCAGTTCCAGGCAGATCTGTTGCCCTATTCTGACCTGTGTGGGCACTGCACACAGGTGGTGCAATGCATGCATATGTACATACAAGCATAACAGACAATACTATAGCTAAATTTAAACCTTTCAAAATAAACCAGAAATAACAGTTACTCTTCAAAGATACTTAACCAAGAGTAACTTGTTACATTTGTTTCCAGCTTCATGTTGCTTTACCATGATTGCTGAAGATATTCAACATGCTTGGGATCAGAAATGTTTCATGGTTCTGACTGGAGTGGGTATGAAATATTTGCCTGGGTTTACTGTTTGAGCATTCATCCCTAAGTCAAAAACACAAAGTCTGCAGTTCTCCCAAATCCCAAACTTATAAGCATCATTTTGCTATTGGTTCTGTACGGATGCTGATAGCTACCTTCTTCATATAGTTGAGTACAGCTGCTCTGCTAGACTTGCATGTCTGTGCTTATCGACACTGAGAAGTGTTGTACAAACCAATTCTCCACCTTCACCATCTCTTCCTGTGTCCATTCTCTGAATCTGTCAACACTTTTTCTTTTTTACACCTTCATGTCTCCTTCCATTCTTATTATATGTTGATGGTTTTCAATCTTCTCTGGACGTTGGTCCTTCCTTCCAGCTCCAGTTTTATGGCAAAGAGATCAATGCAACAATTCACTCACCCTCTTCTGTCTTTGCTCTTGTCTTGATAAATTGAAAATTTTATTTTCACTACATAAGATGGCTCACAATGTACATCATTCCAATTTTGGTGGTCCAGTCCTCTCCTTTGGCCTTCATAGGCACTATATTCACATGTATACACATACATACGTACACACACACACACACACAAATCTAAACAATTTATAAAGAGTTTATGTAAAAATGGTCATGTTTAGAGCAAGCATTCATAATTTTTATAATCTAGGATCACGGGGCAAAATGGAATTGCATATTACTATAGTATTTTCTCATTCATTAAATGTCCTGAGATGGTAGGTGGTCTCCTGTTCATCTGATGCCTAGCATGCAGCTCCTGTGTTATAAGAAAGAGAAAGCCTCTAAATTTGAAGCTGTCTTGGCACTAGCCAAGGAGATAGGACTGTTTGCCATCCATTCTAACTGTGAGCTAACACTGCTGTTCATGCCATGGGATGAATCCCCAGAGCATGGGGATTCTCCACTTTAGTGAACTTTGTGATCCCAGGTAAAATATGAACTGGAGCATCTGCACCCTTGTGCACTGACTGGTTATGTGCTCTGGAAATTTTTCATAATAGCAGCACGTTTTTGGTGTTTCTTTACCATTCTCCTTTTTAGACCACAATGAAACCCAGATACTTTTGTTCTGCTGCCATACTAGGTTATGTCTTTGCTGCATCAGGAATTTTAACAAGGGTTACAAAACTAAAGGGTCCAAATACTTGAAAATCTCTTCCTGACCTTATCTTTTATCACTTTCATGTGGGAACTTGATGTGTCATTGAGTAACTCTGAGTGTTTTTTTTAATTTAATTTATTTCATTTTTTAAAAAGAAAGCAAACTGTCTTTTTTCATTTTACATACCAATCCCAGTTCCCTCTCCTTCCCCGCCTCTCATCCTCTCTACTTATTCCTCCATTATGCCCCCGCCTCCATTTCTCAGAAAAGGTAAAGCACATTGTTTTAAGGAAGGACCAAGACCCTCCCTACTATATTTAGGCTGAGCAAGGTATCCATCCAAAGAGAACAGGTTGCTTAATAGCCAATACAAGCAGTAGGGATAAATCCCGGTGCCATTGCCAATGGCCCTGCAGTCTTCCCCAGCCATGCAACTCTCACCTACAATCAGAGGAACTAGTTTGGACCTGTGCTGGGAGTAACAATGAATATTAAGAAAACATATTACAGAAATCTGGGATGCCCCTTGTTGCACAAGGAAGTCCTGATCCTTAGTCCTGGGGACATTTGTACCTTCTTCTCATAATTAGTTTACCATAAGTGGAGAATTATGATGTCTTTCCTCCCTCAAGTCAAACTGTGGTTTTCTTGGTGCTCTTTATTTCTATTTCAATCAAAACCCTCTTTATTTTTGCTGCAAAGAATACTGGGAATTAACAAATGCAACTTTCACTAAAGACATTGCTAACTACACACTAAGTAATTTTCAGTTCTCACATCAATAAAGCAGTATTAACAAAGCCAACCATTAAGGATCACTCTATATCTTGAGTTAGACGGTGTAAATAAATAAAAAAATTGCAACATTGTACTTGTCCTAGCACAAAGCTTCTTAAATATGAAATGCCATACATTTATAATATCTGAACCCATTGTATCCTTGATTCATGATCCTTGGAATCTCAAAATTAGAAGATTTGTTTTACTTTCCACTTTGATTTTTAATGCACACACAGTAGTATAAGATTTTTGCAGTGTGATATCTCATTATGCATCCACAGTGTATAGTGAACAAAACAGGACAATGGGGAACATCAGTTAGCTTGGATATAATGATCCACTTACATAAAACATTCAAGGTCTTCTTGTAGGCACTTTGAAACACATAATCCACTATGTTAGTTATAAAGCAGAGGACTACATCATGACTATCTAACTGCCTAATGATGAGTCTCCTCATCCATTCCTTCCGCTAAGTCTGTGACAAGCACTGCCACACTCTGTACTTCTTTCTTCCGGGTAGACTTGTCCTACATTCTGCACATAAGAACAGTCATGTCATATTTGTTCTTCTGCACCTTACTTCTCCTACTTGACGTACTGTCCTCCAGAATCCACCCATGCTTTCACAAGTGATAGGATTTCATTCTACTTCTTAGCTTCTCATATCTGAATAGTATTCATGTGTATGCATTTTGAGTATTTTTAAGATTTATTTTATTAGTTACTTGTGCCTATGTATAGATATGTGCATGAACAAGATGGTGCCCCTGGAGGCCAGAAGAGGGCAGGGGAGCTGGAATTAAAAGTGTTTGTGAGCCACCTGAAGTGGGTGCTTAGAAATGAACCTTGGTCCTCTGCAAGAGCAGTAAGAAAGCACCGTGCCTCCAGTTTCCAACTCTCCTGTGAGTATTTTAAATAAGCTGTATATTATGATTCTCAGCATGAATGGGGAAAGTAAACCATGATTTCTCTCTTGAGAACCCTTAAGCATTTCATCCAATTATGATTCTATAGGATTAGGCAAGTCCAACAGAAACCAAAGTAGGTGCTAACTGTTTATAATTCCCCACTACAGAATAGTCTCTACATGTTGTCTTAATGAATTCCTGCTCTGTGGTACCAAACTACTTTAATATTGCCAGTACCTAAAAAGTACTTTGTAAAGACTAGACAAAAGCATCCAGTTCTCCAAAATGTTGTGGAGAAATTATCTACCTGTGATTACTTGAACATACTGTGACATTGATTTGCTTAATCACTATTTGTTGAGGTATTATCATTTTCATAGGTTCTTCCATTCTTTACACAATTTATTGTGTGCAAAATTTTATTATTTTATTTTATGCTTTTTCTATTTTCTTGCCCACTTTTTTTTTTAAAAAAAATCAACTGCTTGAATGTTGTCATATTAAACTTACAGCAGCTATAGATACCCGAATGAAGGCTACAATACTGCTTGAATGTTGTAATATTAAACTTACAGCAGCTATAGATACCCAAATGAAGGCTTAAACATTCCAACAAGGATATGGAAGGGGCACATGAGACCATACTACTTTGAAGGTTAATAGTGTTTGGGCAGGCCACAGGGTGACACTGTTATCACTGATAAGTTGTTCATACTATAATAAAATAACTCAAGTAACTTCCATCAAATTCCATGATGGGGGAGGGTAGTTAGCAAGAAGGAGTTTCCGAGGGAGAGTGGAGAGAGAAAGATAGGATAATAGGGTGAATACAAACAGTTGCTTAGATGTATAAAATTGTCAAACAGTAAAAAGGGGGAATCTTGAGAAGTGACTCAGCAGCTGTTAGGAGCACTTGCTGCTTGCAGGGAACAGAGGAAGGAGAAACCCTGAGTTAATGTGGATTTTGACAGTCAGCATTTTTGAAGATTCAGAAATCCTTTGGCTTCTGCCCATATTGACGAGGCATAAGAAGATTAGTGAAGGTTTTCTACAGAGTCTGAATCTGAGTCTGGTATTCCTAAAGGACTAGGCAGCATGTGAAAAGACTAGCAAATGCAAATTTCTCCCAGCAGATGTTTGGAACCTGAGATGCCTTGGCTGTAAAGACCCCATACAGAGACTAGTTTCCCCGTTTCTAGGTTGTGTCTAGTAAAGACTCTGAGCTGCTAGGTTCCAGCGGTACTCATAGCAGGAGCTTCAGAGGAGCGCATCTGATAGCAGCTTCATTGCACGTGTGTCTCTTTGCATATTCTTAGTTGCCTTGCTGCCACTGGCTAGATACCAGGACCCAAACTCCATGCATTGAAGCAGCTACTCTTACAGAGGGTTTCAGTTAGGTGTCCAGCTCTGTACTGGCTAGGTTAAGGTCAATTTGACACAAGCTAGAGTTATTGGAGAGGAGGGAGCCTCAATAAAATCAGGCTATAGGCAGGCTTGTAGGGTATGTACTTAATTAGTAATCAATGTGGGAGGCTTCAGTCCATTGTCGGTGGGGCACCCTTAAGTAGGTTATCCTGGGTTCTATAAAAAAATTAGGCTGAGCAAGTCATTGGGATGAAGCCTGTAAGCAGCTCCCCTCCATGGCCTCTGCATCAGTTCCTGCCTCAGGTTCCTGTCCTGCTTGAGTTCTTGTCCTGACTTCCTTTGATGTTAAACAGTGCTATGGAAGTATGAACCAAATAAACCCTTTCTCCCCACTTTACTTTGGGCATGGTGTTTCATCACAGCATTAGAAACTTTACCTTAAATAAGCACTCATGTAAAATGGCTCACAATCGCCTACAATTATAATAACTCCAAGGGTTCTGATGCCCTTTTCTGGCCTCCAGGAGCACATGCATGCATGTGAGCCTCCTTCCAGCCCCCAGTTCTACCTATAAATAAAATAAATTTTTAGAAATAAAATAAAAATTGGAGAAGTGAGGAAAGATTAGAAACAGATTTTTTTAAAACAAGAATTTTTTTTAAAGGTACATTCTGTAAATAGAGAGAAAATAATGAGGATAAAGTCAATATAATCAGCTAAAAATTGCAATGGAGGACAAAACATAGCTGCACAGCCTTTTATTACCACTTGTGGGAAGCAGAGACAAGCATATATCAAGGCCAGTCTGGTATATATATGAGGTCCAAGCCAGTCAGAGCTGCATACTGAGACATACATCAAAAACTACCATGAAGAAACTCCTTTAAGAAATACTACATTTATTCAGTTGGTTATCTGTGGTGTGCTTTGCTCCATGATATGAGTGTTAAGAACAGGAAACGTCTTGCAAGAAGTGGTCTTCTCTTACCATGTAGAGACCTGGGGATCCATCTCATGTCATCAGAATCTGCGCAAACAACCTTTTTACCTGAGCTACCTAGAAAGTCAATTAAAGTACTAGGGGAAATAAACATCAACTTAGAAATGCTCATTTACTAGAAATGATGTTCTGTCCACCAGTTCCCTGAAGTTGGTTGTTTATCCGGGTCTTCTGTGTTACCACTGACTTCACCACTGACTTCTTCTGTTGACCCATTAGCCATGGATGGATATTTAACAAGACGGACACACAGCTAAGACAATGGGGAAAAATAGCAATTTCTTTAGCATTATTACAAAATGTGTTTTCATTTTTAAATTTTGTTTGCTTTTTATAGGCCTTATTATTTATATATTAACATGGATTGCATCTTCATTAATTCAGATTCATTCTATATGATAGTTCTATTGGAAGTAGTCATTATAGCATATTTACCTTATTTATTATTTGAATACAGTTGAAAGTAATTTAAACCATAATAACTTAGGTATATAGTTCTATTGAACAACCAAGGGAAAACTTGAACTACAGAATTCTATGATAATTTATACAGTGAAACCTTGCTGTCTTACTTGAATTTATATTGAATTTTTAATGAGATATCCTGTTTTTACAAATATATTCATAGTTTATCATTTAAGGTCATTGTTACTGCTCTTTTGAATATTCACCTGCGGTTCAAGCTGGGCTCAAACACACTATGCAGCCAAAGATGACTTTGACCTCATCTGACCTTCCAGTCTCCATTTCCCAAGTTTGGGATTATAGACATGCAACAACATGCCTGGTTTGTTCAGTGCTGGCAGTAAAACCAGGATTTTGTGCATGCTAGGCAAGCCCTCTACCAACTGAACAACATTCTCAGCTCTTTTTGAACATTATTTCTTTAGTAAGAATTGCTTACAATCAAGTTTAACCATTTCCCTTTTATTCTCATAGGAAAACTTGAGGATTTTCATCCTTTCTTTATAATGTCTAAATGCAGTAAAATAAAAGTAAACTATGTTTTTCATGTAAAGATTGAATAACATCTTAACATGCAAAGAACTGTGTTCTAAGAATGTGATAAATAGAATAGTGAACACTTAGCTTTGATAAGGACAGAATCTTAGATTAGCAAACCTGAAAGGGAGACATATGATAAAAAAAAAAAACAAAGAGAGATAGGGGGCTTCTGACTCTTCCTGACCTACTATGCCATCTACCAGCAGTTGATAACTCTATGTTGAAAGCCCACTGTCTGTCTGTTCAAACTGATCACTACACTCATTCTTTCTTTTCTTTAATTCTTTCTTGAAATTCTTCTGCTGTCTGCTATGTCTGCAGTTCATTTGATGCATGAAAATAATATAACCCTCTATATTGTGTTTATCACTTAGCTCCACAACTCTTCGGTGATTTCTCAGTTTTAAAATTTATTTTTGTGTATTTCTTAGCCACTTTATGAAGCATAGAGAACTTGGAACATGTTTTATGCTATGGGGTTGCTCATTATTTTTTGCAGTGTCATTGTCTACACTGTATCATGTGTCTATATTTGAGTGTCCCCTGTATCCAATACTCCTCTACTCATCGTCAAACTTCTTCTTTATTGATTTTATATTTCTCAGCTATGTGGCTCCACGAGCCTCTGGTTGTCTTAACTAAATAAGGCAGGTACCTTCCTTAATATGATGAATCAGTCAGTTACTTCTGGTGTAGCTCCTTACTGTGTTTTGTCTAGATTAGTCACTTAAACTAATGTCATGGTTGAGGACACTGTTAGCTTTAGCTCAGCTGATAATGCCATTCTCACCCCTATTCTCCCCCAAACTGCCTTTCCATGTCTATTCTGTATCCAGACTGGTTTTTCTAAAATGAATACTTCTCTTTTTAAATTTTCAGTGGGTTTTCATTTTGCCTGTGTAATAGCTTAAATTTAAGCATGTTATCATTAAACACATGCTTTACGCTCTGGCCACCAGTCACATTACCTTCTCACACCAAGCAACCTTTTTCATTGCTTTCAGTTCAGTAGACTTTTATACTAAATCTCTTCCAACAATTTTTTCCTATCCCATTTAACACAAAACACATAAGCGTGTGAACATGTACTCTCTGTTGTGGTATACAATTTCTCTTCCCTTCACTTTACCCATGATGTTTATTCAAAAGGCTTCAGTGAGCTCAGGATACAGTTCAATTGTTATAGTACATTTCTTAATTCCTGGATTTAATCCCTAGAGGCATATAAACTAGGTGAAGTATCTTATGTCTGTCTTTGCAGCACTTGGAAGATGGAAGCAGGAGGATCAGCAGTTCAAGATCACATTCAGTTACAGAGTGAGGTTAAGTCCAGCACAGAATAAAGACCCTGATTTCTACAATCTTGCAGAACTCTCTTCTGTGATGTTACCTGAGTCTCAACTGTCAAGGATGTATTGGTTGTAATCGCTTACAATTCTCTGATTTTGAACAGTTGAGGTTTCTGTAGTGGTCTCATGTCTTACTAAGCATGAAAAAATTTATAAATCACTTTATGGAAAGTTGACTTCAGTTTCTATTATAACATTAAAAACACTCCACTTTCATTTCTTTTTTCTTTTACCAGTTGGATGAAAATGATACTTGATGACTTTATGCTATTAGAGTTTGGAGCAGTGAAGCGATTCAGTGAACACGATTTTAAACCCTACCACTACAGAAATTGGATTTCAGGTGTTCATTTTCTAAAAATAGATTCTGTTTCTCTGGTGCCAGAAAATAATGCTATCTTCACTTATGCGGAAAGTCTTCCATATCTCCAAACAGAAAGTGATTGGTTACCTCCAAGACAGTCATGCCACTATTGTAGGAGTGGACGTATCCCTGGACTTCCACATATATTTTATCACATGTGTGCATTTACACTCAAACACATGAACTCCCATACAGATACATATCACACACACACACACACACACACACACACACACACACGCACATACACACCAGACAAGAAAAACAAAGAAACAACATTATACTAAATGAAATTCTCAGACAGAAGGGCTAGGAAAACATGTAAACTTTTAAGGAGTATAATTCTTTCTTCAGAGTTCATTAGTTTCACATTAAACCTCAAAAATCAAATGAATATTTGACAAACCTTGTCTCTGGCAGTTGTCCAATAGTGGCTTGAAAATAATTCATTTCAATTACTAGTGGAACTGTTGCAATATCCATCACAATATTTCCAAGATTTAATTTAACAAATTTACATAGAAGAAAACAACTGGAATAATTTATGTGCCACTCATTCTTAGAACACAAATTTAAATGTATCTTTTAGTCAAGTCACTGTACCAGGGAATCTTTCCTAATTCTGTATTCAAATATTTTAAATGGCTGTGTGGTGGTGGTACCTATGTTTAATCCCAGTACCCATAAGGCAGAACGAGATAGATCTCTCTGAGTTCAAGGCCAACTGTTCTTCAGATTGAATTCCAGGACAGCCAGGGTTATGCAGAGTAACCCTGTCTTTAAAAAGAAATATTTGAAATGTTTCACTGTTATAAACATTAGCTACTATTAGGCATTTTCTACACACATATGTGTGCATGTGTTTATATGTGTGTGTATGAATAGACAGATACAGAGAAAGTATATGTATATTTCTATTTATATATTTAATAGATATCTATACATATTTACTATGTATATAAAATAGTATCTACTGTTTTAGAGTAAATCATAATGTATGCCAAATAAAAATTTAAAGAGCACGATAAATAGAACCCTGATACCATATTGATAAATAATACATTTTCAAAGGTTAAATATACTTTGTTTCTTATTTCCAGAACATCTCTGGCAGAAATAATTTGTTTTGATGTTTTCTTTTGCTTTCATAAAATATGCTTATTATGGCAAAGAACAAAATTGCCAGGAAGCAAAGAAGTGGTAAATTATTCACGTCATGATTTTAAAGAGTTCTACTTTATAGATAAAGGTGTAATAGAGACACTGACAACAGGAATATACCAAAGCCATTAAATTCAAGACTTGGAGAGGCTTTTGAGGTGATTTAGGACAATTCTCCCAAGGGACAATATTTTATTCCAACATCTCTGTAAAAATGTCATGTAGCCACACCTCCCAAGCTGGTATAGGCTTGAGTTTGTATGGGAGTTTTTAGCAGGGCTGAACACGAGTCTGTATTCTCTCTGGTTTATTAACAAAGCATTAAATAATCAGGGTGGACTCCGAAGGAATCAGGAATGTTTGGTGTCTTCACAGTGAAATAATCTTCTCTCATCTTTATGTGCTCAGTAAATGTCCCCTTTTGTCCATTGGGTATTCCATTGGCATAATCCGTCTAGTTTCACCAGATTCTGTGTGGAACATCCTGTATAATAAGTAGTTGACAAGTTTCTAGAATTTTCAGTTGAGGCACCTCATTATCAGCCATTCTTCTGCAGCTTTCATCTTGTAAACAAGACTGGATGGAAATCCACAGTGGCAAGAAACGCATTCCCTAAGGATTCTTAGTTTCTTCTCTTTTGTTACCAGCTCTTCCTTTTAACCACACAAGGAAGCACAGCTTTTGCTACTTTCCACAGGACTATGATGATAACCTGACACAATCAACTTAAGAGAGCAAGAGGATGTTTAGGTGCATAGTTCAAAGGGATACAGTCCATCCAGAGAGAAAGACATGGACTGTTGCCACTGCATCCAGCCTCACAGACAAATTATTGAGCCCCAAAGTCCTTACCCTTTTCATGTGACCCCTTTTCTCTTCCAAGTCTCCACCTTTCAAAGGTTCCACAGGATCCCCAAACAGCACTCCCAGCTGGGACCAAGGGTTAAAGAAGTCAAACCGATGGGGACATTTCACAGCCACACCAAACGAGGGACGTTTTCAATGTCCAAATCCTTTCCCTATTTTCTTCTCAGTCTGAACTAACCCAGAAAAGTCATCTCTTTCACAAGATACCTTTTAAATTTCTGAATAAATTACCTTCTCTACAACAGTTTCCAGGCATGGCCTTAATACTGACATCTCCAGGTCCCATAACACAATTTCCCTTTCCTTTGTGTTCACCAGAAAGAATTTTCTCCAATGCATCATTGCCAGTTATGGAATGCAGCTTTCCCAGTAAAGTCATTAGAGACCCATCTATCACATCTATCACCCTGAGTATCACATCTTTGCGAGGATTTACCCATGGGAAGATTGGAAATTCTATACTCTTGGTAGTTACTGACTTGTATATGTTTGAGGTTTTTTTTAACTCTACAATGGTCTAAAAAAAGATGTGTTCAGTAGAATCAATATTTTGAAATTTTAATTTTTATCTTTTACTGAATTGGTGATATATGGTATAACACTTTTTGACAATGCAGAGAGAAAAACTGTCTATTATTTTTTATATAATATATAAAGTTATCTATTATTTACCAATCTACTATATATCACTATCACCTATATATCTGTCTTTCATCTATTAATCATCTATCAACTATATCTATCATGTATCTAGTATCTATTTTCTATTATTTATCATCTATCTTTCTTTCTGTCATCTATCCTTTCATCTCTATATCTCTCTATATATTTATCTTCTGTCATCTATCTATCTATCCTCCGTCTATCATGAATTTATCATATGTATTTGACTCTTAAATCAACTTGTTGCTTTAAATTTTCTATCCCTTCATACTCTGACTCTATTATACAGTAATTGAAAATATTCTCACGGTCCTTCCACTCAAAGACTAGAAGTTTCTTTGAATTTTATATCATCTTATCTTTCTGCATTTTGATGCCATATCTTAAATATATCAGACTTTGTTATTTTCTTTTCATGACTATGAAATACTTTTAGTCAGTTATATCCATATTTTTTGCCTTACAATAGTACAAAAAGTTCCTTGGTGCTGATACAAGCCTTCCTTTGTGATAAAATTTGTACAATATGCTTTTCCTACTTTTTTATTTTCACACTTTCTTACTTTCATACAACATTAAAATAGGCTTGAGATTGTTGTTAATTTAGTGTCTTTCATCTTTTTGTTAGTTGTGTTTTGGCTAATAGGACTTCTGATCTATAATAGCTTGTAGGTTATTTAACAGTTTTCTTCCTAGAGCATTTTGTATTTCCTTCTTATGATTAATTTATTTTGTTTTCCTGGATTCATTTCTTTTTCTCAATTTTTTCTACTTCTGAACTTTTTTGTCATTATACAATGCACTAAACAGTTGCATATTCAATATTTATATGCACATAAATATGAATATTCATTTGTGGTATTAAACAGATATATTAGTATTTAGAAAAACAACTGTTTTGTGTATGTATATATATATATATATATGTATATATATATATATATATATATGAGTTTTTTGTATATACTTTCCTGCTCCATTCTTACCAGTCAATCTTCACTTCATGTTGGCATTTTTGAGTTTCTTCTTAATATAATATTTTCTCAATGCTTCTGGATCATGTCACATAGTTATGTTGCCTATTTTTATTATAAAGTCAAAAACACATTCATTTTTTAGCTCATCAATTTTTTGTAGTTCTATTTATTCTTGTATTCAGCCTCTGAATTTAGCATCCATATTGTCTGTTAAAAATTGGAAATTGAGAGTCAAATCAAGCACAAACAGCAGTGAGTTGGTATGTATCCAGAAGAGAGACATAAGTAGAGGTCAGTCTGTGTTGAAAACTGGCCTGGTAAGGAGCCAGGATGCCCTAGCCTTCCTAGTATCCAGGGCTCTTCTTGAGACAAATTTACACCAGTGAACCAAATAAAAGAATCTGAAAACTTAAGTTCAGCTCTCTGCATTTGTTTCTTCATATTACTTTTAAATTCCCTTTATTACACATAGTTTCTGGTTTAACAGTTCCTCTAAATGTCTAGTCAGCTAATGTCACTCATCGTCTTTGTGCTTATTTCAAAGGTGTCTGTGTGTGTGTGTGTGTGACAAGCACATGTTTCTTGTGACTGTGCTCAGTCTTCCTAACACAACACATTCTTTTCCCTTTTAACCCCTCTCTTTCTAATTTCTCTGATTTTTCTCCTTTTAAGTAATTTTAAAACATAACAGAGTAAAATTATGAGGTCAATTTATTCCTTTGGATCAATTTTTATTTCACTTTCTCCTTAATTTTAATTGATATACATGATGGTTACTCTTTTTATCGTGATGCAGGTTAATGTCTGTATTTTCATACCTATGCACTTCATTCAGTTGTCCTAGAATCAGAACAAGAACTCAGTTGAGATACTACATTATAAACAGTAAAGTATTCAGATTTACTTTGAATAGAAATGGTATGTCATGACAGGTGGCTAATTATTTCCTTGATAAAACTGCAGTATGTAGATATTGCAAAGCAGAAAACTATGTGCGGTAGTATGATAGAATATTGACATCACACCTAGGAATTCATTATGTATGGATATCTCAGTTATAGGAAGCTTGCCATACTATGTAAAACCCAGAGATCAATGTCTACCAATGCAGAAGGCAATAACAACAATAAAGGCAAAAATAAAAGAGAGCTCACTAATATTACAGACAATACATATAACTGTATTGCTGTTGGAGAGATGGTTGAGGGTATAAATTGCTTGCAGCTTAAACATGAGGATGGGACTCTGCATCCATAGGCCCTATGGATAAACTTGGCAGACATGGCAGCCTCCTGTAATCCCAGAATTTAGAGACGGGGAAGCTGGCTAACTAGAGTAGCCAGAAATTGTGAACTCTGGGTTCAGTGAGAGAACCTGCCTTAATAAATGAAGTGGAGAGGGACAAGGAAGGAATCCAAAGTCAATTTATTGCTTGTATATGCAAGGGGATGTACATGAGTCCACATACATTTGAAGATACAGACATACACGCATAATACATAAACATACGCATGCTGTTTAATTATTATACACAGTATTTGAATATATCATACTGAATAATTATTATATGCGCACAATTATTTTTTTAGTGTGTTGTAAATTTTTGACTACTTGGGATCAAATATCAGGTGTAATTTTATTGCCCAGGAATGAGCACAAATGCATAAATTACATATAGATATGTTTGCTTTCATTTATTTCTGTATGTTTATGCATTGTTTTAATAGTAAAGTTACACTTAAAGATATGCAAAATGGCAGGAAGATTCAAATAATGCACATAAAAAAACAGTTTCTTCTATTTTAGCATTCTAAATACAGAATCCAAGTATGCCTCAAGGATCTAATGTCCATTCAAAATTACAATTGTTTTAAAATGACATTATCCAAAATTTTAAAATATTTATTTTACTATTTTTAATTATGAGTATAGCTGTGTAGGGGTGTGTGCATGTGACTGTAGACATCTACAGAGACCAGAGAAGGCATTAAAAAACCTTAGGGATGGTGTGGTGATTTGAAAAAGAATGACCACCATAGGCTTGCTTTTTCTGATTCTTTTGTTAGGTTTAGTGGTAAAAATGTGTCTCAAGAAGAATGGTGGATACTAGGAAGGAAGGGCATCCTGGCTCCTTACCAGGCCAGTAACCAACACAGGGATGAATGTTAGGCAATCACAGAGAGGCACTACTTGAGAAGAGTAGTGTGGCTCTCTGTTGGGGTAGGTACAGCCTTGTTGAAGGAAGTGTGTCAAGGAGGTGGCTTTAAGGTTTCAAAAGCCCAAGTTAGGCACAGTGTTTTTCTCTTCCAGCTGCCTGCAGATCTCGATGTAGAATTCTCCACTATCTCTCCAGTAACCTGTCTGCTTGACAGGGGGGTTGCTATGCCCCCACCATGATGAAATGGACTAAACCCCTGACTCTATAAGTAAACTCTAATTGAGCATTTTCTTTTACAAAAGTTGCCTTGGCCATGGTGTCTCTTCACAGCAATAAAACCCTGACTAAAACACATGGGGTTCATGAAATTATGAGCAGCCCAATACAAACTCTGTAAACTAAACTCAGGTCGTCTACAGAAGCAGTGCACATTCTTAACTGCTGAGCCATCTCTTCAGCAGCCCATAAATTTTCATATGTCCCCTCACCCAGTTCGGGTAGTGGTGGCTCACGCCTTTAATCCCAGCACTCAGGAGGCAGAGGCAGAGAGATCTCTCAACTTTAAGGCCAGCCTGGTCTCCAGAGTGAGTTCAAGGACAAACAGGGCTACACAGAGAAATCCTGCCTTGTAAAGAACAACAAAACAAAACAAAAGATAAACAAAACAAAGACAAACAAAGAAACTTACCAACAACTTTAAACAAATGGTAACAACAAAACATTAGAAGTAAAATATAACACTTGGCCGAGTGATTCTAAATCACCACTCTCTCCTAACTAATTACCTGAGACCTACTGCTCAGTGTTCAATTGCACATTCAAACTGTAATGACAAATAAGAGGAAATTAATAACAACAAAAAGTTATGTTTCCTATCTCTATTGTGTTGTGAGGTAAAAAGTTTAAAAAATATTCAGGTTTACATCTAGGGATTATAGATCGGTAAAGAGGATGTGCCTAGCATGAACAAGGATCACTGTGATATATATTATATATTTTGTTTTATTTTATATATACAGAGAGAAAGACAAGATCTCATCTATCCCGGAGAATAGAATACTATGTAGCTCAGGATGCTCCTCTGGTCTTGCAGACTCCAAGAGTACTCTTACCACTCTCAGTTTCTATGGAGTTGGTGATTAAATCCCAGGTTTGGTGTATAATAAACAAGTTTTTTATGAATTGATGCACACACTCAGCTTCACTATGATATTTTGATAGATAGTCACATTATGAAAGGATTATTACGATCAGTGAAATAAACATACCCATAATCTTACGGGGTTCCTTTATTTCTGTTTATCTGTTGATAATAGTTTAACTCTCCTGTGTTAGCATGGTTTGAGTACTTATTAATCTTATTTATTACAATTACTCTAGTAGCATTGTCTTATCTACAGTTGTCCCTTTCTTCCCCTGAATAAACAACTCCCAGCCTCCTTCTCTGCCAGCACCTTGGTGTCACTTTCTTCTCCTCCTCAAGTAGAGCTCTGTCAGGTTGTGTAGGAGAGTGAGATTATGCAGTATTTATCTTACCATGCCATCTTATTTCTTTTAGGGTAGCTTTCTGTTTAATCCATGACATTACAAATAATAGTATTTCTTATCAGAAGAAAGATATTCCTCTGTGTGTGTGTGTGTGTGTGTGTAAGTGTACAACAGTCTTCATCTGTTGGTCCATCAATATTGAGGTGGATTGAATATCTTGGCTATTCAAAGAAAACAGTGTTACAGTGAACAGGAGATTGAGATTACACCTTGACATTTTATTTCCATTAACGATAGGTCCAGACAAGGAATTTTTCTGTCACATAGTAGTTCAATTTTTAACTTTCTGTAAAATCCACATTCTGTTGTCCTTCATGGGTATGCTAATTTAAATTCCAATCAGTAGCATGTGATTTTCACCCTTAAATCACATTCTTACCGATATATGCTAATGTTTATTCTTTTTGCTGTGTGTGTATGTGATGCATATGTATGTCTGTGTTTTTGAAAGTGTATAAGCATGCATCTGGAGGAGGTTAACATCAGATGTTATTTCTCCTTCACTCTCCATCTTGATTCTGAGATTGGAGTTCATACCACTTGGCTCCTAGTTTTGGTTTGCACTCTGATGATCTGAATATAGAGTATTTTCTCATATAACTGTTACCTATTTGTATGCCTCTTGAAATGTGTATTAACATGTATATATTTTTAGTTGTTTCCTTATTATTATTAAATTGATGTTTACATATATTTATATTTACAGCTATATATTAAACATATACCCCATGTCTATTTTGCAAATCATTTATTTTACATGACTCCTCTTTAGTGAAATTATTGATTTTGCTGTGCAGAAAGCATTCAATTTACTACAATTATTTCAGTCTTCTTTTTTTCTTTTTCTTTCTGTCTGTGTATATTTTAAGAGTGATTCAAGGGATTAGAGAGATGGCTCAAAGGTAAGAGGACCCAGTTTTGGTGGCAGTACCTCATTAGGTAGCTCAACTGCTTAGAACTCCAGAGCAGGATATATGGTGTCTTCTTCTGGCTTCTGTGTACACTACATGCATGTGTGAATACGGACTGACACATACATGTAATGAAAGATAGAACACACCTTTTAAAGAGAAACAGATGTTGGTCTTCAGCATGATGCTGTTGTTGACTTGTGCAGCCTTCAGAGAGTGTTCCCTTTAGGATGTCTGTAGGTCATTGGAGCATGCTGATGGCCAGGGCTTTGAGAGCTTGATCTTCTTCTCTGCATGCTGACATGAAGCTTAAGGTTTACTCCACCACATACGCCTTTCCACAATACACTGTCTCACCTCAGGCCCCAAACTCACAGTGCTCACCAACTGAAGACAGAAACCACCATGAACCAAAACAGTCTTTTTCTCTTTAGAAGTTGAGAATCTCCAGTATTTGTTCTAGTGACAGAAAGCTGAATAGCCAAGTCCTGACAGATAAACTCCACATTGTTCAGTTACTTCCTCCCTGAAGTCAGTTTTATTCTCAATAACCTCAACAGATTACAAAGACAAATGGACGCGCACAGTGCCTTTGTTTGTTAAAATAGAGTAGCGCGGGATTCCTCAGTTTGCTGCAGTTGGTAAAGGTTAAGAGATTTGACATTAGAGATATAAAAGTTTCAATTATGATTTCTTGAATGACATGCTGATAAACTTAGTGATTTTTGTGGTAGCGGCAGGGTAGTGTGATTAAAAGCACTTGCCCCTATGTCTGAAAACCTGAATGTTATCCTCAGAGTGGAGGAGAAAGCTGACTCCTGAAAGTTGCCCTTTGTCCCCCATTTGTGCACAATGACATTCACATGATTGCTTGTATACACACACACACACACAAATAAGTCAACGCTTAATAAAACTTAAAATAAAATATAGTGTACAAGTATATAAAGTGTCCAAATTTAAGTAAGATTGATTTGAAATTTACCAGAATGTTAGATTTTCATTATTGCAGTATGTTAGGTTAAAACATGTGTGCTCTAAACTAAACAGAAGGAAACCCACAGGGTCATAAATATAATGAGAAACATACAATGTGGTGATAACATTTCATACGGATTTGACACCGTGCATCTCTTTGTGCTGTAGACTTCACTTGTCAGCTCTGAAAGGCCAGCCATTATTTCTTGACATACTATGATGCCTAAATAATACAAAAAAGCAAATTCTGTATTTTACTTGTTTAAAACGTTATGCTATACATCTTAGAGGAAACCTAAAGAACTAGAGCCTAGTACCATGTTTGATCAATTTTCAGAATAAATCCATGTAGAGAATTATTAATCATAACCTCAAGCTTACTGTTTTTAAAAATGTGATAGACTATCTAGCACCATGTCAAGGCACATGTGCTAATTCACACATGATAGATACCATGTCAAGGTACATGTGCTAATTCACATATGATAAATACCATGTCAAGGTACATGTGCTAATTCACATATGATAGATTATAACAAACAAACAAAATGAAAAAAGCTAGTTTATGATTTCTTCTCAGGTTCAAATGTTGGACTTAAGTTGTTATTAACTGGACACATTTATTAGTGTGATAATCACTGTTTTCCATAGAACTGACCATCTGACAGTTAAAAAGTTGTGATCATAAGGAAAAAACATAACCATTATTTACAGCACTTGAGTTCTAGTAATCTAAAAATAATGACTATATAAATAAACATAGATTTACTAATTTGCTAATTAAATGCTTTCAAATTGACAATTGTTGGTATCTACTGATTAGTTCTGTGCCTTTCTGAGTTCTAAACAAAAACCGAATGCATTATATAACTTAGAGCTTTCTCAAATTAATTTATCACTGTACTTAAACCTTTATCTAATAAAAATGTTTATTTGGCTTCAGGCATGAAATTCACAGATAGTCAAAAAACAATTCTGCCACATCAATGCCAGCAATCTTTTAAGTATTTTGAAAATTAATATTTATGAAGGACAAAGGTTTACTTTTCTAATTTTGCAATTAAATGTCTATTTTTCTATTCATAAATAGAAAATGATTAGTGAATCAATATTTATGCCATTGTCAGCTTACCAATTAAATTCTACCTTAGTACCTACAAATGTACTTACTTGTCAAAGAATGAGTAGCAAATAGGGCTGAGGCAGAGCCCAGAGAAGGAACACAATGCTCAATACCCTCTCTCTCTCTTTGTTTCTCTCTCTCTCTCTCTCTCTCTCTCTCTCTCTCTCTCTCTCTCTCTCTCTCTCTCGTGTGTGTGTGTGTGTGTGTGAGACTACTAAAGGTTTACCTCAGGCATTGTTCCTCAGGAGCTACCAACCTTCTTTTGACTCAGGGCCTCTCACTCTTCTGGAACTTACCAAGTATCCCAGGCTGGCTAACTCATGAGTCCCTGGGATCCTCCCCTGCACCCCCAATACTAGAAATCCAAGTTCATGTCACCACACCCTACTTTGATGCATGAGTAGATATGGCTTGAACTTAGGTCCATGTTCTTGCAAGGAAGCACTTTATCGATGGAAACATCTCCCCACCTAAAAGCCAGCTGTCTTCTTGAGGTTGAAGAAGCTAAGCACCCTCAGAATATGAGACTGACCTGTTTAGTGTTCTTCTGAGATGGCACCTATGACCAGAGTTCTTTTAGTCTAAGGATTCTGTCAAATTATCATTCAATAGTGGAAGGCCATTTTCTGCTCTGTACTCTAGGAAGCTTCCAGAAGGCCCCACTTCCTTTTTTGTCACATAAGCAGAAGATCGGTTCTACAAATTGTTCCACGCCATCATCTGTTTTACTGAGGCTGGTCTAGAGAGAGGAGTGTTGAAGGAAAACATCAAAGAAAGATGGCCTACTCCTGCAAATGAGGAAATTGAGCCCAAGTTTGAGATAACTATCCCATTTCTGCAAAGGACAGGGGTGATAGAAAGAATACAGAAAAGGAGACATTATGGAATTCAGCAAGGGCTGGAGGAAGACTAGAAATGAGCCACAAAATGGAAGTGAACAAAAGCACACTGATGCCCTTTTTTTCTGCTGTTTCTTTAAGAGCACATATATCACCCAATGGATATCTCAGCCACAGGCCGCCCGAAGAGGGTGACAATCAGACTAAGCTAAGCAGACAAGCCACACTGCTACAGGGAACAGTTCTAGAAACGGGTTTTATGATTTAGCATAGATATGTCTTTTCTCTTAAAAGAAACAATCTTGGCTTATATTTTATTCATAGAAGCCATTCTTTACTCCGTTGCCTTGAGTGATTTGGGCTGCGCGTGGATTGGATGAGAGTGTCGTAGCTTTAAATTCACCTGTGCCCTTGAAACAGCAGCGTGGAATGCAGCCAGTATTTCCACACTTAGCCTGCTAGCCTGCCTCTCTGAGTCTGTTCCATCTTCTCGTAAAATCCTGGTCTGGCGCTGCTGTTGAGTTAAAACTGTTTACATGCATGCATACACCACAGGCAGAATTATGCAGTTAATTCAAGAACAGCAAAAGCAAAAGTCATCTCAGCATGAAGAGCATTTGAAGACTGTGAAATTCCCTATTTAACCCCGATGAAGGAGGGTTCAGGGATTTAGTAATGGATAAGCAGGAATATATGAAACAGGAAGTCATATCACAAGCTTTTTCTCAGATACAATAATAATAAGTGTAGCTTTCCTGATTTTTCTTCTCTGCTAATGATTATTGTCTGTCCTAAATTTACTATTCTTTTTTATAGAAAGTTTAAAGGCCAAAGGATAGACTCAAAGGGAGAATGTTGTTTTCCATGTCTTCTTCACACTGGAATCAACTATTTACCACTATACCCATAGCTTAGTGAAACACTCAGCCAATATTCAGAGAAACTTCTCTTTCAGTGGGTGCCATTGAACACAGCTGATCAGAGTGCAAAGAATAAATGACTGACTTCTCTGCACCAAATGGGACATCTATATCATGCCCCTTGTTTGTAAGACTTGGGGAACATACACGAACACCCCCCCCAACACACACACACACACACACACACAGAGAGGAGAGAGAGAGAGAGAGAGAGAGAGAGAGAGAGAGAGAGAGAGAGAGATTATTGAACAACTCAGCCACTGTTCTGAGAATTCAGCACCCAGGAAGTGCCCAAGGTACATGAACTTGGCCCTTTTTGCTGATGACTTCTGACCTTGCCTACTCTGGAGCACAGGCCAATGAGAGCTAGTCGGTCAAAGTCAGACCCCTTTGCAAATTTGGCAATAGTCCTTACTGACAGAGGAGACCATTGCCACTTTGCAGTTTTCATGGAAGGAAACGTGCTCATTGAACTCACCTCACAGCTAGTATTTTTATTTCATAAAAATAAACATTTAATTTTTATTTAATAAAATATTTTTATTTCATAAATTATCTCTAACTTGAAATAGCTACTTTTGGCGCTGGTATGACAGCTTATGGGTAATATACTTCTCATGCTCACCTAACAACCTGTGTTTGATTCCCTAGAACACACATAAAAAAGAATGGAACACAATGGTGCCTTTGTCTGTAATCTGCAGTTCCTGCTAGGCAATGGGAGGAAGAAACAGAAGGGTCCCTGGGAGCCAATAAGGCAGAATCAGTTCGCTACAGGAGAGATCTTGTGGCCAGTGGGGAATACTAATGTCTATGGTTGTCCTGCAACCTCACACTCATACTACAGCAGATATAAGGATATAAGGGTGGGGGGAGAAAAAGGGAGAGAGTTTTAAGAGCTTCAAGATTATCTCCAATGTTATACTGTTGTAACTTAAAGAGAAAAAAAGAAAACCACATCCTTGAAATTATTTTCCAGAGTTTAGGGCCTCTATGGCAAGGAGAAAATGTAATACAATGGTGAGATTCTGAGACCATGAACCCGAGAAAAGCTAACACGCTTCCAAAGCTCATAGAGTTTCTTCATTTATTTATTTTTTGATTTTGTTTTTAACCAAGTGTACATGTGTTTCTGTGGGAGTATCTACACATGAATGCAGTTGCCTGTGAGGACCAGAAGAGGGCGTCAGGTCCCCTGCAGTCACAGGCAGAGCTGGTTGTTAGCCACCACCAACTTGGCTGTGAGGAAAAGAGCAATAAATGCTCTTGAACCCTGAACTATCTCTATAGCCCTGAGTTTACCTTTTAGAAAAAAAGTTGTAGTCAAGCAACCTACAGTTCACTAAAACATATATGGTTGTTATCCCTTTAGAAGAAGACCCACTCTGTATAATGAGATAATGGATGTTGTTCAGTGAGAAAGACGATGATACCAAAGACTAAAGTGGGGTGATAGAGAAAGAGAACTATGCTGTTACATGAAGCATTTATGATGATAAGTCCTGCCATTGCAGAGGGGAGTTATGTATATCCTATTATAAAGGCAAAATTAGCAGGATTTGAAGAGTTTGTGTATAATAAGTCTGACTTCAGCAACCAAAAGGATAATTCATCTTGTCACCAAAGCCTTTCTTTGGAATGGAAGCATGTGTTTTGATTGTTGTAATATTTAGATGCCTTGGGATTACAAGGGCTAAGGCATGAGGCTCAGTGCTTGGGGAAATACCTGTCCCATGACGAAGAGGTTTTATGTCAGAGCCTTGGGAGATGATTCAATCAATAAAGTCCTTCCTGAGCAAGCATGAGGACCTGAACTTGATGCCCCAGAATCCACATGTGAAGGTGTGTGCCTGCAACCTCAGTGCTGTAGAGGCAGAGTCGGGGCTGACTGACCAGCCCGGTTAAATCTGTGAGACTCGGACCACTAAGAGAACTTGTCTGAGAGAAAGTCGGGGAAGTGCAATTGATCGCAGTGCTTACCACTGACATTCAGTTACGAACAGACTTTTCATGAGTGCTCTGGCTTAGAGGTCAGTGGGAAGAAGCTAGAGTGGTTTGGAAGAACTGCTTCTTGCTCATGCTTGCCAGCTGCAGGCAGGAGCCAAAGTCTTCAAATGACTCTTTAATGAAAGACACAGTCAGGACAGAGGAACCCCACAGAAGCCCTGGCCTGAGAACTTTGAAAAGTGGCTCTCCGTCTCAGTTTTAAGTTTAGTGCAGAGTCCTCAGAGTTTAACCCTCTGAAGTGTTATCAGCTGTGATTTTGCCAAAGTTACCTCTTTCAACGATACTTTAAAAAATATGTTTTCCAGTTGCTATCTGTAAATTAACATCTAATTAGGGTATCTAGGTCATTCTCGAGTCTCTTATAATCTTACAGCTTTGAAACCATCTGAGGCTACTGAGTTTTCTTCATTTTATGACTGGGACAAAGGGAAGATAATGTGATTGTTTTCCTATCTTTGGCAACCTTTTCTACCCTACATTAAGGCAAACATAACCTATGTAGTCACAATTCTGTTTTTACATTACCTCCAATGAGTTATTCAATCCTTATTACTCAGAGTCCCTAAATTGATATGAAACTCTAATAAGTAAAATCATCCTTTACAATTTCTCTTTTTTATTAAATTAAAAAAAATATCAATCCAAGTTCCCACTTCCTCCCCTCCTACCATCCCCTCCACATACTCTCCCACCCCACCCTCATCTAATCCTCTAATCCTCAGAGAGGGTAAGGCACATTGCCTTGTGGAAGGTCCAAGGCCCTCCCTGCTATATCTAGGCTGAGCAAGGTATCCTGCATGCAGTAGGGACAAACCCTGATGCCACTGCCAGTGGGCCCTCAGTCTGCTCCAGCCATGCAACTGTCAACTACATTCAGAGGAACTAGTTTGGTCCTATGCTTGTTCCTTCTCTCTCCTGCTGGAGTTTGTGATCTCCCATTAGCTTCAGGCAAACCATTTCAGTGGGTGAATCCATCATGGCCTTGACCTCCTTGCTCATATTCTCATTCCTCCCAGTCTTCAACTGGACTTGGGAGATCCGTCCAGTGTTCTGATGCCTTTGCCCCCATCAGTTGCCTGATGAAGGCTCTATGGTGATATTTAACATAGTCATTTATCTGACTATAGGGCAAGTTAAGATCGGGCCCCCTCTCCTCTATTGCCCAGGGTTTTAGGTGGGGTCATCTTTTTGGATTCCTGGGAATTTCTATAGATCCAGGTTCCTGCTAATCCTATAATGGTTCCCTCTATCAAAATATCTCTTTCCTTGCTCTCATTTCTGTCCTTCCTCCATCTTGACCATCCCATTCCCTCAAGTTGTCCTCTAACCTCTCCCTCTCCTGTCTTCTTCTCCTCTTACCCTCCCCGCTTGTTCCACCCCCATGCTCCTAACTCTGCCAGTCAATCCTGTCCATTTCCAATTTCCAGGTGGGTCTCTATATATTTTTCTTTGGGTTCATCTTATTACTTAGCTTCTCTAGAATCATGAAGTATAGGCTCAATGCACTTTGTTTATAACTAGTATCCACTTGTGAGTGATTACATACCATATTCATCTTTTTGGGTCTGGGTTACCTCACTTAGGGTAGTGTTTTTTAATTCCATCCATTTGCATGCAAAATCCAAAATGTCATTGTTTTTTACCACTGAGAAGTACTCTATTGTGTAAATGTGCCACATTTTTTATGTATTCTTTACAATTTCTTCCATCTGTGGGGCACGCATGTGCATATGGTGTGTGTGTGTGTTTGTGTGGTGTTCAGGTGAGCACGTGTACCCATGAAGGCCATTGATGACCTTGGATGCTGTTCCTGGTTGTCGTTTTATAAGATAGAGTTTCACATTGGACTATAACACAACAAGTAGGTTATTCTTACTGGCAATTGAGCAGGTGGGTTCACCTTCTCTACCTGTCTCCACCTGCCCAGCACTGGGATTACAAGTGTTGTTCAACACTTTGGGCTGTTTTGTGTGCATTCTAGCAATTTAACTCAAGTCGTATGCAAAGAAAAACCTTTACTGCACATGCTGTGTCTCCAACACATTTTCTTTATTGGGTCTGTGTTGGTAGAGATCAATCTTCCTGTTTCTGCTAATGCAAACTTGGCCATCCTGTGTATTTTCATAAATATCGGAGAACATCCTTCCCCTTTACCTGCCTTGTGTTTGTTTGTGAAGGTTAGATGTGGGTTATAAGCTTGCTCTTGTTTGCTATTCCTGGTTAAGAGTAATCTTGAAGTGGTTTCATAAATGCATATTTCCAATGGCTGTTCATGTGTTTCTGTGCTTCTTTTTCTATTTCCTTTGGCTTTCCCTACAACACTCGCTCCTTTGTGTGTGTGTGTGTGTGTGTGTGTGTGTGTATGTGTGTGTGTGTTTGCTCAATATTTTTCCTAAGACCTTCACAGTTAAGTCTTTGTTACCACCACCAGGTGTCATATTTATACATTATATTAAGATCTCTTTTCATGGGAGCAATTCTTAAACTTTTAATTACAGTGAATGACCCAAGTATGATATGAGAAGTGGCCATTCAACTCTAACATATAACTGTGGAATCAAAATTGCATTGATGAAACTTTTCATATTCTTTACTTACTATGTAATAGAGAATTGTTCTGGATCAATAATAACAACAAAGCTGTTGTGCCATTGCTTATGTGTATCTAGGCGACTCTGTATGAAGTTCAAAGAGAGCCCGTATCCTCTTGCTTGGTTTGAAGCTTCATGTTGACTGTCACCTTGACAGGCACTGAAACTACCTGGAAGACAAACAGGCAAGCTTGTCTGTGATTCTCTAACTTAGGTTAATGGAGGTGTCAAGACCTATCCTAACTGTGGGGTCATGTGTCCACCAGCTGGCCTCATAGGTTGCCTTAAAGGACAAATGGAGTTGAGCATCAAATTTCATCTCTCTGCTTTCCTGACCCCAGATGCAATGTGCCCAGCTGCTTCCCATGCTGTAACCGTGACTCCCCTGCCATGGAGGACTGTTTCTTCAGACATTAAGCCAAACTCAACCCGCCATCTATTAGGTGGCTTATTGTGGATGTTATTATCATAGCAATTAGAAGGCTAACTGTTACACTGCGGTCGCATGCACAGCATTCGGCAACACAGAAAAATTGGGGAATAAGTCGAACTTGACCTCAAATAGTTCTGCAGTGAAAAGGTGTACTGCCCAGCTGGTCTAATCACCTGGTTTAAAGTGTGTGCCTTTTCCCCAAATTCTGAGGCAGATACTATTGAAAACTCCTGACCAAGTTGCACGACCGCATTTCATCTTGAACTTTTTCATTCTCATTTTTAAAATCACATGTTATTTTATGTAAAGCAATATAAGTTACATATTAGATAATGCTTTACCATGCCTTTATAGAGAAGTAAAGTGGAAAAACATTCAGGTTACAAAATCTCTTCCCAAAATATTTTTTTCTTTAAGTTACTCCTGCTAGATGACTTTTTTGTAACCCCGTGATTTGGCATCCTAAGACCCTGCTGGGTGGTTGCCTAACTACAGGTCTTCTTCTTCTGTTATGGAATCAGGATTTCCCTGCCAGACTCATTTACATTAACATCTCCTTGAATTTTTATCTGTTGTTTCAGGACTTTACCTCTTTCTACCAGATCTGGTAAAAAGAATCAGCAAAGAGAGGCTTGATTCCGTGTCTGTCCTCGGCAATGCAACCTGTGTTAGCGCCTTTTCTCTTTGCTGTGACCAAGTAACTAATAAAAACCAATTTGAGGGAGCCTTTGGGGCTTGCCTTTTGAGAGGTTGTTCTGCTTTGACAGAGAAGGAGTGAGAGTGGGGAGCAGAGGCTGGATGCCCACACTGCATTAGCGATCAGGAAGCAGGGTGTGCACAAGAGGGGTGGGGCCTGGGTACAAAGCCTCAGTGCCTGCATCCAATGACAGTTTTTCCAGGAGACAACATCCCCTAAAGTTTTCATAGCTTTCCAAAACAGTGACATACATACGAGCCTGTGGGAAACATTTCTCATTCAAACCACAAGGCAGCCCAGAACAGTTTTGTGCGTAATTTTCTCTCTCTCTCTCTCTCTCTCTCTCTCTCTCTCTCTCTCTCTCTCTCTCTCTCTCTCTCTCTCTCTCTCATTTAAGCTTTCTAGTACATTGTCCTTTGTTATAACAACCTCATTAAACAAGGTAAAAGCAAAATCACTGTAGAGGTTTTATACTACTCTCACCCCTCCCCCAAACAAGGGTAAAAGAAAACTCATTTTAGAGGTTTTCTAATTTATTCTTTGAGAATTTCATACATATTCATATTCCCATTTCCTCCTTCCAACAAATGACTCTCCCAATTTCATGTTCTTTATTAGAAATAGCACATTAAGTTCAATTAATACCGTTCGTTTGCCCACAGGTATGGGCTAGTTTCTAGAAACTGAGTAACTTATCCGTGGCCATACCAAAAGAAGAATGTTTTTCTTTAACCTGGCAGCCATTAGCTGCTAGGAGCTCCTTAACTAGAGGCTACAGCCTCTGTTACTTGAAGGAACAGGATTGGAAAACACACACACACACACATACGCACACAATAAAACACATAAAGGTAATGTGTTTTAATGCATATTAAGTAGTGTTAAATTATAATGAAACATTTAGGAAAATATATGTGACATCAAAATGAACACTAAATGACTTCACTTTAGCTAGTCAGTATTAAATTAACTCAGTGTTACATGAAAATGTGAAAAATCCCTGAATTAAGCAATAAAAGAAAATTATGTGATAATCTTAACCAGTACATCGTGGTTAGAAATTCATTTTTAAAAGAGAAGATTTAGGCAAATATTGCAAAAGCTGTTTTAAAGTCAATTATTTTTAGAAGAATTAGGAGGAAATGCATCGCTGCAGTAGTTTCATTGTGTGTCTTAAATTAATGAGCAGGGGATGCACTAAAGTGTAGGCAGGCATAAACAAATTTTTTTTTCAATACATAATGCTTACTAAAGTTTAGCTAAGCAGAACACTGAATGTTCAACATATCAAGTTAGTGGACAGTAACTTTTATAATTATATTTTAAAAAAATTCATAGTTAAAGTAACTATAAGGAACTAATAGTCAAGTAACCCCCAGATGTGTAATATGCATGCATGATTATTAACTTGAATCAATTAAACAGATACTGAAATTATTTAAAAATACAGGCTTGGTTAAACAATTCCATTGTTTTCTATATCCATTTGCATGATTTCCACATTGAATAAAAAGCTGCAATATATTGAACTGAAATTACAGGTGATCAGTTAACTTGCCCAAAGAATAACACCGTTATCAATGTACAGAACTACTGTAGCTTTTTTTTTTATCTCTTTCTAATCATGTTCAAGAGATGTTTATGAGTTACTTGATTAATGGGCAATTTTGATTCAGATTGATTCTCTGAGCAAATTAAGGGTATCCAGAACTTTTAATCCTTTAGCAAATAGTTTACTAATATACACATTTATTCCATTGAATGTACACAAAGATAAACAAAGGCCTATGCTTGATGGACTGTGTTTTAGATGAGGCAATTGTTATATCAAGCCATGGCATATGGGTCCTGGGTTAAAGGACATTGCTTGGTATTAGAAGGGCGCCATGGACCGAGTCTTACATCATTCCCACTTCTCAGATTAATTGTAGTAAGTCAGGAGTGAAAGCTCACATAGACACACTTACCAAATGACAGTAGCTACAGTGTACTCAGGAGCCTGTATTCCTCCAGGAAAACTCTATGGTGAGCATAGATACTGAGTCAAGACGAAAAGCAAAATATACAGTTAGAGGAGAAAAAGGAGGAAAAAAAATCAAGAAATTTAATGATTGAACCAAGTTTGTGCCAAAGGAGATAAGAAGAAGCTTGATATGAACTAGAATAAAGGGAGAAGGGTCCTGGAGGGAAAACCTCACCCTGCTAATTCCACGGTTTGTGGGGAAAAAAAACTCATTGAATATTGTGGCCTAAAAAGCAACAACAAATCAAAGTTTATGCATATATAGTTTAAAGGGATAGAGATGTTCCATCACGATCAGGAAGCAAGACTTTAGAGTCCTGAAGGATATGGAAGTGTTCTTGGTTGTGCAACATTTTTCTTCAGTTAGAGAAAACCACTGAGGCCAGTCATGTGGCAGGGAGGGTCCCTGAATGGATATTCTGAGAGACCTTTTCTTGAAACTGTGGAAGTGAAGACTGGATTATATTAGTTTTCCCAGGATGGTGAAGATACCAGAGCCATGGGATAACTGCCAAGGAGAACTGCATAAGGAAGTGGAACAAGCCCAGGAAAGAGAAATATGTTACAATAAACAAAGCTGAAAGGATGGAGCCTTCTAAAACCCTTTGATATCAGTCATGAAGCCCCAAGATTTGGAATTTTCCTTGTTGACTTTCAGTATTGCTTTGGCCTCATTATGGTCCTATACCTCCCTTTTAAATCAGTACTGCTTATTCTGTGACATTGTTTGCTGAAAATATGAGATTTGTATTTTGATTTTACTGGGGATTATATTTCAGAGTTTGCCTTGAGTATCAGGGAGACTTTACTTTTCAACAGTGCTATGACTGTAAAAGACTATGGGGACTTTTTAAGTTGAGCTAAATGTAGTTTGCATTCTGATAAGGCTACATGGAATTATGGAGGAGAAGAGGCTAGGGAGTGGAAGATCATGGTTTGAATAGTAATAGCTCCCACAAGCTGTATGTTTGCATACTTGGTCCCCAGTTGGTGGAACTGTTTGGAAAGGGTTTTAAGGTATGGCATCACTGAAGGACGTGTGTCACTGGGGTGTGTCACTTGAGATTTCAAAAGTCAATGTCATCATTGACTTTTAGTTAGTGTTCAGTTAATGTTCTCTGTTGTAGAAGGAGCCCATTAGCTCTAGCCTCTTCTTGGCTAATTCTCACATCTTGATTAACCCATTTCTAATAATGTGTGTAGCACCACGAAGTGGTGGCTTACCGAGAAAGGTGCAGCATGTCTGACCTGGTGGCTGGCTCCATGGCGTCTATCTCAGAGAGGAGAGGCATGGCGACTGCCTCACTTCCTCCCAGCATTCTGTTCTGTTTACTCCACCCAACTATGTTCTGACCAATCAGGCCAAGCAGTTTCTTTATTAATTAACCAATGAAAGCAACATATAGACATATGACCTTCCCACATCACTCTGTCTTGTGCTTGTGGAGCAAGCAGATCTCTCTGGTCGAGAGCAAAGCTCTCAGCTACTGATCCAATGCCATGTCTGCCTTCCTACTGCTGTGCTGTCTATCATGATGGTCATGAACTCTAACCCTCTCAAACTAGAAGTTCTAAATAAACTCCTTCTTCTATAACTTGCCTTAGTCATGGTGTCTTATAACATAATAGAAAAGTAATTAAGACAGATATGTTAATATGTAAGTGGTTGAGAACCAATAGAATGTAGAAACTTCACATCTTGCTGAGAAATCTGGACTTTATAAAAATCTGATTTTATTGGGAGCATTATTGTTAATATTTCTCATGATTATATCTCAGTTTCTTTTCCTATTGCTTTGATTATATGCCCTTAAAAAGCAAGGTAAAAGAGAAAGGATTTGTTTTTATTCACAATTCACAGTATGGGTTTCCTGATGGGGAAGTTAAAGCTACAGGAGCATACAGCAGCATGCTTACTGTATGAACCGTCATGGAGAAGAGAACATTAAATGTTATACTTGGCTAACTCTCTGCCTTTATGTATTCTGTCTACCTAAGCAAAGGAATGGTGGTTGTCTTAGGGTTTCTACTGCTGTGAGAAGACAACATGACTGTGGAAACTCATATAAAGGAAAGCATTAAATTAAGGTGGCATCTTACAGCACAGAGGTTCAGTTCATCATCATTATGGTGGGGAGCATTGCAGCATGCAAGCAGGCATGTGCCGGCTAAATCTTGGTCAGAAGGTAGCAGGAACTGGACTGTCTCACTGGGCATGACTTGAGTATATCTGGAACCTCAAAGCCTACCTCCATAGTGACATACTTTTTCTCCAACAAGACCACACCTGCTTCAACAAAGCCACACATCATAATAGTGTCACTCCCTATAGGCTTACAGAGGCCAATTACATTACCACAGGTGCTGCCCACTTGTATGCCTTCCCTTCTAAGTTAATCTAAGCAATATAATCCCTCTGGGGCATGCTTGGGGACTAAGTTTTCACAAGTGTTCTTAGAAGCTTGACTGCAAGATTATTCTAAATCTTATCAGGTTGACAATACTACCCATCAGTAATTAGGATGAGTCAGTGAACACAAGAGTCTACTTTCTAATAATTGTCTAGGCTTTATAGAGGGAACCATTTGCTCATCTGTGGTTACAGGTCTTGCATTTGTTAAACTATAATAGCAAAAGAAATTGCGTGAGTCTTTTTTTAGGGGTGGGATTTCTTTGTTTCTTCTTCCTTAGTAAACAATCAAAGCAAATGGGTAGAGATATAAGTTTCTTAAGTTAAAGTCTGGAAATGATGGCTGTAGCCCATTACCACTGCTTGACTCCCTAAGTAACATTTTTTTTTTTCCAGAATCAAGACATACTCTTGTCCCATGAATTGTCTGTGGCTGTCTGTCTGCAACAAAAGCAGAATATTGTAAGAGTACAAATGATACACAGAGCCTAAAATTCTCATGGTCTGACTCCACACAGAGAAAACAAAACCAGCCTCTGACTTTAGACATCACGCAGTTCACAACATGGAAGCTCCTCCATCACACACCTTTCCTCTTTTGAGTTTTGCTTTTTATTCTTTCCTGTTCTTTAGATGTACCTGGAATCAGTTATCTTCTGTGCTAATACATGTTTCAGGTATTCAGTGAAAGTCCGTCCGTGGTACCTCATTCACAATTGCTATTCTAAAATTTCATTTTTGTTCTTACAGTTCTTAGGTTATGACCATTCTTTCATAGCCTTGTATCGGTTCTTCCCTTACGGTCTATCTCCAACATTGTTTCTGTCGATGTGTTACCTGTCAATCTAGTTCAGGTTCCTCTAAAAGCTATCTTTCCTTTGTCTTCACATCTGTTCTCTGAAGACATGTTTGCTCTTAAGCTTTTGGCCTTTATTTTTCTTCATGGTCAGTTTCAACTTAATGTGTTTAGTTATACTTGGTTTTAGTAATTTTATGTAGGCTATATAGACTTCTTTATTCTAATATTATACCATATTTAAATACATTCCTTTGGCTATATCAAACACTGTTTTGATGAAAATCAACTTAAGGGAGAAAGAGTTTATTGCATGTACAATTCTGGTTTCTAAGGCGGGGAAGTCACAACAGTAGGAGCTTGAGGCAGCTGCTCACATCACATCCAGCCAGAAGCAGAGCAAGAATGAATGCATGCTTAGGACTCAGCTAACTTCCTCTACTCTATATACTCAAGGCCCCAAACCAGAATATGGTACCACCTACCATAAGGCTGAATCTTCTTACATGGCTTAAGGCAATCAAGACAATTTCCCACAGATATCTCTACAGATTAACTGATACAGGTATAACCATCAGACTCACCATGTACTGTTTCTTTTGTATGTGAGGGAGGCCTCTGGTTACCTTTCCTAGACCTGTTTTAATGACATCATAGTTACTAACATTTCTTGTTTATATTCCTATATGAGTTATTTTGAACTGATACTTAGATAATTCTTTTGAATATATAGTTGGAGACTGTAAATGGGGGTTTCTTTCCTACCCACCAGTTTCCAAATAAGCACTCAGAGGCTTAATAATTAATTATAAATGTTTAGCTGATGGCTCAGGCTTATTACTATCTAGTTCTTACAACTTAAATTAACCTATTCTTATTAATCTATGCATTTCATGTGACTGTGGTTTTATCTCATTTTCTACACTATTATTTACAAGGTAGCTAGTTGATGTCTCGCAGAATCTGCTTTTTTTTTTCCTGTATCTCTGCTTGGATTTCCTACCTGGCCCTATCCTGCCTTGCCATAGGCCAAAACAGATTTATTTATCAAACAATGAGATCAACATGTATTCATAGCATACAAAAAGGCATTCTACAACATTTCCTATTTTCTGTCTAATCAAAAAGAAACTAAAATATAGTATAATTACTTATAACAAAACAATTATAAAGTTAGAATTACAGTTACAGTATTTAGCATATTTATATTTGGCAAAATTAAAGAAAATGCTCTAACATCTATGCTATCTTTGTAAGTCTAAAGTTTCATTTCTAATTTATCTTTTACTATAACTGAGGAAAACTATAATTATAACTATCAAGTTTGTGACTTCATCAAAGATCCAAGAAGGATATAATATTATTTGTGTAAACAAGAAGTGCATCGCAAGCAACTTCCAAAGCTCTAGAAATGACAGAGATATCTGACTGCCTGGATAGTCACCCAAAGTTCTTCTGGAATGTTGGGCATTTGTCTTCAGCCTGCAGGCTTAGAGTATCTGGCAGACTTTTCAGCGAAGCAGGAAATCTGAAGGACTGTCATACCTATATTGGCAAAGTTCATCAGTCACTTTCCTCTTTGCCTGGCAGAATACCTGGCAGTTTCTTCTCTGAAGCAGGACTCTGAAAAACCATCATGCCTTGTTTGGCAAGGTTTAGTTGTCATTTTCCTGTGGTTCCTGCATGTAAAATTTATACAGCATACTGTCAAGCAGTCCCAAAGAGCAGTTTCTGGCCTAAATGGCTACCTTTGTCACACTGAAAGAAAACTCCATAATAAGTTTCCTCTATGCCCGTTATCCTCTTTGAATTAACTGGTGCTCCAGGAGCAGACATGTCTCATTGTCAAGAAAAGTCCAAATTATTAAAACATTGAAAGCCACATTCTGCAGCTCTTTAAAGTGTATAAAGATTACTCATTTATCTGAAATGTGTTTCTGCATATTTAGAAAATCTAACTAAAATGACTGCAAGTTTGACTATGATAGCCAGCTCTTTCTGTCATTTCTCACATTTTTTGGAAGCCACTTACTTGTACTTTCTGCTTACTTAGGTAATATTATTTCCTTCTCAGGTCTCTGATGGAATTGAAGACTAGGTAGTTGAAGCATTGGTTTTTCCATGTTAACAAATTTGGAAAAGAAACCTACATACAGAGGTATAAAGTGTATGGGGTTGATAGACATCAAGAGATAGTTTAGGGTTGATACTGCAAGTTGATACAAATACTATAAGTATTTGTATGTTTAAAATGTTTCTATGTTGTAGTTGGCTTTAGTCTTGAGAAACTTTCCTCCATAGTGGTCAGTGGTTAATGTAGATTTGCATAACTTGTTTTTTGTTTGTTTATTCTTTTGTTTTTTGAGACAGGGTTTCTCTGTAGCTTTGGAGACTGTCCTGGCCCTAACTTTTGTAGACCAGGCTAAGCCTCTAACTCACAGAGATCCACCTTTCTCTGCCTCCCAAGTTCTAGAATTATAGGTGTATGCTAGCACCACACAGCAAGATGCACGACTTCTAATTGGTGAAAATAAGTCACTATTGAATTTTCATGTCTTCTATTTCCCATCACAAACCAGGTTCAAAGAACAACATGAAAGAGAGTGGGGGAATAATTTAAAAGCTGGAGATTAGGCAGGAGTACCAGAAAATGCTGTTTTCAAGACATGGCAGGGGGTATGTGAACTCAGTGCCCCAGTAATAAACCTTCATAAGATCAAGTCAACAAGACCAGTCAACATTCCACAAGGCATCACTAATGGGACTCAGAGTTACAAGAAAAAAAAGAGAGAAAAAAAGGAAGAGGATGTGATAGTGTTAAAGGGACCAGGATTTGTTGAGTATGTCTGTGAGATGGAAGGGGACATTGGGGTGCTTATTATCATGACTCCTTTTTCATGTGTATAAAATTGTTAAAGAAAAAATAATATTTTTAAAATGCACCTAAAATATCAGCCATTTTTTTATTTCCTAAACAGACTGTTGGTTCAAATGTACAATATAATGAAATCATCAGAGAATAAGATTTAGACTGAAGATTTAGAATGATACTGGGTTCATTGCTCTTAGCTTCATTATAAGAATCCTACAGGGGACATTTGACATTTTCTCTACTGCCATCTATTGCCCCAGTTGGTAGTATGTATTCACCCCGGAGAAAAATGCTTCATGAAACTAAGCATTATGGGATGTAGAAACAGAAGCCTCATCACAATACTGTTAGCAGGAAGCTTACTTCCTCTTATAAATACTGAGCCACTTCCCCCACCTGGGGCTGTAAGCTGCAACTTGTATAATCCATGTAGGCTTGAAACTTGAGCACACTGTAAGGGGAGTATTAGCCCCAAACAACTAGGAATCATCATGATATGCAAAGCATCTCTCCAGGCTCAGCATATGGACCTAAAACTGGCAAGCAGCCTTAGCTGAAGGAGAAAGGATGCCAGTGCCCTGCCGTCTTCTCCTTTGCTGTTGGGAGAGATTTCAGCTTTTCAGCAGTTCCTCTTCCTGACCAGCTTTCCCCCGGATAAGTCAGAACTGGCACCATATGTTTCAGGAACACATCACAGTATCTGAATTATTACAGCATGCCTTCTTCTTCCTGGGAAATGCAAGTGGCTTGGGCACTGCGTTCAGAGTGCCAGGCAGAACTGCAGAAAAGAGAGATCCTCATTTCACCTCCCCATGGCAGACAAGGTATATCACACAGAGTCCATGATCTTTCCCCTTTCTGAAGATGAGAGGAGGCGTTGTTAAATATACTGTGAAACAAAACAAAACCCTTACTGAATGGTCTTGTCCTAAATGATGCTGGGCTCACAAATATTGGGTATGGGGAGTCTAATGAACTTCATTAACAAGAAAATTTTATTTTACATTTAATAAGTGTCTGTGTATCTGCTTAAGGCGATAAGTATGTGAATTCAGTTGCCTGTGAAGTCAAAAGTGGAGTTGAATCCCCTGGAGCTGCAATTACAGGTGGCTGTGAGCTGCTTAGCATAAGTACTAGGAACAAAACTAGGATCATCTGCAAGGGAAGGACCTACACTGCTGCATAGTCTTTCTGACCCCTCTGTGTTTCTGTAAGCATGGATGTGTTATTAATTCTTGAGTTACTTAGTGGTTGTGATTGTTAGGGACTGTGCTAAAAGCTGGAAATAGACTTAATTGATTCTAAGAAAGATAAATATCACATCATGGTTCCTAGAGTTGATATGCACACAAAACCATGTATACATACAGATATATGAGTATTTATACATTTATATATGTATATGTGTACAAATACATATGCATATAACATGAAAGTAGAAGTAAAACTGTCTAGGGGGATAATGGGGATTAAAAGAAAGAGAGGCAAGAGAAAAAGATTGTAGGATATTTCGTAAAATATGCTCAATATATATTCAAAAGCTAAGAAAAACCTATAACAAAAAAATTATAAAATTCATTTGAAATGTTTAAATATGCCACTTGTCCATATGGAGAAATAATGGAGCAAACAAACAGAGCACTGACAAAACGCTCCAATATGTGCCGGTGTCCTCAGAAAATTCATGCAGGTGTTGACATGACGGCAAGTGTGGGTGCCACACCTACTGTAGACGGTACACACAGGAGCACCTGAGAACAGAATGGATTCCATCTTAAAGAAGTATCACAATAACAGAATTGATGTTGTTTCTAGAGGAAGCCGAAGATAAAAAGGGGAAATTGAGCGGTGATACATAACAGAGGTAAGGTGATACTTTATTTTCTCTATAAAATCTGTAGGAGGTGGGTACTTTAGAAGAGACATACAGGATCCAGGTAACAGACCATGTTTCATTGGCTGAATGCATTCCATCAGGAGCTCAGTGTGGAAGAATAACAACACCCATGCGTTTTTTCATGCTTCTCTCATTGGCAAGTAGAAACCTCCCTCTTGAATCTTGGAATGGATGAAAACACTGGCTTGATCAATAAAATGTGAAGAAAGTATGTTTTCTGCAATTTTGCAGATTGACTTTTTTTTAAGAAAAGCAGATTTTCATTTAGACTTCAAACTCTATGTAGCTAAAGATGGTCTTGAGCTGCATATTCTCCTGCTCTATTTCCCAAGTGTTGAAGTACATCTATGCCTGGCTTATGAACTGCTGGTGTTTGAACCCAAGGCTCTGAGTGTGCTAGTCAAGGTTTGCTATCAACTAAGCCATAGTTCCAGCCTCCTCTCAGGCTGAGTTTTAAAAATTGATATAAGAGCCTAGTACTTTCTTTTCTTTTTTTTTAGAATCTGTCAGACTATATTGAAGAAACCTGAAGGGTCCCATGAAGAAACTCATGGCATTATAAGAAAGAATTGAAGTTACTCATAGCCTCAAGCTGCCATCAGCTTGCCAATTATGTGAATAACATACCTCCAAAGGAATCTCTCTAGGAAGGTTGAGATCTCCCAAGTAATATTTCAAAAAGCATTGGTTACTTACTGACTCTAAGTTATGGTTTAACATCAATTTCAAAAGTAAATTATTACTATTACGGAGGCCATCGTTATTTATAATGACTAACGCAGATGGCCGACAAGAGACCCCTGGGGGACAAACCTCTGGACATGTCTGTGAGGTGGTTTCTAAACTGTCCTCACCAAAGCGGAAAAACCTAGTCCAGTTGAGTTGTCCATCCTACGGCCTGATGTCCTGGGCTGAAGAAGTGAAAACAAGCTGAGTACCAGTATTCATCTCTGTGGCATCAGAAGCAGTATGACCAGCTGCCTCATGCTCCTGCCACCAGGCCTCTCCATCACAACGAACCCTCAAATTATGAGCCAAACCAGCCCTTCCTTACTCAAGTTGCTTCAGTCAGATATTTTAACCCAGCAATGAGACACATGTAACCTAGGCAATAACAATAGGGTATACTGGATAATAGTTGACACATGTACGAAAACCTGTAGCGATGGCATATACTGGACAATAGTTGACACATGTACGAACACCTGTAGCGATGGCATATACTGGATAATAGTTGACACATGTATGAAAACCTGTAGCAATGGCATATACTGGATAATAGTTGACACATGTACGAAAACCTGTAGCGATGGCATATACTGGAAAGTAGTTGACACATGTACGAAAACCTGTAGTAATGGCATATACTAGAAAATAGTTGACACATGTACGAAAACCTGTAGCGATGGCATATACTGGATAATAGTTGACACATGTATGAAAACCTGTAGTGATGGCATATACTGGATAATAGTTGACACATGTATGAAAACCTGTAGCAATGGCATATACTGGATAATAGTTGACACATGTATGAAAACCTGTAGCAATGGCATATACTGGATAATAGTTGACACATGTATGAAAACCTGTAGCAATGGCATATACTGGACAATAGTTGACACATGTACGAAAACCTGTAGTGATGGCATATACTGGATAATAGTTGACACATGTATGAAAACCTGTAGCAATGGCATATACTGGACAATAGTTGACACATGTATGAAAACCTGTAGTAATGGCATATACTGGATAATAGTTGACACATGTACGAAAACCTGTAGTAATGGCATATACTGGATAATAGTTGACACATGTACGAAAACCTGTAGTAATGGCATATACTGGATAATAGTTGACACATGTATGAAAACCTGTAGCAATGGCATATACTGGATAATAGTTGACACATGTATGAAAACCTGTAGCAATGGCATATACTGGACAATAGTTGACACATGTACGAAAACCTGTAGTGATGGCATATACTGGATAATAGTTGACACATGTACGAAAACCTGTAGCGATGGCATATACTGGAAAGTAGTTGACACATGTATGAAAACCTGTAGCAATGGCATATACTGGATAATAGTTGACACATGTATGAAAACCTGTAGCGATGGCATATACTGGAAAGTAGTTGACACATGCATGAAAACCTGTAGCAATGGCATATACTGGGATAATAGTTGACACATGTATGAAAACCTGTAGCAATGGCATATACTGGATAATAGTTGACACATGTATGAAAACCTGTAGCAATGGCATATACTGGAAAGTAGTTGACACATGCATGAAAACCTGTAGCAATGGCATATACTGGATAATAGTTGACACATGTATGAAAACCTGTAGCAATGGCATATACTGGATAATAGTTGACACATGTACGAAAACCTGTAGCGATGGCATATACTGGATAATAGTTGACACATGCATGAAAACCTGTAGCAATGGCATATACTGGAAAGTAGTTGACACATGCATGAAAACCTGTAGCAATGGCATATACTGGATAATAGTTGACACATGTACGAAAACCTGTAGCGATGGCATATACTGGAAAGTAGTTGACACATGCATGAAAACCTGTAGCAATGGCATATACTGGATAATAGTTGACACATGTATGAAAACCTGTAGCCATGGCATATACTGGATAATAGTTGACACATGTACGAAAACCTGTAGTAATGGCATATACTGGATAATAGTTGACACATGTATGAAAACCTGTAGCAATGGCATATACTGGATAATAGTTGACACATGTACGAAAACCTGTAGTAATGGCATATACTGGATAATAGTTGACACATGTACGAAAACCTGTAGCAATGGCATATACTGGATAATAGTTGACACATGTATGAAAACCTGTAGCGATGGCATATACTGGATAATAGTTGACACATGTATGAAAACCTGTAGCGATGGCATATACTGGATAATAGTTGACACATGTACGAAAACCTGTAGCGATGGCATATACTGGAAAGTAGTTGACACATGTACGAACACCTGTAGCAATGGCATATACTGGATAATAGTTGACACATGTATGAAAACCTGTAGCAATGGCATATACTGGATAATAGTTGACACATGTATGAAAACCTGTAGCAATGGCATATACTGGATAATAGTTGACACATGTATGAAAACCTGTAGCAATGGCATATACTGGACAATAGTTGACACATGTATGAAAACCTGTAGCGATGGCATATACTGGATAATAGTTGACACATGTATGAAAACCTGTAGCAATGGCATATACTGGATAATAGTTGACACATGTATGAAAACCTGTAGCGATGGCATATACTGGATAATAGTTGACACATGCATGAAAACCTGTAGCAATGGCATATACTGGACAATAGTTGACACATATATGAAAACCTGTAGCGATGGCATATACTGGACAATAGTTGACACATGTATGAAAACCTGTAGCAATGGCATATACTGGACAATAGTAGACACATGTACGAAAACCTGTAGCGATGGCATATACTGGATAATAGTTGACACATGTATGAAAACCTGTAGCGATGGCATATACTGGATAATAGTTGACACATGTATGAAAACCTGTAGCAATGGCATATACTGGAAAGTAGTTGACACATGCATGAAAACCTGTAGCGATGGCATATACTGGATAATAGTTGACACATGTATGAAAACCTGTAGCGATGGCATATACTGGATAATAGTTGACACATGTATGAAAACCTGTAGCGATGGCATATACTGGAAAGTAGTTGACACATGTATGAAAACCTGTAGCAATGGCATATACTGGATAATAGTTGACACATGTACGAAAACCTGTAGCGATGGCATATACTGGATAATAGTTGACACATGTACGAAAACCTGTAGCAATGGCATATACTGGATAATAGTTGACACATGCATGAAAACCTGTAGCGATGGCATATACTGGATAATAGTTGACACATGTATGAAAACCTGTAGCAATGGCATATACTGGATAATAGTTGACACATGTACGAAAACCTGTAGCAATGGCATATACTGGATAATAGTTGACACATGTATGAAAACCTGTAGCAATGGCATATACTGGATAATAGTTGACACATGTATGAAAACCTGTAGCGATGGCATATACTGGATAATAGTTGACACATGTATGAAAACCTGTAGTAATGGCATATACTGGATAATAGTTGACTCATGTATGAAAACCTGTAGCAATGGCATATACTGGATAATAGTTGACACATGTATGAAAACCTGTAGCGATGGCATATACTGGATAATAGTTGACACATGTATGAAAACCTGTAGCCATGGCATATACTGGATAATAGTTGACACATGTATGAAAACCTGTAGTGATGGCATATACTGGAAAGTAGTTGACACATGTATGAAAACCTGTAGCGATGGCATATACTGGATAATAGTTGACACATGTATGAAAACCTGTAGCGATGGCATATACTGGAAAGTAGTTGACACATGTATGAAAACCTGTAGCAATGGCATATACTGGATAATAGTTGACACATGTACGAAAACCTGTAGCAATGGTATATACTGGATAATAGTTGACACATGTACGAAAACCTGTAGCAATGGCATATACTGGATAATAGTTGACACATGTACGAAAACCTGTAGCAATGGCATATACTGGATAATAGTTGACACATGTACGAAAACCTGTAGTAATGGCATATACTGGACAATAGTTGACACTTGTATGAAAACCTGTAGCGATGGCATATACTGGATAATAGTTGACACATGTACGAAAACCTGTAGCAATGGCATATACTGGATAATAGTTGACACATGCATGAAAACCTGTAGCGATGGCATATACTGGATAATAGTTGACACATGTATGAAAACCTGTAGCAATGGCATATACTGGAAAGTAGTTGACACATGTATGAAAACCTGTAGCGATGGCATATACTGGATAATAGTTGACACATGTATGAAAACCTGTAGTAATGGCATATACTGGATAATAGTTGACACATGTACGAAAACCTGTAGCAATGGCATATACTGGATAATAGTTGACACATGTATGAAAACCTGTAGCAATGGCATATACTGGATAATAGTTGACACATGTATGAAAACCTGTAGCGATGGCATATACTGGAAAGTAGTTGACACATGTATGAAAACCTGTAGCGATGGCATATACTGGATAATAGTTGACACATGTATGAAAACCTGTAGCGATGGCATATACTGGATAATAGTTGACACATGTATGAAAACCTGTAGCAATGGCATATACTGGACAATAGTTGACACATGTATGAAAACCTGTAGCAATGGCATATACTGGATAATAGTTGACACATGTATGAAAACCTGTAGCAATGGCATATACTGGATAATAGTTGACACATGTATGAAAACCTGTAGCAATGGCATATACTGGACAATAGTTGACACATGTATGAAAACCTGTAGCAATGGCATATACTGGACAATAGTTGACACATGTATGAAAACCTGTAGCGATGGCATATACTGGATAATAGTTGACACATGCATGAAAACCTGTAGCGATGGCATATACTGGATAATAGTTGACACATGTATGAAAACCTGTAGCAATGGCATATACTGGATAATAGTTGACACATGTATGAAAACCTGTAGCGATGGCATATACTGGATAATAGTTGACACATGTACGAAAACCTGTAGTAATGGCATATACTGGATAATAGTTGACACATGTACGAAAACCTGTAGCGATGGCATATACTGGATAATAGTTGACACATGTATGAAAACCTGTAGCAATGGCATATACTGGATAATAGTTGACACATGTACGAAAACCTGTAGCGATGGCATATACTGGATAATAGTTGACACATGCATGAAAACCTGTAGCGATGGCATATACTGGATAATAGTTGACACATGTATGAAAACCTGTAGCGATGGCATATACTGGATAATAGTTGACACATGCATGAAAACCTGTAGCAATGGCATATACTGGATAATAGTTGACACATGCATGAAAACCTGTAGCGATGGCATATACTGGATAATAGTTGACACAGGTACGAAAACCTGTAGCGATGGCATATACTGGAAAGTAGTTGAGTATTTATAAAGTGCTTGTCCTATTCTCACTATTGCGTGATACAGAGGTCAGGCTTTAATCTGGGCACAGATGAACTTCCTGGCCAAACTCTAGACAGGCACCTCAGAAATCTCTTAGCGTCTACACATCAGCTTTGACATTACAGATGCTCAAAATAAATGATGTAAAAAAACAAATTTTTGGCTATCCTAATCTCCTCCATTCAAAGAATTAAACAAATACTATGACAAAAACAAATACAAGGCCCAGCCCACATCCTCAGGTTTAACTCAGCACATCACCGCACCACCTTGAGAAAGGTGAGGGATGCAGGAAGAATTTGCTCTTTATTCGAGTTCGTGGTCTGACAGTAGGTTACCAACCAACATCCTAACATTAATCATTTAGTAAGAGGGGACTGTGCTTTTGAATTCCACGCTGATACTTTTAGACACATATATTTCTCTTGCCCAGGATTGGTTTTTTTTTTGTTGTTGTTGTTTATTTGTTTGTATTCCTTTGATTTTCTTTGTTGATTTTTGTGTTTCTTTTTGTTGGTTTGTGTGTTTCCCCAAAGAACTGAAAGGCAGTCCTCTCAAGTAGAATCAAGGAAACGATATGCTTTTGGTTTTATCCTTACTTGCCAACTTGGCACAGCCTACAGTCATCTGAGAAGCCTCAACTGAGGCACTGCCTAGATCACATTGTTGTGTGGAAATGTCTGTAGGGTATGGTTTAGACTTTTAGTTGCTAGAGGGACCAGCCCACTGTGCACATAACCGTTGCTGTGGGTTGGTAAAGAACCAAGCTAAATATGAACAAGCCATCAACGTGTTCTTCATAGTTTTTGCCTTGGAGTTCGTGCTTCAGTGTCTGCCCTGATGTCTCTCAATGACTGAGTGTGACCTGGAAGTGTAATCCAAATGAATTCTTTCTTCCCTTAAGTTTCTTTTGATCAGAGGGTTGCATCAAAGTAGCATGAAAGAAGCTAGAACATTTATGTGGTGAAGCAGAAACCTTGCTTTGGTAATTACTAACTAAGACATATCACACACACACACACACACACACACACACACACACACACACACACTCATACTTATTTGTACATACTCACACACAAAGCTTACTTATTTGTATTTAGACTTCCTAGCCCTCTATCTCAGATGCCACTCAATCAGAACTCTGTAAATCCCTTTCACTATCCATTCAGGTTTTCTCAAAGACAGTGGTTCTCAACCTGTGGGTAATGATCCTTTTGGGGGTTTCAATAACCCTTTCGCAGGGGTTGACAATACCATCTGCATATCATATATTTACATTATGATTCATAAAAGTAGCAAGATTATAGTTATGAAGTAGCAATGAAAATAATTTTATGACTGGGGTCAGCACAACCCATGGAATTGTATTAAGAGGTTGCAGCATTAGGAAAGTTAAAAACCACTGTTGTAAAAGGTCCAGCTTCCTCTATAAATCCAAGTTGAGCTTAATTCCATTTAGGACACTTTTGTAATACAAAAGGATACACCACAGACAAGGTTATCTTTACAACTTAAAATTATTAATCAGTTTTGTCTTTAATGCTACATCTCACCCAGAACAATGATGGGGACAGAGTAGGATTCTAGACAGAACATAAAGATCCAAGCACTTACTGGTGGCTGGCAGGGGCAGAAATAAGCTCACAGTAACACATATATGCTAGTTAATTGCCAACTCCTCTGCAGTACTTCCTCAGCCACTGCCAGTAGTGACTACGCAATAATGTAATTTCATATCTACCTGTAGAAAAGACCTTAGAGAATCCCACATAATAAAGGAGAAGAGTCCAGAATCTTGATGTTTTAAGAAAAAGCAGAATACCCAAACAGACCAATAAGAAAGAAATAAAAAGGATGGAAACACAATGGCATAGAGCATCCAGCTGCTCTCCTTAGGTACCTCTGCTTTTCTGGGTGACATGCTTGGCACTGCATACTTCAGAGAAGAAACTGGCCAGCCAGCAGATGGCACAGAAGACTGAGTTTACATATCTTGGGATATACTGATCCTCATTAGCTGAGACATATTTCTGTCTTCTGTGAGACCAAATATTCATGTTAGTGATGCAGACAAATAAAAAATTTGTGGATAAAATTAGGTTAGGTTACCGTAACCACAGAAATGCTAGTGGAGAGAAAAAAGTAGATATTCAAAAAGGAGAGTGAGGATGTAGAAACCAGTTGAAAAGAGAATGGAATCTAGTGAACAGTGCCTAAGTTACTGTTTTTGTTGTTCTAAGAAAATACCTGACAAACTTGACTTAAGGGAGAAAGAATGATTTATTTTGGCTCACAGTTTGAGGGTACAGAACAGCAGACAAGGCTTACAGGAGCATGAAGCAGATGGCCCAATTGCATCCACAGTCAGGAAACAGAAGGAGATAATTGTTGCTTCTTAGTTCACTTTCACCTTTTCACTCAGTCTAGGACCCCAGCCTATGGGATGGTGATGTCTGTATTCAGGGTGGGCCTTGCATCTCAATAAATCTTGATATTTCCTCACAGTTATGTCCACAAGTTTGTTTTCATGATGATTCTAAAGTCCATAAACTTAATATTCAAGATTGATGATAACACGGAGCAAACAATAGATATAAAATCTATAGTGAGCAAAAAGCATCAATATCATGGAAGTTTTAACTAAAATAAGGGAGCAGTAACAAAGAATGAGAGATAATTTTAAGAGTAATTGCACTGCCGGATGCTGAAAGTCAGTCCTTTGAGGCAAGAACTAAAGGAACACCTTTTCTACTTCTGCTACTATGATAAAACGTTCTAATCAAAATCAACCTGGGGAGAAAAGGTGTATTTCAGTTTGTACTTCCAGGTCATAATCCATTCCTGTAAGAAGTCAGGGCAAGAACTCAATTCAAGAACCTGAGCAGGAAACATAGAGGAAAGCAACTTGCCAGCTCATTCTCTGGCTCTGGCTCAGTTATCTTTCTCATGCAGCCCAGAACCAGAGACCACCCACAGTGGCCTGGCCTGGCCTTGTCCATCAATCAAGAGTTCAGAAAACCCCTCATAGATATGTCCACAGGCCAGCTTTCATTAGGCAGCTTCTGAATGAATCTACGACGTTCCTCTCAAATGACCCCTCACTGTGAAGTTGACAATTCAATCTAAAGTAAGATGTCCATAGAATCTGCAGATCATGGATCATTCATGATTTTAACAAGGTAATTGAAATAAAGTAATATAGTTATACATATTAACTTTGCAGACCAAACCACTTCATAATGTAGGGATTTCAAATAGTAACTAGTTATTTGAGTCCTGAATCTTGGGTGGCCTGACTGGTCATGGTGGATATACATTGATACCCCTCATGGATCTATGGCTGGAGGATGAGCAGGAAATATTTTCATTTTTATTCTTTTCTATAGCAGTCTTTCCTGGTTTGTTCATCGGAGTATCTTAAAGAGGAACAAATGAACTCAAAGGTTCCGGAACCCCATCTCTGTTCAGAACATAGGTAGACACATTTTGTGAAACACTGTAGCCACAGAGCGTGAGGTAAGACAGACCAGACTCAAGAGCTGGAGAAATGCATCCCATATTTGGCCAGAAACATAGCATAGTTGTCTGTTTTGCAACAGACAGCACCACCAGCAGAGTTCTTGACAGTTCAGCTTGCTGTTCCAGCCCCAGCCCTTTTGGATAAAACTGGCCTTAACTGGTTAATTCTGTGTGACCTTTTTAAGTTAGAAGAAAACAATCAGGAAATTTGACTTCACTAACTCTTAAGTTTATAGCAGGGTTGAAGGGTGAGACCCCTACCCCAGCCCACTGCCCACCACGATAAGAGAGCAGACCAGCTGTCTTTAGCAGAGACCTGCAGCTTATTTCAGCCTTCCTTTAACAAAATATCTCATCTTTAAAATGTGTTTTCAAAAGACTTTTTTTTTTTCTAGTGTGAGGAAGACCAGGTTACTAAGATTGTGACTGAAATTCCTAAAAAGAGCCATGCCTACCACTGACCCTCCATCCTATAAGGCTGACTAACTGGTTAGAACTTCAGTGATTTGGGAGATTGGAATGCTGTAAATACACGGAATAATTACCCTTGGGTATCTTTAGTCCCTTAATAGCTATTTATAGCTCTTTTCTGTACCTGACCTAGCATTTCTGTGACCATTAGGTCAATCCTTCAGAATTTAAAAACAGATGCCTAGCTTCCAATCATCAGAAGGGCTAAGAATGCTGATGGATGACATCTACTGCCAATGTCAGAGTTTTCCCAGCTTGGGTGTAGCCCACCTCCCCACTGTCCCCACCCATACACCTGAGAAGTTCCTTTATGTCCGGCTTTCATTGTTCTCGTACTGCAAATACTTCGTCAAAACTGCTCCCACACATAGCGAATTTGTGGTAACCTAGATCTGTGTTCTCATACCCTGGTCCATTTGACTTCAGAGTAAACACCCTTATTTTCTTTGAGGTGAGAATTACACTGAGTGACCTCTGGGGATAACAATTAAGAAGCTTCCTGTAGATAACAGGGCAGAGAAAAATTATCAAGATGAAGAAAAGAATAATGAAGCTGGGATTTCTTTCAGCACAAAATCTGAGTTTTGCCTGAAGGTAATTGATTTCCTAGTATGGGTGTTCTAAGATTGGAGGGAAAAATCAAAGTCAGAATTGTCTTAAAGAGTGAAGTATAATAGGAGTATTTTTTTGGAAAGCTGGGCCCCTGAAGAGTTACCTCTAGGCTATGAGTCAAGGGTGTGGGCAGAATTAGTCATGTTATTGAATTGCCTGTATCAACTGCTGTATTTGATGTAGCATACAACATTCTAGTTTTTATTTAAAAAATGGTTGCCAATTAATTTTAAAAATGCTTTTTTTTCCTCCCAGGGAGGATTCATCACATTCAAGATTACTAGGCACAATGTGTGATAGATTTCATGAGAACATGCAAAAATAAATCAAAAGCAGAAATAGAAATCCAAAAGAAGATACGGGAATCAGAAAAAGAAAAGTAGGTACCAACTGTAGAAAAAGGACAGAGACAGCAACTAATAAAGAAACAGAACTGGGGAGACATTCATTAGGTAAAGTGATTTCCTTACAAGCATGAGGATATGACTTTCAACCATGGAATCCATGCAAAAGTTGGAGAGACGACTCAGTAGTTAAGAGAACACACCAAGCTTTCAAGTGGACCCCAGATATATTCCTACAATACTTGTCAGATGATTTACAGCTGATTTGAACGCCAAAGAGGGGAAACTGATGCTCTTTTCTGGTGTCCTCAGGGAGTACATTTTTGCATAATCTCCCCCCCCATATATATACTTTAAAAAATTCTAAACTTGGAAAAAGGAAAAAAAAAGTATCATATGCCCCCATTGTATTGAAATTATTTCTTTCCCAGGTTATCTCCAGTGTCAATATGCTTTTACTAATGTAGCAAAAATTTGAGGTATTGTCTTAGGGTATTTATTGCTATGAAAAGATATTATGTTTGCTACTGAGTATCTTCTAAATGACACTCTAGAAAATGTTCTGTGCCTGTCCTTTCATTATTTACTTTTTAAAATATTTTATTGAAAATATTTTTGTACAGTACATTATGATCACAGTTACCCTTCTTCATCTGTTCCCAGAGTCTTTCAACTTTCCAATTTGTTCAATCCTTGCTTTCTATCCCCCTCTGTAAAAAACAAATGTTCTGTGCCATTTAAATTGAGAAGTTTATTTTCCTGTTGTCTTCAGGATAAACATATATCTGAAGAGAAGTTCCTTGATATGATGAACTGATAACATCCAGCCACCACCCTGGGCTGACATGTAAGACTAATGACAACAGAAAAGATCGGTCAGCAAGACAGCATGTTCCACCCTCCTCACCTCGTCTACATTGCAGGTTTATGTCACAACCAGGTCACTCTGTGTTCTTCTTGGTACTATCCATGCTCCTGAACGTTGTCACCATCTCCACACCTTATCGCTTAGTCACCACTGTAGGACCCAATCATTCTGCTTTAGAGAAGTCTCTAGTATGAAATCAGAGGCAGTGAAGAGAAGGATTAATGTGATTACAAATTTTAATATTATAAGACAGAAATTTTATTTTACAATATTCACTTTGATGTTAGGCTCCATTTTTCCTTTGTCATATTAAAAATGGTTGCTTTTTAACCTCTTAAGCATGGTTTTATGTTTTATTAGGCTTAAAGAAAGAGGAAAGATTAAAAATGTCTCATTTTTGACATTTTCTCCTGAATGTACTTGCCAAATTATATTAAAAATTTCTTTGAAGATAATGTACAATGAACACAAAATAAACAACAATGTCAAAATTCTTGCTAAGTGTACTTGGTTCTGAGAAAATTTCCTTTTGTGCCACTTATTCTGATGTTTGTTTCTATTGTTTTTCTCGAGTACACTTGTTCTGTGCACCTGCCCTGCAGTGTGGTATTTAACATGATAGATTCTTCTCTTGTTTAGCTCAGTGATTGGCAACTTGTTTGAAGTCTCTGCTGAGAATGGCACCAGTAATGTTCTAGAGCCCACATTCTAGGTGATGTTCTGCAAGTTGGGGACAGCACTGAAAGAATCAGTACCACTTAGTTCTCGGAGAATAGAGGGAGGGAGGGAGAGAGGGAGCAAATAGATAGTCATGACACTGGAGCTGTAGCTGAGAGTTTGCATCTTCATCTCTAAGCATGAGGTAGAGAGATATAATGCTGTGAGCTTTCAAAACCTCAAGTCAAACTCCAGTGACACATCTCCCCTGACAAGACCACCCAATCTACTATTTCCCAAGCAGTTTCAATAACTAACAACCAAACATTCAAATATATGAGCCTATCGGGGGGGGGTGCTCATTCAGATTCCCTTTTCAGGGCCCCATAGAATTGTGACCATGTCATATTTTAAAATGATTTTAGTCCAACTTTAATGTTCTTCATAATCTTTCAGTCTTTACACAGTTATAAAGTTCAATGTCTCTTCTGAGATGCAAAGCAATCTCTTAACTAATACCTTACAAAGTCAAAAAGAAAATTACATACTTCCAATAGTCAATGGCATAGAATATGCATTACAGTTCCAAAAGGGAGGAATAAGGGCACAATGAGGAAATAATGGACCAAATCAAGATTGAAACCAGAAAAGCAAGTTCCAATCTTATAACCCCCAAGTCTGAAGTCTAAAGGCATAGATGGCTCCACCAATCCAGTTTTGCTAACTGAAACACATTCTCTCTTTTGGGCTGTGTCTTAGTTAGGATAATCATTGCTGTGATGAAGCACCATGACCAAAAAGCAACTTGGGAAGGAAAGTCTACACGCACACACACACACACACACACACACACACACACACACACACAATCTCCACGGTAGAGTAATGCAGAACTCAAAACGGGTAGGAACCTGAAGTCAAGAACTGAGGCAGAGACATGGAAGAGTTCTGCTTCCAGAACTGCTCCGTGGTTTGCATGGTTTGCTTTTATGGACTCTGTGTTTACCAGCCTGTGTGTCCCAGGCCCACTCAATCATTCACTGTTAAGAAACTGCTCTACAGATTTGTCTGCAACTCTAATTTATGGGGTCATTTTTTCAGTTAAGATTCCCTCATCTCAAGTGGTGTCTGTCTCCGGCAGCCTTCTCCTGAATCTGCCTTCTTTCTCCCAGCATTCAGTTTAGTTTTCCCTGCTTAGCTCTACTATGCATGTCTCTTTTAGCCTGGCTTTACTCTGTTAAACCACTGGCCAAAAGCAGCTTCTTTATTCATTAACCAATAAAAGCAACACATAGATAGGGCTACCTACAACAGTCATATACTCTTTTGTTTGAATTGGGCTCAGGAAGGCTTATTGGTTTTGTTTCTGTGTGCTCAAGTTAAATACCTAATGTGTAAAGGTGAAGCACGCTACAGTAAAAGATAGAACACTAATTTAAGAAGATCCATTTTTACCATTAACATCTACTAATAGTGTAATATGAGAACATGCATTAGAGACCAATAGACCTCAACACTGTCATTGGTAGAACTGGTAGTCACAGTAAAACTACTTATTTTACCTTTCATTGAGCTTTTAATGATAGGCAGGAGCATTTTATAATTCATATGTTCTATGTGACTACACATTGTCATTGATAATAAAAAATAGTTGACTGATCAACTGATTTTCTTTGGTTTTTAAACAAGTACATAGTGAAAAAAAATTTTAAAAAGTAAATACAGCTAAGGTTGTGAGCTAAAGACCTGCTGTAGGAGTTCTGAGCTGCCTTTTCTCAGTTGGAGTTACCTGGTTCTACTTTGCCTCAGGGATGTTTTTGTCACCCAGTAAGATGAAAGTTCAAAAGATAAAAACCAGGAAAGATTACAGGGATGCAAGATAAAAGCATTTTCAGAATGCAAGGAAGTAAACCAAGATAAGCAATCCCAAGCTGTCCAACTTCTCCATCTTTCTGCAGGCTGAGATGAAAGACAGGTATATGACTAGTCACACAGAAAGCCAAGCTGCTTAGAAAATGTGGGACCTGGGTCTGGAGAGATGGCACAACAGTTAAGGGGACATGCTCTTGCAGAGGACCCAAGTTCAATTCCCAACACCAACACTAAGCTTACACAGTTGACTCCAGCTGGAGGGGACCCAACCTCTCTAGCCTCTAAAGGTACTTTCCCTCACATGCACACACCAACACACAGACACATGTTTAAAAATAAAAATACATTTACAAAAAAGAAAGTAAAAATGTTGGCACTGATTTCTGCACCATGAATTTCTTCTCATATTGTGGCATGTTCAAAAAAGCTATTACAAATACTAAAAGTTAGTAATAAGTTGGTTTGACTGATGCCAATAATGTTCTCAGCAGGTCTGTAGAGAGGCCTCAGTTTTTGAGTCCTTAGTGTTGTTGCAGAGGACACAAGTTCAATTCCAAGTACCTATCTTGGGTAGTTCATTGTTATGCCCAAATCCGTGAAGTCCCCCAAAAGCCAACAAGGATAGCGAGTCCCGTATGTAAAAGCAATGAGTCTTTATTTTATGCAGTTTTGCAAATTCGGCCTCTCCGCATTTCCAACGTATTGAAATAAATGGAGAGCCCCGAGCTCAGAGTTGGGTTTTTATAGTAGAAAAGGTAGGGGTGAAGGATTTCTGAAGTTCAGGACCCTTGATTGGTTGACATTTGTCTAGGGGTGTCCTGGTGAGTGTGTACTGGCAGTTGATCCTATCTACAGTGGTAGCAGCTTTAGGCATTTCCTTTGGATGGTTTGTTCTTGGGTTGGCTCAGGTAATCTTAGGTTATGGTCTTTTCTGCAACCAGGTATTGCTTCAGGGAAAACTACTGAGATTCAAGCCTCCATTAAACTTATTGATGGCTGACTCCTACTCTGGAAGTTGATAATGGTTGGAAGTGAAGAACTTCCTTTGGGTGATCTGTTCATATTTAGCTTATCATGGCTGGTTTCTATACTCATAACTGCTTGTAACTCTAGCTTCAGGAATTGGACACTACTGGCCTCTGTATGTACCTGTATGTGTGCACCCCCCCCCACACACACAGACATACACATGCACATGGAGGAGTGAGATAGGGAGTGAAGGAGAGCTGGGGGAGAGACATAAAATATAAAATAACTCTTTGAAAAAATGTGGAAAAAGCGAATTCTGCAAGTCATCCTCTGACCTACACATGCTGACTGTGTAGCTCACATGCATGCACACCCATATGAACATGCACAAAATGTGAGAAGAAGCACTTTGGGGGTTATCATGAGATATATGTGGTAAATATCGTTTTATGAAAATTTCTACTTTAAGAGTGAAATATCATGTATACCTCTACTTGATCAATTCTCATACTCAATGGGAGACACTAAAGTTATGCCTATTCTTTTCATGTTATGCCTACTGCTTTTAAGTACCTCTGAGTTATTAAGGACTGAATTGTAAATAGTGGGCTTCAGGATCTATTCCATATGAGGAAGGATATATTTGCACCACAGCTTTAATTACTATTGCATTACAAAGTAATGTACAAATTAAAATTGGGAAGCTCTCATTCAAGTCAGCGTAGGAGTCATCCAGCATTAGAACTATGACACCTGTTCACCTTCAATGTGATACCTTACCAGAGCAGCAACCACGTGAATGCCATTCAATTTCCGGTGGGAACTGGCTGAAGGTAATAAAAGAAGTTCAATATCTGGTAGGAGATATATATTCTAGGAGATAGAAAATTACTCCTCTTGCCTTTGACAAACTTGTTCATTGATCCCAAGGCAAAAAGGAACCTTCAGTGATCTAATGTTAAGCTAACAACTGAAGACCACAAAATGGTATGGAAAGGTGATATTCTGTGTGTAAAAAGGGGAAACTATGGAACTTTTACTATAGTGGTCAAGTTTTACAATATTTTTACTTGGGTCTAGGTACGTGTGGTTGTGTCAGTGACGTCACATGTGTATGGTTGACCACACAAGTCAGAAGAGGCTGTTGGTTCCCATGAAGCTGGAATTACAAATAGTTAAGAGCTGCCGAATGTGGGAGCTAGAAACCAAACGCAGGTCCCCTGAAAGAGCAGCATGTGCTCTTAATTGCTGCCCCATTATTTCTTCTGCCTTAAGTTAAAATTTACCTCTAATCCTTTAAGAATAATTTCTTTGAAATCACTGACTCCATCTTGTCTATTGAAATCAGCAGAATTCAACTCTATGAATTTGAATGTAGTTGAATTACCAGCATAATCAATTCAACTTAAGTACTTTTACTTAGTAACAGCAACAAGAAGGACATTAAAATAGGCACAGGAATAAGTCCATGTTCTGTCAAAAAGGGAAGAAAGCAAAATATTCCTTCGAGTGTGAAGATGCGCAATCAAGGATACTATTTGGGTATTTAGATAGTCTGCTATAACCGAAACTCTTAGACTCTTGGGGTTGGAGAGATGACTTCATGGCAAAAAGCGCTTGCTGCTTGTGCAAATGACCTAGTTAGGCTCCCAGCAGCTACAATGGATGGCTCACAACTGCTGCCTGTAATTCCCATTCCAGGGAATCTGACTTCCCCTTCTGGAGTTCATATAGACTCATATACATGTGTACACACTAATATACAGATTCACACATATAAACATTAAAAATAAAATATGGAGTTTTAAAATTTATATATGAGCTATATTTTGTCACTTCCTCAATTTAATTTTTGTACAGTATACTTGAAAATATTTTTCTCACAGTTGACGTAATTGTTGCTATACATTTTTCTGATAATGCAAATATACACAGTCAAATGGTTTCTGGTGATACACTGGAATAGATTTTTTATGAACTTGGTCTTTCTCCCAAATAAAAATGTTAGAAAAGAATTTGCTCATATATGCATTTATCTTTCTGTTTCCTTGGACTCCAGTTCCAAGGGATCAAATACCTTCCTCTGCCTCCATGAGCATCAACACACATGCTACATTCAATCATACAAGCACACATAGATACACAGAGATAATAAAAATAAATCTTAAAATTAAAGAAACATTTTGGAAATTATAATAGATTCGCAGCATTTCTTCCTTCTCAAAATAAAAGAAAATGTAGGGGGTAGCAAAATAAGTTGATGGATTTCAGAGATGGTTTCTTAGGAAAAGAATATATGTGGATAAAATAGTCTTTGCTTCCAGGATGTACTAACAAGGATTGCTCCTAAACATAAGAATATATAGATGCAGCAAGAGAGAGCTTGGGAGAGCCCTCTCCACATAACAAATGTTTATGCTCCTAAGGTCTTATGTAAGAAAACCCAGCACTTGGAAAGGTTCAGCCACATAAAGTCTCCTTGAGAAACTTTCATCACACCCCCCCAAATTCTACACTTGCAAAATATGAATAAAAGATGAACAAATAAATAAATAAAATCAAACAAAATATGCGACCATCCCAAGGAACACTGGAAGTCAATTCAATTCGTTTCTGATTTTCAAAGAGCACTTGGCATTTTAGTCTTATTAAGGAACTACATGACCTTTCTGAGCCATAAGCACGTTATACATATGTAATGACTATTCTTGGTTGTCAACTTGACTATATCTGGAATGAACTACAATCAAAAAAATGGAGAGCACACCTGTGATCCGGAACTTGAGGCAGGAAGACAACATGTTTTTGATCTAAGACTTGAAGCTGAAAGACACAGACTTTTGAACTGGATCTCAAAACTGGAAAATGCATGCCTTTAATACAGACCTTGAGATGGGAAGGCACGCCTTTAGTCTGGGCTACACTGCTAGAAGCCTATATAAGGGCAAAGAAGAAGGAAGGTTTTTTTTTTTTCTTTTTTGCCAGCTTGTCCTAAACTTGATAACAAATCCATTCCTTCTCTGGCAGTGCTCCTTGGGATGGTCGCATATTTTATTTGACGTTGTGAATTAGGTAGGTACAATAAATAACCAGGCTAGCTCAAGAGTAACAATTATACTTTAATGGTTATGAGGGGAAACTCACGCCACAAGAATGAAAGGTCCAACTTGCTATCTGTCTGGTGTGATCTGCGCAGTGAGAGCGCATACCTGGATTCTCCCTGTATGTCTATCTGGGCCCCAGGTAGCCACACCCTAATTAGATGTGATTGGTTGGTAGAGTTTCCTCATCATACAACAACAAGATCGATCCAAAACAAATACAATAGGAAAAGATACCAAATATAAAATTACAAATAATAAACAATATTAAGCAAGGAATGCATAACAAAAATTTTACTATTTAAAATTCTATTTCAAGGAGTCTAAATATTGTGTAGAAATTAAGCTTGGCTAAATCATGAGGAAGGTAACCACAGTAATCTTTAACTCCATCAAAGGTCTGAGAAGGGAAACAATATTACTTGAGTAAACAGGAAGCATAATGGAGAAACTTTCAAAATGTGCAACAAATGACAGAGACAACTGACTATTGTTTATTATTCCTATTGTTTATTGTTGTATTTGGGCAATCACCCAAAGTCTCATTTGCAATGTTGAAGAAACCAACTTTGGCTAAGGCCTAAAGTAACTGACATACCATTTTTAAAGGCACATTTACCGATACTTTGTATCTCTGTCAGTGGTTGAGGTATGGGCATTTCTTTGCCCAAAAGCCAGATCTGTCAAGAAGAAAGGCTCCAGGTGGAGTGTTTTTGGTGTTTAACATTCTTTTCTTTTTTCTTTTATGGTTTTTCGAGACAGGGTTTCTCTGTAGCTTTGGTGCCTGTCCTGGAACTAGCTCTTGTAGACCAGGCTGGCCTTGAACTCCCAGAGATCCGCTGCCTCTGCCTCCCCAGTGCTGGGACTGAAGGCGTGTGCCACCACCGCCCAGCGGTGTTTAACATTCTTTCGGGAATAGATTGGTGTTGCTAGGAGCAATTGTGTCTCACTACCACAGAAGTCTAAGTTAGATTAAAGGCCATTTTTACAGCTCTTTGAAGAGGTTGAAGATTATACTACATATACCAAATATAATCTCTACGTATCTAAAGAACCTGATTAGCCTAATTATAAATATGACAAACATAGATGACTATTGATCTATAATTTTTAATACCTATCTAACTTAAAGACTAAGACAATAAACAACTGTGCAACAAATGAGGACAATGACCTTCAAATGTAAACAATGTAGAAGTATCTTGATCAGAGGTAGTAATGTACACTGTAATATGGTAAATATATATATCAATACATAAACAATGTTTTAAACAGAGGTAGAAGCATACATGTATACAATATTTAATAAATTTAACTTTGCATTAATATACAAGTATCTATACTAATATAATTGTCTAAAAACAATAACTCACAAATACCAATCTATTATCCCATCATCAAATTATCTCTCTTTTTAAAAAAAAAAGATCTGTGAGCCTATAAAATTCCTCCCCCATCCTTCAATCATATATCAATTATAATCAACCCCAAAATGATGTCCCTAAGCCTGAGGGCAAACTTTGCTGGAAAAGGGGATGTGTTCTGATAAAACTACTTATAAAAGATGTAGCATAGTGTCTGGGAGATTGAACACAGTCAATAAGTACAAACATGAAGACTTCAGCTTAGGTGTCCCACATCCTTATAATAACTGGTTATGGTGGCATATATGTAAAACCCTAGTGTGAGGAAGGCAAAGACAGGCAGATCTCTAGAGCTCACTAGTCAGTCACACTAAGTGGACAGGTGAGTCTGTTTTCAGAGAAAGACCTTTTCTTAAATATTAAGAAGTAGAAATGACTGATTGAGATACCTGCCAATCTTTAACCTGCACATGAACATGTAAAACATGAATGCACATACACACACATATGAATGCATATGTGTTTGATATGCTTTACAGAAATGTATAAGAATTTGATGGACTCCATGCTTTATGAAAAGAATGGAAAATAAGTATTGAGAAGAACAATGGGAAAGGAAGGTGATGGGCTCAAGATGATCTGCATTGGGAATGTGAAATATATAAGTAAAGGAAAGGAACCCAAAGAATACATCATACCTAAATTCTTTCTCTGCTTGATCTGCAGAATGATCTATGATAGCCATAATTTGTGTTTTGGCTTAGTGTGTAATACATGTAAGTGGCAAACCAAAGTAAAGGAATCAAAAGCAAATACCAGATAGATATATTGATAGATAGATAGATAGATAGATAGATAGATAGATAGATAGATAGATACAGAAAGATAGACAGACAGAGAGTTGATAGACAAGGAAAAGTGGAAAGAGAGAGGGGACAAAGAGTAGTATGACATCAAACTGAATGCTCAGATCATTGAACAACTAAACTTCCTAGTTGAGAGTTTCAGGCTGAGCAAAGTTTCTCCTCAGAAGAGATGTCAATGTAGAAGATCAAATAGGAAAAGACAGAGAGGTGGGATCATGTGTTTACCACAGCATGCAATAGAAATAGAGTGGGGAAGTGTGGGGAAGTGGAGGCTGTCAGCTCGAGTTTCTGATTATGTTTCCCCTGTGGCTGATTTTTCTATGGTTAAACAACAAACTGGTGATGTCATGAAATGAACACTAATCATCTGTTGAAATAGTTTATCATCCAGTTGTTCTCAAAAGAGCAATGTATTTACTCCTGAGCTGTTTTGTTTTCTCAACTTTCTATCAAGATTTAGAGGGGGCAAACTATTCCCAGAGGACTTCTGAAATTAATATACTATGGCATGAAGTGTAGGGTGGGGCGGCCACCCTATCAGTTTTTCTGAAAGTTTAAACAACACCTTAAAATTTACCAATATAATAAAATTTTACATATATGTATATACACATATAGTGACATTCTCAACTCTGTAAAATGTGGTTTTCAATTTCTTTTTGTGGTAATAGTTTGTATTATACGTGAAATATACATAACTTATATTATTATAAAACTTGCATAACTCTTAAGGATAAATTAAGGAATGTCCCACTTTCATCAAACTCATTATTTTAGTACTGTCTCTTAGAAAGTATCTTAGACAAATATCTTAGAAATAAGATATTTGTCTAAACAATATGCGTGCCTGCTGAATGTTGACATTACACTCTCATAAAAATAACTACTCTGATAGCAATAAGTGAGTCAGTTAGATAATGATGTAACTGGGAGAGAAGTATTCTTATTTCATTGACAATCATTTGGCCATGTTACCAGTATGCAAAATCTTGTAGTAAGTAATCACTAAACAAAATGATCAACAGCAGTAGAAGGTCACAACCTGCTGTCAGTTCATAAAATCTTCCTTCTAACTTCGTGTTAAAGACTGACTCTTTGATTTCAGTTAAAGATAAAATTTTAAAAATCTGGGGATGGCATATCGTGCCTGTATTGAAGCTTGATTATCTTTGCTAGAATGCTTTAAACCGGATTAGAAATATCGATCCCTACTTAAGAGCTCTCAGATCACTCAAATCTCACTAATGAATTTCTTTAAATAATGACTCCTATTGGCTAGTTAACAAACTATCATGAACATGTAAGACATTAATCCCTCAATAAATATGACCTGAAATCCCTACATTAGAGATGTATCACTTCGCTCCAGACGGTAATTGATTTAAAGTAGGCATTAATGAAGCCTTCGGTCCTTGCTTAGCATGTATATGGCCATGATTTTTTAAGAAAATTGTGGACTCCAAAGGTTCTTAAAAAAGCCATTTTCTTTTTTATTAAAATGCGAAATAGAGGTGCAGTTGGGTCACCTTGAGTTGAAGTAAGAATGTGCATAAGAATGCAGTTTATCTCTTTACCTTGTAGAATTTTTTTTAAAAAACAGCTCTTATATTAGTTACTTTTCCCATTGTGCTGATAAAAATATTCTATAAAAAGGCAACTTTTTCTGATTCCCAGCTACAAATGAAGTTCATTATGGCTGAAGGTCAAGGCAGTAGAAGCTTGATGAGCTGGTCATATCTTATCTACAGTCAAGAGAGAGCATCATGAATGCTTGCAAGCTTTTGCTCAACTTGCTTTCTTTATTTTGCAGTCCAAGATCCCCTTGCCCAAGGAATGAGCCTATCCACAAGTTAAATGGATCTTCCTATCTTGATGGGCTTAATTAGGATAATCCTCGACAGACATTTTGAGATGATGCTAGATTTTATTAAGTTGGAATTTTATACTAATCATCACAATTCTTATTTTGATCAAAATATTGTGGGCACTGAAGTTGAATGCAGAAATATAGTTCCTGTATCTGATAGGGTCTTCTAGAACATAGAATTTGGGACAGAATATAAATATAAGAGATTTAGTGAGCAATTCCCTTGGACTTAACACCGACAGGGAGTCAAGGAGTCTAGATTGGGAAGATGCACATGGAAGAAAATAAGACCTCAACAGACCCCATTTTTTTTAACCAAGAGCCCTGGTGCTGGGATGTATCTGTAGAATTAGTCTCAGACTTCTCAATGCAAAGATATCTATACATTCTTACCAGTCAGTCCAGTTATTTTCCTGTTGCTATGATAAAATACTATAATCAAATGCAACTTATAAACCAAAGTGTTTATTTTAGCTTGTGGTTCCAGATGGCCAGACTCTATCATGGGAATACAGGAGGATACCATGACAGCTGGAGCATGAAACAGAAAGATCATGTTTCATCTTTACACAGGACACAGAGAGAACAGGAAATGTGCTTAGACAGTAAGCCTTACGAGCCCATTTCCAATGATGTAACTTCTTCTGCAAGGCTCCACTTGCCATGGATTCTGTGACCTCTATAAACAGTATCACCAACTATGGAACAAATGTTCAAATTTGTGAGCCTATGGAAGACATTTCACATTTAAACCACCTTTAAATCATTACACATGAGGAAAAACACAAAGTGAACTCTCTGTATTAGCTACTTTTTGATGTTGTGATAAAATACATGGCCCAAAGCAACTTATAAATGAAAGCACTGATTAGGCTCACAGTACCAAAGGGAGAGAGATGTATCCCAATCATGGGATAGGATGTAGAGGAAGAGCAACTGAAGCAGAAAGCAGAGATGAAGCTTTTCATCTACATACATGACCAGGCAATATATGGTAGGGAGGAACAGGAAGTGTTATCAAGCTATTAACCCTCAAAGCCACTCTCAGTGACATACATCCTCCAAAGAAGATATACCTCTTAAAAGTACTATAAGATCCCAAAACAGCACCACCATTTGTGGTCCCTACATTCAAATATACAAACCTATAGGTGCCATTTCTCCCTAAGAACATTATACTCTCCTTAACTTGTCTCTAATACTCTGAGAAGGATGTGGAAGAGTCAATTTAAAAATACTATCAGAACTGGGGTTCTATTTTCTTTCGCCATCACTGTGATAAACTAGTTTGACAAATAGAACTTAAAGGAGAAAGAGTTGTTAAGATCACAATTTCCAGTTATAGTTCATCTGTGTAAGGAAGTCATCATTGCTAGAACTTCAAAGAACTGGTCACAATGCACCCATGAGAACAGGTAGCAAATGAATGCATGCGTACTCTGGCTCAGCTCACTTTCTCTACTCTTAACCAGGTCAAGACCTTCTACCTAAGGAATAGTGCTGCCCACAGAGGGCTGGGCCTTCCCACATCAGTTATTAAAACAGTCTCCCCCAGACATGATCACAGGTCAACTTAATGTAAGTGATTCATCTTTGAGATTCTCTTCTCACATGATTCTAAATTGTATCGAGTTCACAGCATGGACAGCCACACCCCTGTAGGTCACATGAAAACTGAACAGGAGCAGCCCCTGCATTCTTCCCTTTGTGCGGCTCATACCCTCACAATTCATGTGGGCTATAGAATTCACTACTCTGCTTTTCCTGGGGAAACATGAAAATGAAAGGTGGGGTGCACTACGACAAATGCACTTTAGGTAGTCTTCAGTCATGATTGACACTCACTGTTTCATTCCTTAAACACTTGTAGTTTCAGCATTAGCTGATCCCTCCATTCACTTTGATAACGCTCTGGCCAGACTACTGCGAAACTCACACCATATAGATGTCATTTCCTGGCTTCAAAAGATCATTTCCTAAATTTTGGGAATAAAGAAAATGTATTCATGATGCTTGATGACATGAGAGAACTAAAAATCTTGGGTATAGATTTTGATAGATGAACCTCAAAATGAGGAACACTGCTTCTGAGAATATTTTATTGAAACTCATATTAATTGTGACCCTGCAAAGAGGAAATGGATAAGATTGGCAAGTAGCACTATCCAGAGAACTTAATGCATTTTTTCCAGTCATTTTCTCATATAGCCTAATTGTATTGCTTGTATATTGTTGCCTGAGTTTTCTGTCCTGCCCAGTTCCCACAGACATTAAGTCCCAAAGAAATCACACATAGGTCTACATTAGTTATAAATTGATTGACCCATTAGCTCAGGCTTCTTATTAAATCTTACAGCTTATATTAGCCCGTTATTCTTGTCTATGTTACCCATGTGGCTTGGTACCATTTTTGCCGAGGTAGTCATATCTTGATTGTTCTGTGGCTGGATCAGAACTGCAGAATAGGATTTCCTTCTTTCTAGAATTCTCCTTATCTCCTTGACCCACCTCTACTTCCTGTCTGGTTTTCCTGCCTATACTTCCTGTCTGGCTACTGGCCAATCAGTGTTTATTTAAAATATAATTGACAGAATACAGACCATTTTCCCACATCAGTATATTATCAATAACAAATATGACCACATCCTTCCTTCTTTCCTTTCTTGCCCTTTCTATCAATGCACAAGTTTTGAAAAAAATAATAGTTTTATCTTGTACTGTTTCATCTCCAAAACCTAGTTCAATGGCTAGGTTATAATAATACAATCTCAACATAGCACTGTTTAACAGATCAGGATTCTTTTCCTTTGTTCTGCTTCACAACTAAAATTACAACTTTTATTTATGCACAACTTGCAATGTTTTATATAACCATGTATAAGTTCCAGACAAACTATAATTTTGTGTGTGTGCATGTTTGTGTATATTGGTGAGTGTAGGTTCAAGAGAGTGTATGCCTTTATGCATGTACACAGAGTTCCCAGGACAAGCTCATTCTCAATCCTCACATTTAACTTTGTTGAACTCAGGGTCTTTTCTTCTCTGCTTCATAAAACAAGTTAGCTGGCCCACAAGCCTCTGGGGCTTTAGTTAACTCAACCTCTCATCTCTCCCATCTCCTCTTAGGATTAATAATGGATGCTACCATGTCCATGAGTACATGGGTTCTGGGGAGTGCACCTCAAGTCTTATGATTTCAAGTCAAGTTCTTTAAACACTGAGGCACCTTCTGAGGTCATATGTGGTGTGTGTGTGTGTGTGTGTGTGTGTGTGTGTGTGTGTGTGTGTAAATCTTCACAATACCAATCTGGCAGTCTTTTTAGTGACACTGTTAATAATTTCCTTGGCTCTTCATATTAAGTGAAATATACGCGAGTAGGATATATTGTTTCTTTTCTTTTTTTTCCAGTAATTTGATGGAGCACCATCACCCACCAGTACAACATGAGAAGCATCTGACTGTAATAATACTTTTACTCCATCTTTTTTCTCATTTTGAATGGAAATTTTATAAAAGTCCATTTTTTAAAATAAACTTTTGCATGAATTGATTGAATGTAGTCAGAAAAATTCTATTTTGCCAAAGACAACTTAGAAATCAGTTCCGATGATGTTTTTTGTAATTATCACTGCTTGGGCTGATATCTAGTTATACATCTCTAGATATCATATACATATTGTGTAGTCATAAAATTTCCCCATAAAATTATTATTTTTTTAAGTTTATTTATTTATTAAAGATTTCTGTCTCTTCCCCGCGACCGCCTCCCATTTCCCTCCCCCTCCCCCAATTAAGTCCCCCACCCCCCAGCTCGAAAAGCAATCAGGGTTCCCTGTCCTGTGGGAAGTCCAAGGAACCCCCACCTTTATCCAGGTCTAGTAAGTTGAGCATCCAAACTGCCTAGGCTCCCACAAAGCCAGTGCGTGCAGTAAGATCAGAAACCCATTGCCATTGTTCTTGAGTTGTCTGTAGTCCTCATTGTCCGCTATGTTCAGAGAGTCAAGATTTATCCCAGGCTTTTCCAGACCCAGGCCAGCTGGTCTTGGTGAGTTCCCAGTAGAACATCTCCATTGTCTCAGTGTGTGGGTGCACCCCTCGCGGTCCTGAGTTCCTTGCTCGTGCTCTCTCTCCTTCTGCTCCTGATTTGGACCTTGAGATTTCAGTCCTGTGCTCCAATGTGGGTCTCTGTCTCTGTCTCCTTTCATTGCTTGCTGAAGGTTAATATTCAGGAGGATGCCTATATGTTTTTCTTTGGGTTCTCCTTATTTAGCTTCTCTAGGATCACTAATTATAGGCTCAATGTCCTTGGTTTATGGCTAGAAACCAAATATGAGTGAGTACATCCCATGTTCCTCTTTTTGGGTCTGGCTTACCTCACTCAGGATAGTGTTTTCTATTTCCATCCATTTGCATGCAAAATTCAAGAAGTCTTTGTTTTTTATTGCTGAGTAGTACTCTAATATGTATAAATTCCATACTTTATTCATCCATTCTTCCATTGAAGGGCATCTAGGTTGTTTCCAGGTTCTGACTATCACAAACAATGCTGCTATGAACATCGTAGAGCATATACTTTTGTTGTATGATAAGTTGGGTATATTCCCAAGAGTGGTATTGCTGGGTCCAGGGGTAAGTTGATCCCGAATTTCCTGAGAATGGCGGTTCCCCATAAAATTATTTCATTGTTACTTTATAACTATAGTTTTGCTACTGTTATGAACTTAGTGTAAATATCTGATATGCAGAATATCTGAAATACCACCCATGTGAAATAATTTATCAGCCCCAAGGGGTTGCAACCCACAGATTGAGAACCACTGGTACGACCCATCATTGCAGAGAAGTCATGATGACAGTAGCAAGAAGGAACTCATTACATTGTCTACAGTCAGGGATCATAGAAAAAGAAATACTAGTGTTCAGCATGTTCTTTTTTCTTATTCAGTCCAGGATCCAGCCAGGGGAATCGTGCCACCAGCGATGGGCAGTCTTCTCATCTAAGTTAACAATCAAGATAATCCTTTAGAAGCAGGCACAGAGGACCATGAACCATCAAGTTGAAAATCAAAATTAACCAATAGAGATGCCCATATTTTGACTGTAAAATCCCCTAAGATTCTTTACAATAAAATGGATAAGCTCAGTGATGGATCATTGACTACACTCCAGGGTCTATTCAGCTAGTATCAATCCTACACATATTAAATATTTATATTTTTGAAGAAATGTCATCTGCGGCAAAGCACACATTTTAGCTGAATCATTCACACACTTATTTTTTTATTTAATTAGATGCATGTTTTAGAGACTGTATTTTAAAGTTTGCTGGCAAAAGACTCCAAATAAATTTATCCAGGACTTGGGAATAAATATTACATCTTGATATCAATAACAAACATTTTTTAACAATTGTTTTTATTGAGCTACATTTTTCTCCACTCCCTTTCCTTCCTCTCGCCTCCCCTTATTCCCTTTCCCATGATCACCATCCTCCCAATTTACTCAGGAGATCATGTCTTTTTTCTACTTCCCATGTAGATTAGATCAATGCATGTCTCTAGCATCCTCTTTGTTGTCTAAATTCTCTGGGATTGTGAATTGTAGGCTAGTTTTTCTTTGTTTTATATGTAAAAGCACTTATGAGTGAGCACATATGATATTAGTATTTTTAGGTCTGGATTGCCTCACTCAATATGATGTTTTCTAGATCCACTCATTTGCCTGCAAATTTCAAGATGTCATTATTTTTACTGCTATATAGTACTCCATTGTGTAAATGTACCATATTTTCCTTATCCATTCTTTGGTCGAGGGGCATTTAGGTTGTTTCCAGGTTCCTGCTATGACAAATAATGCTGCTATGAGCATAGTTGTGCACATGCCCTTGTGATATGATTGAATATCCTTTGAGTATATACCCTAAAGTGCTTTTGCTGGGTTTTGAGGTAGGTTGTTTCCTAATTTTCTGAAAAAACTACATACTGCAATTCAAAGCTGCTGTACTAGTTTCCACTCCCACCAGCAACACAGAAGTATTCATTTTACATCCTCTCCAGCATAAGTTGTCATCCTTGTTTTTGATTTTGGTCATTCTTACAGGTGTAAGTTGAGATCTCAGAGTTGTTTTGATTTGTATTTCTCTGATGACTAAGGATGTTGAACATTTCCTTAACTGTCTTTCAACCATTTTAAATTCCTCTGTTGAGAGTTCTCTGTTTAGGTCTGTACTCCATTTTTTTTTTTGGATTATGTGATCTTTTTAGTGTCCTATTTCTTGAGTTCTTTGTAAATTTTGAAGATCAGCTCTCTGTCTGATGTGGGGTTGACGAAGAACTTTTCCCATTCTGTAGGCTGTCATTTTGTCTTGTTGACTGTGTCCTTTTATTTACAGGAGTTTTCAGTTTCAGGAGGTCTCGTTTATTAATTGTTTCTCTCAGTGTCTGTGCTACTGGGGTTTTATTTAGGAAGTGGTCTTCTGTACCAATGTGTACAAGTGTACTTCCCACTTTCTCTTCTTTGAGGTTCAGTGTGGTTGATTTTATAACAGCAAACATTTTATACCTTTATTTTATTCTTGAACAAATCCATGTGTCTAATGTGTTCTTGTCACACTCATTCTTCCACCCTCTTTTGTCCTTTCTCACCACTGCCTTCCTGTCACTAAATATCTATCAGATTTCATGTATTTATCTTGTTTTTGCTTCATGACTCAGTAAGTTTACAAGGTTCACTAGTGCACATTTTAATGTAACATAAGCTTTTAAGCACAAGTCAGATTAACTCCTGACATATCCCAGGTATTTACCTGTTGTTCCCCAGAATAAAGATGTGGGCATCCATGTAATGCCCATTACTTAAAGCAGTTTGGACATCACTGTGATGACCTACTGTAGTTTGGAAATTTCTTTATCTTACTTGCTGCTTAGCTATTCTTCCTGTCAGTGCCATACCTCAGATAATGTCACTTGGTACAGTGATTGCAGCAATGCTTAGAATTACTGATAATTTCCACAGACAGTATCTGGGAGTGACATAGGAAGGGAATACTTATTACATTCTGAGCAAGAGCCCTAACAGTGACTTTCCTGGCATCCAGAGGCAAAGTCTCTAGTCCTGAGAGAAAACCTGTGCACAGATTAGAAATACTGGGAAAGCTCTACTATGACAGATGTGGGTGAGGATCTGTGCTGTGCTAAAATGGAAGAGGGGTTAAGCCAATGATTTTCTATAATCAATAATTAATAATGGCTAGCATGACTCTGACCATTAAGGTTTTGAGGGAGTATATTTGACAGGATTATATTATAAAAAGAATAGAGACTGTCTATATGAGAGTCCACTATCAGAAGTAATTGTTTGTACAACTATATTTCCATAAAACATTAAAAGATAAAAATGAAAAGTGAATTGTCTATGGAGTTGAAAAGATGGCTTAATGGTTAAGAAAGGATATATCTCTTGCAAAGAATTCACATTGTGTTCCCAGGTTGGGTGTACACAAACCCCTGTAAATACAACCCCAAGGGAATTGTCACCCCCTTTTCATCTTCATGGGCACCTGCATTCAAGTATGCATACATAATTGTAGACACACACACACACATAAAATAAAATAAAAATCAATTTTTAAAACAATAAGTTGTTTAAGAAGAAAAATGAGAAGCAAGATACTGGTGAACAAGACAATGAAAGAGAAATACTAGCACGACTTGGGGATGGCAATGGTTTTGTTCTTTTTTGTCTCATTTTACTTTACTTTCAGGAACTCACAGCAAGACTGACCTTATGTCACAAGCCTAGAATATTAAATTCTGTATTTTAAAAGCCAGGAACATAAATTTCAATTGATATTCTTTCAACAATGACGTTTATCAGATAGATAGAGTAGTAGACAGACAGAGGTGGTCTTCCATGATCTGCATTAGCAAGTTCAAAGTACTTCAAATCAAACTGCTTCCTTTGTACTGAACATGAATACAGATTGTTTCTGCCTTTATCCCTATACACTATAATTCAATAGCATTTATATTATATTAGTTATTGTAAGTAACTCAAAAATCATTTAAAAACATACGTACATAGAATACAGTAGAAAAATCTATGACTTTTTTATGTCAAGCTGGGTTTTGTTTACAGTTATTTTTATAATTTTGAAATTTTTAAAATAACAATATAATTATATCATGCCACTTTCTCTTCTTTCCCATGCATCACACACATACACACACACACACACCTACACACTCACTCACACACACACATGTGAGTGTGTGTATATGTATGTGTGAGTGTGTGTGTAAGGAACTTGAATATTTACATGCCATGTTGTCCAAATATAGAATAGACTTTACCAACATTTTGAGAAAACAAAAGTCTGCTTTTTGAGGTCAAGCCTCAGTTAAACGTAGATGACCTTTGCAAACATAGACTGGGAAAGTTGTAGTGACCATCTTTAAATATATAAATTTGATACAGAAATGACCAATTATTTGCAGCAGAAGTCCAAAAAAAGGTCAAATTTCATGTCTTTTGTGGCCATTCTATTACTTCACTTGTCACTTATCATCCTGTATCCATCAGTCTTGTCATTTTTCCTGCACTAGGTCCCTTTGGTTTGTAACCAGTATTGATTCAATAAACACCATCAGTAGAAGCAGGGCTGGGTATATGGGAGAGAAAGGGAGTAAGAGATTGCAGAGCATGGCTGTAGTCTGCATCAGGGCACTGTGACAATTCCCCTTCCCTACCAGTGGTGAAGTTGTGCCTCCACTGGAGCATCCACTGCAGGGATTATTGTCTGCTCTTCTAAGAGGTAGACAAAGTGAACAACTGTATTTTTATCTCGACTGTATAGGGGTGTATATGAACTTTCGTAGAAAGACATTTCTAGAACAGGGATTGGGAGTTTCTTAGCCCTGTGGTTTCCCAGAATTATAGATGCAGAAATTTCAGTAAAAATGTAACAAGGAGGCACAAAGAAAATGCAATGCTAAAGGGTATTAAAATTCAAGGAATTATGTCTATAATACCATTCATAGAGGTAACCCTTTCCTATAGAGTAGTGTTTCGCACCAGAGGTCATCCCTTTGACCTGTCTCCTGGAGACACATGGAAATATTTTGAGTTGTTACAAGTCTAGAAGAAGGGTACTGATATGTAATAGATAGAAGTCCGGAATGAATCAAATATCAAACAACAGTCAGAGAAATTCTTGGATCAATAACTGTCTAACCCAATTTGTCAATAATGTCAAGGTTGAGACTGCTATAAAAGAATGTAATGCCATTTTGAACCTCTGTGGAGGCCCAGAAGTGAAACCGCCACTTGGTCTTTCAGCTTTCTTATGAAGAACCTGAGGACAATAAAATTTAGTTCTTAGTTTTTGTTAATGAACAGAACTCTTTACAGGTGCCTACTACAATGGAGGATAAAAGCCAGGAAGAAAACGCTTAATTACTATATATTTCTCACTTGCCTTTTCTTTTGTGGTGGAATAAGGGGGCTGCTGTTCTGCATTAAGTTTGTTTGACAATCAACTCCTTCAAAGAGATAGGGAGGAGACATGAACAGGAAAATTCTAGGTTTAGGGGGGAAACATGTCTCTATTCTCCCCAAATTACTTATGACATTAGGCAAAGCAATTTCCTGCCTCTCTGTTTAGTTTCCTTAACCATTAAAAAGATGAGAGGGCTTTTCCCCTTACCTGTCTCAGAGATTAAAATAAATATGGTTACATGGGAAAAGCAACAGTCAGTCCAAAGGTGATGGAGAAATAATTTTTATTTCAGCAACATGTGCAAATTCTTTCAGAAGTGAGGCACATGATCCAAATCGAGGAATTTAGGTATTCCCCCAGATTTTTATTGGCAAGAATGTGCTTCTTGTCGGTGTTCCTGTGAATAGGTCTAGATCCATGCGCATATATGCAGGGCTAATCGGACACAGTAGTATTTGGGAAAATATAAGAGAACAGGAAGTTGGGAGGAGGGCACAGTTGATGGAACAGATCTGGGAAGTGTTGGAAGAGTGCAGGTAGCTAGGGTCAAAACACATTGTAGACACAAATAAAATTCTTGAATAATAAATTAAACCACATTTAAAACATATTAAGGAATTATCTATGGGAAATTTAAATGTATATTAAGATAAATTGGACATAATTTCACATATAATTCACAAGTGAATCTAGCATTGCATTCAAGCAGATTATGAAAGCCCATGCCTTAAATATGAGACCTTGGGAGACAGAGGCAGGCAGAATGCACTGAGGTCAAGACTAATCTGGACGACAAAGAAAGTTCTAGGTCATCTAAGGCCACCTACTGAGACCTTGTCTTAGACAAAATAAAGTTCAAAATTCCACACCTAAAATATCCATTTTTACTCTACGTAGTTCATTCCATTTCATATTTTCTCATTTTTCTTCATCTTTGTTTACAAATTTAAAATACTTTTAACTTTTTTTTTCTTTATTTGCTCAGGTTAGAGAACAATTGGTTCTAGTTTTCAAAAAATTGAACCATGACTCACCCAGTCACATATCTTTTCTTCTGCCTCTAAAGATTATTTTTTGTATTATTATTTTAAAATTGTAAAGTTTATAAAATCTATATTTGACATGTAGCTCAGGTTGCTTTCCAGTTTTACTGTGAGTTGATTTCAGAGACATAAGCATAAAAGCATGGCATTTATTGCTTTAAAATTATGTAAATAAAATTATGTAGATATATAACTTAAGTGGAACCTATAAAAGGAAATGCAATCCTGTTACTAAATTCAAATGCTAAAGGAAAATATCTCAAGCACTATCCATAGAATACTTTCTTCCTTAGACATAGATTTCTTCATATATCTTCAATGACAATTAATTTGCATCTATACTCATCTTCTCATTCTGTCTTCCTAGATTGCTGTTTTGGTTGCTACTGCAAATGGTCCTCGTGTTTTTAAACTTTCCTGTTAAATTTACTAGAGTGGTTTGGTTACCTTGGAATAACATCTGAGACAGATTTGTGATCTAGCAATTGATTGCACCTTGTCTACGAAAATCCACCTGTTGTAGCATGAGCAAAGGAAACATGAGCTTCCTTTTTTTTTTGTTTCGTTTTGTTTTGTTTTTTAAGAAGGAAGCATTGTATAAATGAGAACATGGCACTGTGATCTGGTCACAGCAGATGCCTCCTCTGACTATAATGAGGAGCTCTTTTTTGTATGCCTGATGTTCCTTAAGTTTCAATCCTAATTGATGCCAAGAAGTAGACTCTGGGTATGGGTTATACTAGGAAGGGCCATGACTTTGAATAAGGTGAATCTTTTCAACCAGCAGAGTGTTGAGGTAGGAAATAAAGAGAGCCACAGCTAAAGGTCAAGTATGGATAGACCCAGAAGCTAGTGCTCTATTAATTTAGGGCCTGAAAGTGAAAACAAAGGTAATCTTTTTGCATGTGAGATTCTTGAACTTTTTTTACTTATTATTTTGGATATATGGTCACATGTAACCAAGGCTGGCCTTCTATTGGCTATATAGCCAAGAATGACCCTGAACTTCTGATTCTCCTGCCTCTACCTTCTGAATGTGGGGATTACAGACACATACCACTACCTACAGTATGTGGTGTAAGGATGGAACCCATGACTTTACACAGGCTAAGCATGCAGTCTATCAACTGAAAGACATACACAGAATTGTCCTTCAACATTGTAAAAGCTGATGTTTCACTTAGGTCACTGATGAGTTGACCCACAGGTGATTTTCAAACTGTCTAGATTATCTCCTGAGCCATCAGTGTTTTTGAAATAGCTCAACAAGTGCTCTGCTTATTGGACATTTGTTTGACATTTCCTGTATACAGAACAATAAGCATAATTATCTTAATCTTTGAAGGTCTGAAACTTCAAAGGCTTGGATTGTTCTTCACACTAAGCTTTCCTATGAGCTTCAGCATGAAGATCTTTCCCAAATATAATCTACTTTCAATATATATCTCATTCATTCATCTCACTGTTCTTTATACCTAGAATTCTTTTAATTTTGTACCTGGAATTCTTGATGGAATAAATGCAGCATCCTGCATCGGCCTTTCTGAAAAAAATCCTTCTCTTCTATTATCCTTCACTTTATCTTTTGTTCTGATTGTCTCCTGCAACAGTTTCTTAAATTTTACCTTCTAGATCATTAGCTAAGTCCTTAGCTTTGTTACATTGTATTTTTGATTCTATAAATTGACTTTTAAAGTATTCAATTATTTTCATTTCTTTCTTTTCTTTCCTTTTTTCTTACATTATGAAAAGCACAATGTATACATTTCTTGTTCATGTGTTTTGAAATACACAAATATTATGAAAAGAATAAGTTATGCTAATTAATACATATTTAAACACTTTTTGTGGAAACAACATTTTAAATGGACTCCCTCAGGTCTTAATAATTTTCAAGATTAAAATGCATTGTTAGAAATGTAGAGAGATAAATAAACATTATCTCATTCATGCGTGGAATTTACAAAACTCAAGGCCAAAGAATGGTCAACAGTATAAACATCAGTTAAGGGAGGAAGAAATCTTTGAGATGTATTATACAAATAGGATAACAATAGGGAATGATTTTTCCCCATTTTATTGTCATTCTGTTTGTAATAAGTAAAACAAATTCTTATTTTCTTCAGAACACCCTATATTTATTTTTTAGATTTTTTTGCTGTAAACATTTCTGTTTCTTCTTACTTATCTGAGTGTTCTTTTACATTGGCAACTGTGTACATGTGTGTGTCTGTGTTTGTGTGTGTTCATGTGCATGGGGAGACCCAAGAAAGGTACCCGGTTGTCTTCCTATCATGCTTTGCTTGCTTCCATTGAGGCAGGATCTCTTACAGAACTTGGAACTTCCAGTTTTCAGGAAATCAATGAGCTATCAGTTCATTGAGAGACCTTGTCTCAAAACTAAGATAAAGAGTAAGCACTCAATGTTGAACTTTGGCACTCACACACTTGCACACACAAGTGCACCCACATAAATATACATAATGAAGTTATTTCATTTCAATGATGCCTTCTTTTATTTTACTCTTATTTAGAAAAAAAATAAAATCACCCTTTAAAGCAAGCCTTTCTCATATTGTGAAAGAGCATTTCAGTCAAATAACAAATATCCACATATTTTTTCATTTTATCTATTGCTATTAACCAATACTGGGATTAGTAATCTATTACTTCTGGCACACCTTTGATCAGATTATGACATAACAATGCAGTGAGTTTTTACATTGAAATTTAGAGGAAAACCATTAGCATAAGGGTGTGTATTAATTCCTTGACTTAATGAGACATGAACGGTTTGATAGGAATAAAAACATCTTGCAGACTATAAGTGCATAGCCTTATTAATGTCTCTCTTTGTGGAGAGCTGAACAATTGCAGTATGGATTAACTAAGGAAGATGCAGAGAGACTTGCCTGTATGCATAGTTGTCCCCATGTTGGTACACTGGAGAAGGTTAGTCAGTAATACTGTGGAAAAACAGTTATTTCCTTACAATTCCTCAGAGTCCTTACTAGTCAGCGTCACTGTCTTCCCTGGTAGTGCAACTACAGAATGTTATTTGAATAAACAGCCCAGTTCTGAGGAATGGGTAAATGACCTGAAAGCGCTAGGTGTGAAGAGGCTTGCCTGGCCTTATTGTGTTTGTCACTCAGTTGCTGTGACAACCATTGCTAACAAAACAATAAAGCCCATGGTAACCTTTACGGTTGTGTGGAGTTGTGAGGGGAAAATTATTAAAAAAAAAATGGCTCATCCATTCTCAGGAGACCCATTCAATCACTGAAGCCTAATGTCATTTGTCTGCAGCTCTTTCAACAAAACAGTCCACATACCAATTTGCTTAAATGGTGGATGCACATGCCGAATCTAGTTATTCCTCATCTCAGTCATTAATCATTCCTATCCATTATTCATTGGTTACCCATAGCCACTACAGTCTTCAGTACATGAAACTTCAATATATATTACAGTATCTTGTTTGTAAGTGGCATTTATCTCTGAAATGGAATGTGTAGTGTTTCTGAGTTCAAGGAAATATTCTTGGCATGGAAGCCAGCAATACGTTTTGTGGCATTATTCTTATAATCTATAAAATTAATAAAATAAAGGCAATGCATTGGAGATAACTATGAGGCTGCAGATGATTATTCCCTTGTTGCTAACTAATACAGTGAGGAATAACTACAACCATACCCAGGGACCCCACCAGTACAACCTAGATTTTTACTTTGGGATCCCATCAATACAACTTACAACAATACCCAGGTACCCAACCAATACAGTCTACAACCTTACCCAGATATCCCATCAGTACAACCTACAACAATACCCAGGGATCCCATCAATTCCACCTACAACAATACCCAGGGGCCCCACCAATATACCTACAACAATACCCAAGTACCCCAGAAATAAAACTTACATTCATACCCAATGACCCTAAGCATACAAACTACAATATCCAAAGATTCTAATAATACAACCTACAATAATACCCAAGCATCTCAAATACAACCTACAACAGTTTCCAGAATCCCACTTCATTTTGAAAATGCATTTGTATGTGATGAATCAGGTGCATGCCATATGAAATATCTTTTTTAAAATTAATTATATTTAGTGTTTTTGATTGAGCTATATGCTTTTTCCCACTCCTGTTCCTTCTTCCCCTCTCTCATTCCACCCTTCCCCCTTGCACTCACACTCCCAAATTACTCAGGAGATATTGTCTCCTTTTTCCCTTCCATGTAAATTTATATATGTCTCTCTTAGAGTATTCTTTGTTTTCTAGACTCTCTGGAGATGTGAACTGAAGACTGTTTTATTATTTTTTATTTCTTTTATTTTATCTTTCTGGGTCTGGGTTACCTCACTCAATTGTTCTTTCTCTAGTTCCATTTAATTGCTCAAAAATTTCAAGATGTCATTATCTTTTACAATTGAGTAGTACACCCTTGTGTAAATAAACCATATTGTCTTTATCCATTCTACAGTTGAGGGGCATCTAGGTTGTTTCCAGGTCCTGGCTATTACAAATAATGCTGCCATGAATGTAGCTGAGCAAATGTCCTTGCAGTATGATTGAGCATTCTTTGAGTATATGCCCATGAGTGATATTGCTGGGTCTTGAGGTATACTGATTCCTAATTTTCTAAAAAATTGCCATACAGATTTCCAAAGAAACTGTTGAAGTGTGCATTCCCATCAGCACTAGCAAAGTGGTCCCTTTAACCCCGCATCCTCTTCAACATACGTTGTCATCAGTGTTTTTGATCTTGGCAATTCTTACAGTTGTAAGATGATTTCTCAGAGTTGTTGTTATTTGAATTTCTCTGATGGCTAATGATGTGGTGTATTTCCTTAAGTGTCTTTCAGCATTTGAGATTCTCTGTTAAGAGCTCTGTGTTTTGATCCGTATCCATTTTTTATTGGATTATTTATTCTTTTGATGTCTAATTTCTTGAGTTCTTTGTAAATTTTGTAGGTCAATACTGTGTCAAATGAGGGGTTAGTGAAGATCTTTTCCCATTCTGTAGGCTGCCATTTTGTCTTGTTGACTGTGTCTTTTATTTTACAAAAGTTTTTCAGTTTCAGGAGGTCCCATTTATTAATTGTTGCTTGCAGTGTCTATGCTACTGGAGTTATAATTAAGAAGTTGTTGTCTGAGGTTTCTGTCCTTCCCAGTTCCCATAGTCATTAAGTCCCAAAGAAATCACACAGAGGTCTACATTAACTATAAATGGATTGGCCCATTAGCTTAGGCTTCTTATTAACTCTTATAGCTTATATTAGCCTATTATTTTTGTCTATGTTAGCCAAGTGGCTCGGTACCTTATTCAGCAAGGTAGTCACATCTCGCTTCTTCTGTGGCGGGGTCACAACTGCTGAATAAGCTTTCTTCTTCCCACAATTCTGTTCTCATTGACCCACCTCTATTTTCTCTCTGGTTGTCCCACCTATACTTCTTGCCTGGCTCTTGGCCAGTCAGTGTTTATTTAAAATATAATTGACAGAATACAGACCATTGGCCCACACCAGGAAGGTTTTCCTGTGCCAATGCATTCAAGACTACTTCCCACTTTCTTTTCTGTGAGATTCAGTGTGGTTGGTTTTATGTTGAGGTCTTTGATCCATTTGAACTTGAGTTTTGTTCATGGTGATAGATATGGATCGATTTTCAATCTTCTACATGTCAATATCCAGTTATGCCAGATCATTTGTTGAAGATGCTTTAATATACCTTTTTTTAAAAAAAAAATTAGCATCCTTATTAAAAAATCAGGTGTTCATAGGTGTATGGATAGATATCAGGGTTCAATTCGATTCCTTTGGTACTTCTGTCTGTTTTTGTGCCAATAAAAGGCTGTTTTCATTACTGTAGTTCTATAATAGAGCTTGAAATCAGGGATGGTGATGCCTCCAGAAGTTCCTTTATTGTATAAAATTGTATTGGCTATCCTGAGTATTTTGTTTTTCCATAGAAGTTGATTATTGTTCTTTTGAGGTCTGTGAAGAAGGCTGGGATTTTAATGAGCACTGCATATAATCTGTAGATTGCTTTTGGTAGGATTGCCATTTTTATTATGTTAATTCTATCTACCTAAGAACATGGGAGATCTTTCCATTTTCTGATGTCTTCCTAAAATTCTTTCTTCAAAGCTTTAAAGTTTTTGTCACACAGGTCTTTTACTTGTTTAGTTAGAGGCACCCCCAAGATATTTTATGTTATTTGTGGCATTGTAAAGGGTGATGTTTCTCTGATTTTTTTCTCAACCCATTTATCATCTGTGTAATTAAGGGCCACTGATTTTTTTTAAAGTTAATCCTGTATCTTGCCACATTACTGAAAGTGTTTATCGGTTGTAGGAGTTCCCTGGTAGAATTTTGGGGGTCAATTATGTAAACTATGATATCATTAGCAAATAGTGAGGGTTTTACTTCTTCTTTTCCTATTGGTATTCCTTTGATCTCCGTTGATTTTCTTATTGCTCTAGCTAGAAACTCAAGTACTATTTTGAATAGGTATGGAAAGAGTGGATGGCCTTGTCTTATTCCTGATTTCAGTGGGATTGCTTTGAGTTTCTCTTCATTTAGTTTGAAATTGGCTGTTGCCTTGCTGTATATTACCCTTATTATGTTTAGATATTTTCCTTGTATCCCTGCTCTTTCCAACCACTTTATCATGAAGACGTGTTTAATTTTGTTGTAAGCTTTTTCAGCATCTAATGAAATTATCATGTGGGTTTTTTTCCTTTCAGTTTGTTTATATGCTGGATTACATTAATGAATTTTCATACGATGAACTATACCTGTGTCTCAAAAAGGAAGCCTATTTGGTCATGGTAGATGATTTTTCTGATATATTCTTGGATTTGGTTTTCCAGTATTTTTGCACCAATGTTCATGAGGGATATTGGCCTGTAATTTTTTCTTAGTCATGTCTTTGTGTGGTTTGAGTATCAGGGTAACTGTAGTGTAGCATGAATAACAAAAACCCAGAGATAGAAATTGTGGTTCAACCCAAAAATCAGAAAAGCCAGGCAGCCAAGCTACTAAAGAAGTCATACTTCTACCAAGACTGGGCGATTGTAGACTAAACAGACTAAACCTCTCTTCTCCAATTTTATATTTCCTCTGGGATTAAAGGCATATGACTCCCTAGGTCTAGGATTAAAAGTATGAGTCACCACCATCTGGATTTATTTCTGCATTAGTCTTGTGTAGCCCCGGCTATCCTTGAACTCACAGAGATCCTTCTGACTCTTCCTTCCAAATCCTGGGATTAAAGGTGTGTCACCGTTACTTGACCTCTAGTGACCTACGCTTTGCCTCTGGTCTTCAGGCTATATTTATTTATCAAAATACAAGTAATATACCACTACATTGTAGCCTCATAAAGAGTTTGGCAATGTTTCTTCTGTTTCTATTGTGTGGAACAATGTGAGAAGTATTGATATTAGTTCTTTTTTGAAAACCTGGTAGTATTCTGCTATGAAACCATCTGGAACTGGGCTTTTTTTTTTTTTTTTTTTGGTTGGGAGACTTTTGATGACTATTTCTATTTTCTTAGTAGTTAAAGGACTATTTAATTTGCATATCTAGTCTTGATTTAATTTTAGTATGTGATACTTACCCAGAAAACTGGCCATTTCTTTTAAGTTTTCCAATTGTCTAGAGTACAGGTTTTTGAAGTATGACATGATGACTGTCTGGATTTCCATCGTGTCTGTTGTTATGTCCCCCTTTTTCATATCTGCTTTTGTTAATTTGGATATTCTCTCTTTGCCTTTTGGTTAGTTTGGATAAAAGTTTATCTTCTTGCTGATTTTCTCAAGAACCAGCTCCTTATCTCATTGATTCTTTGTTTTGTTTTCTTTCTTTTTATTTTATTAATTTTAGCTCTTAGTTTGATTATTTCTTGTCATCTAGTCCTTCTGGGTGAGTTTCTTTCTTTTTGTTTTAGAGTTTTCAGGTGTTCTTTTAATTCACTAGTGTGGAATTTTTCCAACTTCTTTATGTAGGCGTTCAATGCTATGAACTTTCTTCTTAGCACTGCTTTCATTGTATCCCATAAGTTTCGGTAAGTTGTGCAGTCATTTTCATTGAATTTTAGGAACTCTTTAATTTCTTTCTTAATTTCTTCCTTGAACCAATGGTGATTTGAAGCACAATTGATAAAAAACTGAGGCAGAGAAATTGGGGTTCAACCTGAAGGTCAAAAAAAAAAAAAAACAAAATAGCCAGTCACTGGCTTTTACCTCTATCTCAGTCTGAAATGACAATCCTGCCTCCAAGAATCTCAGAATAAGCCTGAGTTTGAGTACTGTATTTTATAACCCTCTCTAGGACTGGGACTAAAACCATGCACCATTGGATTTCTCTGGAGACTAGTGTGGCTACTGGGTTTAAAGGTATGTGTTATCACTGCCTGGTCTGTAAGGCTGATAGTGGGGCTGTTTTCTCTCTGATCTTCAGGCAAGCTTTATTATTAAAATATAAATGAAATACCACTACAATGTTTCAGTTGAGCATTGTTCAGTTTCCATGAGTTTGTGGTCTTACTGCAATTAGTGTTGTTGAATTCTAGCTTCAAGCCATGATGGTCCAATAAGAAAGAAGGGTTTATTCCAATTTTTTTGTATCTGTTGAGATTTGCTTGGCTACTGAGTATGTGATAAGTTTTGGAAAAGGATCCATGAGGTGCTGAGAAGAAAGTATATTCTTTAGAGTTTGTGTTTAGTATTCTATAGATGTCTGCTAAGCCCTTTTGAATTATAACATCTGTTAGATCCTTTATTTTTTTTTGTTAGGTTTTTGTTTGGTAGACCTGTCCATTGATGAGGGTGGGGTGATGAAGTCTCTCATTATTAGTGTGGGGAGTTTGATTTGTGATTTAAGCTTTAGTAATGTTTCTTTTACAAATGAGGGTTTCCTTGTATTTAGGGAATAAATGTTCAGAATTCAGACTTCATCCTGTTGGATTTTTCCTGTGATGAATATGAAATGACCTTGTAAGCTCTTTTGACTAATTATAATTTGAAATCTGTTAGATATTAGGATAGCTAATCTTGTTTGGTAGGTCCATTTGATTGGAAATTTTTTCCTAACCCTTTATTTTGAGGTGATGTTTGTCTTTGAGGTGGAGGTGTATTTCTTGTATACAGCATAAGGGTGGATCCTGTTTTTGAAACCATTCTGCTAACCTGTGTCGTTTTATAGGCAAATTGAGTCCCTTGGTAATAGGGATATTAATGACCTGTGATTTTTACTTCCTGTTATTTTTGTTGTTGTTGGTGGTGGTGGTGGTGGTGGTGTGTGTGTGTTTCTCTTCTTTGTGATTTGCTAGTGTGGGATTATCAATTGCCTGTGATTGTAACTAACTTTCTTGAGTTAGAGTTTTCCTTCTAGTACTTTCTGTAGGGCTGCATTTGTGGATAAGTATTGATTAAATCTTTTTTTCATAGAATATCTTGTTTTCTCCCTCAATGTTGGTTGAAAACTTTGCTGTATATAGTAGTCTGGGTTGGCCACTGTGGTCTCTTAGTGTCTTCAGGATGCCTGACCAGGACCTTCTCACTTTCATTGTTTCTACTGAAAAGTCAGGTGCAATTCTGCTATGTTTGCTTTTATATGTTACTTGACCTTTTTACTTTGTAGCTCTTAATATTTTTTTTATTCTGTATGTTTCTGTGTGTTTAACATTTTGATTATTACGTGGTAATGGGACCGTTTTTTTTTTTTTTTTTTTTTTTGTCCAATCTATTTGGTGTTCTGTAAGCTTCTGGTATTTTCATAAACATGTTTTTCTTTATGTTGGGAAAGTTTTCTCCTCTGATTTTGCTAAATATATTTTCTGTGTCTTTGAGCTGGACTTCTTCTTTAATTCCTATTATTTTTAGGTTCAGTCTTCTTTTGGTTTTACATATTTCTCAAATATTTTGTGTTAAGAATTTGTTGGATTTAACATTTTCTTTGACAAATGAATCCATTTCCTCTATCATATCTTTCTTCTATTTCGTGTATTCTGTTGTTTATGTTTGCATCTGTAGTTCCCATTCACTTATTCAGATTTTCCATTTCCAGATTTCCCTTGGTTTTTCTTTTTTTTTTTATTGCCTCTACTTCAGTTTTTAAGTCTTGAACTATTTCTTTTACCCATATGATTGGTTTTTCTTAGTTTTCTTTAAGGGATTTGTTGATTTCTTTCCTTTTTGGATTGTCTTTTTCCCGTCCTTTTAAAGAAATTTTTTATTTTCTCTTTAAGACCATCAATCATCTTCATAAAATTATTTTTATGTTGTTTACTTCTACTTCAAATGTGCTTGGATGTTTAGGTCTTGCTGTTATAGAGCCACCAATTTCTGGTGTTGCTGCATTGCTCTTTGTGTTGTTGAATGTATTCTTACCCTGTAGTCTACTCATGTCTTCCTCTAATCAGAACAGATGAAGGCTGTGTTTCATGGGACTCCGTTTCTTCCATTGATCACTCCCTCAGGAGTACGGAAAAGAGAGACTTTGGTGATCATTCCTTCAGGTGTAGGCAAAAGAGAGACTTTGGTGATCTACGGGCCCAAAGTTCCGATAGTCTTTCCTCCTGTTATTGACAGGGCTGGGGACCCAGTGGTCACTGCTCCTGTCGCTGCCACAATGCTGCTCATGTTTCTCACACTGAGCCCAGCCTGGCCTGCCTGCACTGCTGTCCATACTTCTCCACCTGGTGGCCTCCATATGAAATCTCGATTTTAACTCTTCCCACCTCAGTCTTTTACTTATCTTGCCTTTGCCATTGCCCACAATCTGTTGACTAAATAATTGTTTGATCATAACAGAGAGTGAATTGCTCAGTCTACTTCAATTTACAACACACAGCAAGTCACGTAATGCATGTGTTTGTCAGTGAAAAGAAAAAGACAAATTGCACATGTTATAAATTCACAATGGAGTTCTGTCTGCTGCTTTGGAGGGAGGGAAGGAAAACAGTGGTTTATAAAAGATAGTTTGCCCTGGGTCATGCTTCTAGGTCAGTCTGAAAATAACTAGTAGTGTTTGAACTGCAAAATGTGTTTGTGCTTCACATCCTTTCTCCAACCTTTAGAGGACCAACTTGATCACTGATTCCTGAAGAGATTTTTGTAACACATTATATATATGACAGAGGTTCAGAACAAACTTGATTTTGGAACCAATAAGAGACATATATTTAAAGAAATCAAATTATCCAAAGAAAACAAACAAGTACAGGAAGGGAAAAGAAATTCAGATGTTGTCTTTCTTCTCACCCCAAGTCTTTTCTTTGTATTACCTTTTATTTTATGTGGGAAGTTTTTCTGTATGTGTTGCTTTTATTGGTTAATGAATAAAGAATCTCCCTTGGACTGTGATACGCTAGAGTAGAGGTAGGCAGAGAAAACTAAACTGAATGCTGGCAGAAAGAAGGCAGAGTCAGAGAGACACCATGTAGTCATCAGAGGAGAACGACACAAACTGCCAGCCATCTTGGAAACTTGAGCTCACGAACCTTTTGGTAAAATATAAAATAATAGAAATGGGTTTATTTAATATGTAAGAGCTTGCTAGGAATATGTTATAGTGATTGGCCAAGCAGTGATTTAATTAATACAGTTTCTGTGTGGTTATTTCAGGGCTGAGCAGCCAGGAACAAACAAGCGGCTTCCTGCAACAGTTTGGCATGTCAACATGATCAACTATATTTACATAAAACCTAAAAAAGTTTAAAAAGTAAATTTAGACTCTAAAGAACAGAGTTAAGCACGGCTTCTTGATAGCCAGCATTTTGCTGGCTGTGTGCTGTAGCTCCTTTAAGAGAAGTCTTCTTGATTCAGCAGTTTGTAGCAAAACAAACAAACAAACAAACCCTCACAGTTTCAAAATGGCCACACAAACTGTTCTGGCTCTTTCTGGAGGTTGAGTATTTGAATGACATTTGTGGGACAAGTGCTTGTTTGCCCACTCAGGGTTGGGAGGACAGTAGCTCAGAGCATGCCCATGGCTCAGCATGGGCAGACAGTGTAGTCAGGTTTATTAGGTATGCACAAGCAGGAGAGCATAGCTGATTTCTGCTGCCATACACAGAGATATTTCCAGGCTGCACAGTGTGCTGCATGGCAGATTTAGCTATTACTCAGATATAAAGGGTTTATGTACTGCATGTTCCTTCTCAGAGTTAACGTGGTGAATGCAGCTCCTATCACCCAGTCCCAGAGCTGGCAGTAATGGTACTTCTGCCATTTTGAAAAGTGGAGAGAGGCAGAGCCACCACCCAGGGGTGCTTACCTTGTAAAAGCTCTCCAGGACAGAAAAGGATTACAGATACACCAAAGTTCAGATTCAGACATAAAAGACCTCTAAATGAGACACAGTGTGTTTAAAATATGTACTTAGGCTTTGGAGAGAGAAAAAAGAGTGAGAGACAGTAAATGTAATATAGAAGAAGACAGACAGTCATAGATTAAAGGAGTAAAGAAAATAAAATAAATACTAAACTTGTAGTGAAAGTAATAGAGTAAGAAAAATAAGCTGTGTAACGATGGAATATACACAGAGTCTGGATTATGTATATTATTGTGGTTTTATTTTAATTTTTGGACTGTGAATGAGCTAGGTACAGAGAGAATTTTATGTATGGGCTGCTAAATTAAACCAACATATATGTTCTAAAGGTTTCTTGACTCCCAAATTTGGGTCTAAGGATTTATTGCTTTGGAAAATAGGTTCTTCTTTTGTTTCCACAGATAATGCATTAATTCCAGACTAATGAGGTTTGATGAGCCAAGACCACTATAAGGTCACTGTATTACCCCAAAAATTACATTGCTCAACAAAAAGCAAGAAGCAGTTTGGAAAGAACTATGCAATATTGTTTATAAATGTTTCTTTGCATTTAAAGGGGGACATGCCATACAGATTTGCATTGTTACGGATCTTGCTCTATTGATACAAGTTTAGGTCAATTTTATTATGTGTATTTCTGCTCTTGATTAAGGTATTATACTTGTACAGCTCATTTTAAAATGTAATGCATAATTAAGATATATAGGTTAGTAGATAGTCATCTATAATAGTCAAACTTGTAGTCATGTTAGTTAGGTTTTTCTAGATATATAGAGATATATTTAAATTAGATAGGTATTCTTCAGATCTTTCAGAGACTACATAATATGGCATTTGTAACATGAATGGGACCTGCTTGTTAGGGGTTTCTGTCCTGCCCAGTTCCCCACAGCCCACAAGCACCAAAGAAAATCACACAGAGATCTCTATAAGTTATAAAGCTGATTGGCCCATTAGGTCAGGCTACATATTAGCTCTCGTAGCTTATATTAACCTATTGTTCTGATATATGTTAGCCATGTGGCTCAGTACCTTTTTCAGTGGGGCAGATCACATCCTGCTGCTTTGGTGGTCTGGGCAGGAGTGGGAGGAATCAGCTTCCTCCTTCCTAGAATTCTCCTGCTCTCATTGCATCATTTCTACTTCCTATCTGGTTTTCCTGCCTATACTTCCTGCCTGGCCAATCAGCATTTATTTAAAACATGATTGACAGAATACAATTATCCCACACCAGGCATTTACAATGCTTTAAGAACTTAGACTTTTCATGACAATTAGACACATCTGCTCCTGGCAGCACCAATTACTTCAAGAGGAAGTTGGGTTCAAAGAGGCTCCTTATGGAATTTGCTAGCAATTTGGGCAAGAAACTGCTCTTGCCTGGACTGCTTGATGCTCATGCAGGACCCACAGAGAAATGACTGCTGGACTTGACTGAAGGTGAGACGAACCTTAAAGGTTCCTCCTTCATAAAAGTGTCTGCTAGACATTCTGCTGGATATAGAAGAAAGTGATTAATTGATGTGGGAGTACCCTCTGTGTGCTTTAATTACCATTAATGAATAAAGAAACTGCCTTGGCCTGTTGATAGGGTGTTGTCTGGGTTTCTATCCTGCCTCTTTTCTGTCCTCCCACCAGGCCACATAGATTTTCTGTGTATTTTTCATCCTTATGTGGCTTTACTTTATCCTCTATCTTTTAATTTTTAGTTTTACTTTTTGGAGACAGATTTTCTGTATATCTTTGGCTGTCCTCCCACTAGGTCCCACAGCCATTTAGCCCCAAAGAAAATCACACAGAGATCTATATTAATGATAAACTGATTGGCACATTAGCTCAGGCTTCTTATTAACTCTTATAAGTTATATTAACCCATTATTTTTATCTATGTTAGCCAAATGGCTTTTTCAATGGGGTAAGTCACATCTTCCTTCTTCTGTGTCCTGGCAGGACTGCAGAGGGAGCTTCCCTTTCCCCAAAATTCTCCTGTTCTCCTTGACCCACCTCTACTTCCTGTCTGGATGTCCTGCCTATTCTTCCTGTCTGGTTGTCCTGCCAATACTTCCTGCTTAGCTACTGGCCAATCAGCATTCATTTAAAATATAATTGACAGAATATAGACAATTGTCCTGTACCTATAGGGCAGAACTTAGGTAGGTAGGGAAGACAGATTGAATGCTGGGAGAAGGAAAGAGTCAGAGAGACACCATGGACCCACCACCAAAGATAGATGTGCTGGAACTTTGCTGGTAGGCCACAACCTCATAGTGATACACAGATTAATAAAAATGGGTAAAATTAATGTAAGAGTTAGCCAATAAGAAGCTAGAGCTAATGGTTCAAGCAATGTTTTGATTAATACAATTTCTGTGTGATTATTTCAGTTCTGGGCATCTGGGACAAACAAACAGCCCCTTTCTCCTGCAACTGAAAAACTGCCAATATAGGCAGAACTGTCTTTGAAATTTCCTACTTCATGGAAAAGTCAGCTGGATACTGTGGGCCTGTGGACTGAAAATTGGATGCCTCAAAAATGCAGAAAAACTTAGAGTGACTGTCCAGGCAGTGAGATGTCTCTGTCAATTCTAGGGTTTTGGAAGTTGCTAATAATGTACTTTCTGTTTAGTTAGGTAATAGTATATGCTTCTGGGGCCTTTGATGGAGGTGAAGAATAGATAGTTAAAGCTATAGCTTTCCTTAGTTATAATAAAAGATAAATTAGATATAAATATTTTAACTGTAATTCTTGCTTGATGCCTGTTTTGTTATATGTAATTTTACTATGTTAAAGTTAAAATCTTAATTGTATTTAGACAGTAAAAAAGGGAAATTATATGGGAGGTCCTTCTGTCTATGTGTTCCTTTTATTGGTTAATGAATAAAGAAGCTGCTTTTAACCAATGGCTTAGCAGAGTATAGCCAGGCTACAAGTGATATATATATGGAGAGAGAGAGAGAGAGAGAGAGAGAGAGAGAGAGAGAGAGAGAGAGAGAGAGAGAAGGCAGTCAGGAGAAGTCATATAGCCCTGTCAGAGATAGACAGTGGACAGAACTTTGCTGGTAAGCTACAGCCACATGGCAATGCACAGATTAATAGAAATGGATTAAATTAAAAAGTAAGAGCTAGAAACTAGAGGCTAGAACTAATAGACCAAGCAATGATTTAAATAATATGGTTTTTGTGTTATTATCTCAGGAGTCTGGGTAGCCAGGAATTAAACAAGTGGCCTCCCCCAACACCTTTCCAAATATGTGCATTTCTTTTAAAATGTGATTATTTATTGTTTTTTAATTTTTTTGCATGTGTTTGTATGAGGGCCTTAGTATATAGCTACCTGTGGAGGCAGAAGAGGGCCTCAGATCTGCTGGAACTGGAGTTACAAGAGCTTGGGAACTACCTGAATGGGTTCTGGGAATCAAATTCAGCTCTTCTGCAGGAGCAGCACATGCCTTAACTTCTAAACCATCTTTCCAGGCTTGATGTTTCTGTTTCTTATCTCAGAAGTAACACAGCATATTTTTAGGGAAAATCTCATGGATATCTTTACATATTGCATGTCTCCAGCAACCTCAATTTGCAGAGCAATTTCTAGGGACATTATTATATGATGGTATTATGTGATCACTCAAGACTAAGTCAAATAAATCAAGTCTCCAGGTTTTAGACAAATTTAAACTGTATAACTATTTAGAACTGTATAACTAATTATTTATGTGATTATGTGACTTAATTTTTTCCTATTGGGTATTTTTTTTCGGGTTTTAAAAATATATATATATGGGAAATGTTCTTTTTGTTAACCATCATGTCACTTGCATCTAAACCAATACCTGGCATCTAGTTCAGTCAACATTATTTATAAATAAATGGATCAGGGAAATATATATACATTTCCTCCAGCCTTTTATTCTTCATCTTTGGCCGAGGTTTAATAACTAGGAAAGTAAGAAATTGCCTCAGACATAATAAAAGTAGTTTGAATCTGAAATGTCATAAATGCTTATATTTGAATATTTGTGCTTTAAATACTGTGGAGGCTTTAGGAGATTGTCCTACGTGGTAGGAGTGGGTAAGAGAGACTGGATTTTGAAGGTGATATCTCAGCCTAGCTCATCTATACAAATGTCATTCTCGTCTTCATTGATCCAACATGTTGTGAACAATCTTGGACCGAAATTTCCTGGAAAGTAGAGTATTTCCTCCCATGTATGTTGCTTCTGTTTTGTAGTAATAGCCACATGAAAGCTAGTTAGCAAAGCACAGTAACTACCCAATATAAAAGTAAAGTGATGTATCCCAGCCTTCCTTTATCACAAATTTCATTCTCTCCTTTTCTGTTTAATGTGCTTTAACTCAGACATGGTAATGACAAGACTATTAAGTGATACATTGCTAAAAGGTTTAGTATACAATCCCAAACACAATTTCTTACCTTTTAAAAGACTCATTTATTTGTATTTTATGTGTGTGAATATTTTCTTCTTTGTATGTATGTGTTTCATGTTTGTTTTTGGTGATGTCCTAGAACTGGGGTTACATATGATTATCAGTCACAATATGGGTGCTGGGAATCAAGCGTGGGTCCTTGACTAGAGCAGCAAGTGCTCTTAACTACTAAGTAATTTCTCAAATCTCCAAATTAAAACTTTTGAGTTAGTGAGATTGGTAAATATGGCTTAAATATGTCTATATGGACATGTAAGATTAGATATACATATTTATAATCATAAAAGATTCATTAAGATTAAACACATATTTATGCTGGAATCAAACCTTAGTATTAGTGTTTCTTCTACTGCATCTTATTAAGATCAGTCTTTGGTATACACACACACACACACACACACACACACAGAGAGAGAGAGAGAGAGAGAGAGAGAGAGAGAGAGAGATTTGAATATTTCATAAATTAACTACAAACCAGACTAAACCAGATTTAAAAGATGGTGGCCTGTTTTAGTTTTAGTTCAATGATCAACAAACAATTCCTAGCCCTTCTACTGTAGGAAAAGTGGTGACTCCAGTGTGAGGAATGCTGGAAATGCACCTAGACGTCTTTACAATGAACATTTGTTGTGAGTGTCTTCTCTCCACGCCCTTAGTGAGTAATTTGAAACTAACAGGTCATAGCTTCCTTAAATATATTTGAGTTGGGCTTTAATAAGTCATATCATTAGACTAAACAGTAAGTATTCTTTTCAGAATTGGGATTAAATATGGGCTGGGGAGATGGCTCAAGGGTTAAGGTGCATGTCATGTAAGCAAGAACACTACACTTCCCCAGAACCCACAGAAATGCCAAGTAACTTCGGCAGTCTTCTGTCTCAGAAAATGGAGATGGGATTCCCAGTGCAAGCTGACTAGCTGGTTTAGTCATATTAGTAAGCTTTGAGTTTTCATGAGATAAAGTGGATAAAGATTCCTGATAGGTGTTGCAGGGCTCCACAAACAAACACTAAAGCCCCCCCGCCCCCCCCACACACACACAAACAGACTGAATACATATTTTTATAATGAATGAGCAGTCTTCACTCCATGTTTATAGATTAGTCATTCAAATATCTAACTAACATCAGACTCAAACCACCTTGGAATAAATTGTCACTGAGCTGACCCTCTACTGTCATTATGTCCTTTGCTGGTGAGGCGCAGGTAAACTTGACAAAAGCTGGAGTTATCTTGAAAAAAAAAATCTCAGCTGAGAAAATACCTCCATCCTATTGGCATGATATGGGTAGTACCAAACCTGGGTAAGGGGCCCTGGATTGTACAAGAAAACACACTGAGCAAGCCATGGAACAAACCACTAAGTAGGTTTCCTTTATCCTCTCTGCGTCAGTTTACCCTTCCTGGTTCCTGCTCTGCTTGAATTCCTGTCTTGACCACCCTCAATGATGGACTATGACCAAAAGTTGTAAGATGAATTAAATTGGTTTTGGATCATATTATCTTATCACAGCAATAGACAGTAAAGTATGACATTCCTCAAGCACTGTAGAAGTGTCTCCATGTCCTAATGTTTCTATATTGCATCATGAATTATAAATCATCTAAAATATAGAAGGACAAGTGTCCGCTGAATGTCAATACTGTGCTGTTTTACATAACTGGTGTGAGAACTGATATACGAAGAGTCCTGGAACGCCTAAGGATAGCTACAAAGATTTATTGCAAGATATCCATTTGCTGAACCTTATTATTGGTCTCGTTGGTGGTGATGGTGGTGGTGGTGTGTATATGTGCTCTGTGTGTGGGGTGGTGGAGTCATTCACATGGAGGCCACAAAACAACTTCAGGAAGCCAGTTCACTCATTCCAATCTGGTTCCTGGAATTGCTCTCAAGACATCAGGCTTATGCAACCAAAGCTTTTATCTCTAAACCATCTCGCCAGCTTTTATTGAATATTTCTCTTTTATTTCATACTTTTGTAGTCTGTAGTGCACAGCAACAATGCTGCTGACAAGAATTGTATTAGCACTTCACGAAATATCAAGTGACTTTCTGTTTTCTGCTCTTAGGCAATATTGACCAAATATAATGCTCTCTTTGCTAGCCTAGAGTAGTTGAAACACATTTACTTAAAAGCAGGAGTAATGATATAAATTAGTACAAGTACATTATGACTGGGAAAAGACTTTTCAGATGAGAGAATGGTTTACATTGAAATGGAGGAATATGTACATATACAAAAATATAAATTATAACTACAATGTGTATATGCTGGATATTTGTATATTCAGTATCTGTGTATTCATATAAATCATCTATTATGTGAAAAACTCAACTTCTCTTTGTTCTTGCTGTTTAGATGATCTTTCTCTTGTTCCTTTTGTGTGCCAGAGACATTTATACTTCTCTGTTCCTGTCCTAACCTTTTCCTGATTACAGGCCTTGAGCTAATTAGTCATTGTGCTTTCAAAGTTCAACACAAACAGCTTTGTTTCCACTCTTGCAAAGGCAGGAGGACACATCAGCATTCAGAAGGGACCTCTTGAAAACAACCCAAGATCATCTGGGAGTGGATCTTCCCCTTTGAATCAACACAATATATATTCATCATTCACCAAGTATAGTTTTGAATTTCTCTAGACTTTCCAAGTGAGCCCTATTATAATGAAATATTCATAGTATGCTAATACAAGTGTAAATAGCATATGCGGCCACATATAAATGATGCAGAATTCTAGTAAGTAAAGATGCTCATTACTCTAGGATTTTAAGATTTTAAGCTAGAGTGCAGGTCCAGGAATATCTGCCTGAACTGAAAGAGTCAGGAAGTTCAGGGCTAGCAAGATGGTAGCCAAGAGATGCTTACCAAGCCTGTAGCTTTTGGTGCAGTCCCTAAGATCTATATGGGGAAGGAAAAAGTCAATTGTTGCAAGGTGTTCTCTCACTTGCATATGTGGACTATGGTACATACACATGCATGCATAGACAGAGAGAGAGAGAGAGAGAGAGAGAGAGAGAGAGAGAGAGAGAGAGGGGGGGGGGGGGGAGGAAGAAGGAAAGAGAAGAGGAATGAGGGAGAAACAAGTAAGTATAAGAAAAGATTTTTTTTAAAAAATTAACAATAAGAAAATATCTTTTTGTTGTGTGAGTGTGTATAAGTATCCAGAAAACACAATTGTGTCCTGGATTGCATTATTTAGCTACCGAATTCAGAGTATTATTGTGCTAAAATAGTTCATTCCTTTTTCTAAATGCGGTGGTGGGAGTGAAGTTCATTAACAGAGCACTTAGCATTTGTCTAGCTTGGGCTAGCCCTACGTTCCATCTCCAGTGCCTAAAATAAAAACAAGGCACAGTTTAAATTCTCAGGGCTATGACAGCACATCACAGAAGGCCTGGATTCATAATTTTTGTCTTCTATTGGAGAGAAGAGAGGACTTTTGACACTGTGTCCTATTTCCAGCCTGTAGCAGTTCCTGCAACAAGTGACTGCCATAGAAGGAGCAACTCTCCCTCTTAGCTCTTCTCACCTCCATCATTGCTTTCACACTCTCAAACTTCAGTCTTTACTGCTTTCCTAGTTTTAAACTTGAAACATGTCTTTAATCTGCTCTTATTTTATCTATTCTTGTGTAGCTATTAAAAGTAATAAGATTTAAAGTGAATCGACATGACTGCATGTTTCAAACATGGAGGTACAGTGCAGGGAGGGGGTGTATTTTGGGGGAAGTCTAAAACATACCATATTTTTAATTTATAATGCATCTGTGGGAGAGGAGACATCTTTGCCATCCCACCTACCTGCTTCAGTATATTCTTTTTTATTAGCTTACTTGCTTCTTAGGTGAATTGAAGTGCAACAGCAGTAATAAGTCAGTTGTAGTAGGAGCTGAGCTGGATGAAAGCTCTGAAATGTGTGAATTCTTAAGATAAAATATCAGAGGACGTATACCTAGTCTACTTCTTAATCTGTTAGTTATGTTCTGAAGCCATAAAAATTTTTATGTTTACTGTGTGCATGTGTGTGTGTGTGTGTGTGTGTGTGAGAGAGAGAGAGAGAGAGAGAGAGAGAGAGAGAGAGAGAGAGAGAGAGAGAGAGAGAGAGAGAGAGAGGCTGTCTGTCTTCACATGTAGAAGTTAAAGTTGACATTGGATATTTTTATTCATTAATAGATTGATCACTACCTGTTTTTTTTTTTTATTTTAAGATAGCACTTGTCACTGAATCAATGGCATACCAATTTGCCTAGACTGACTGACCATCAAGTCCCAGTGATTCTCTTGTCTCCATCCTCCAGTTCTGGAGTTATAGGGGCACACCAATATACATATCATGAGGGGGTTGATGGTACAAACTCAGTTCCTCATGTTTCATAGCAGTTCCCTAACTGGGCACTTCCAGCCCCTTCCTCTGTTTACTTCTTCATGTTACTCATTTTAAAGTATGTGCTCATGCCATTTTTTCACGTTTATTTTGCATGTAATTGCTTTGTAAAGGGTTTGATGCATGTCATAACATACATGCGAAGGTCAGAAGGCAACTTGCAGGAGTCAGTTTTCTTTCTCCACTAAGTGGAACCTGAAGGTTGAACTCAGTTCACCAGTATTGGCAGCAAGGACCTTTACCTGCCAAGTCATTTCACCAGCTCCGCTTGTTATTTTTTATTTTATTTTTGGATTTTTGAGATAGAGTTTCTCCGTGTAACAAACCTGGCTGTCCTGAAACTCACTTTGTAGACCAGGCTGTCTGCTTGTTATTTTTAAAAGCAAAGAAATAATAAAACAAAACAAAAATAATTATAAAGAAACCATTTTGTAGAAAACTAAGTCCAGGTAGGCATGTTGGCACAGGTTTGTACACTATTTTTATAGATTCAAGACCAGCTGGAGTCACATAGTGATTCCATCAGGTTGGCCTACCGTGTGAGTTTCAAAAGTGAATTAAAAAATACAAAATAAAATGAATCATAACTGCCTATTTCCTGTGTATACCCTTCTTGATGAAACTGGTACAGATATAGGGTTAGGGGATGATTCCTTGGTTAAAAGCATTTGGTGCTATTGGAGAAAGCCCAAGTTCTGATTTCAGGAATTGTGTCGGGCATATTACAATTGCCTGTGACTACTGTTTCAATGGACCCTGATGTGGGATTCCCCTCTGTATGCTGTGTGTTTTGTTGCCATTGGTTAATGAATAAAGCTGCTTTGGCCTACCAGCAGGACAGAATAGGACAAAGCAGGAAATCCAAGCAGATAGATATATATAGAGAGCAGGCAGAGTAAATGAGAAGCCATGTAGCAGCTACAAGAGACAGACGTGCCAGAACCTTGCCAATAAACTGAGAAACTCATGGTAAAATATAAGATAATAGAAATGGATTGATTTAAGATGTAAGAGCTATCTAGAAAGATACTTAAGCTATTGGTCAAACAGTATTACAAATTATATAGTTTCTGTGTGATTTATTTGGGACTGAGTGGCTGGGAACAAATGAGTAGCCTCTGTCAACAGGACCATATGCCCTTTTCTGATGTTGTAAGCACCACTGCTCATGTGGAAATACTTATACACAGGCATACACATACACAAAAGTTTTAAAATATTTGTTTAAAAAATTGTTTACAGTTAATGCAACCTTCAGTCTTCACAGTATCACACAAGGGGCCATTATGATCAGCTTCTCCAGTTAAGTCAAAAACCTCCATTCCAGGCATATGTATTTTCTCATTGTTTCCTGAACACACCTGAACTCTGAACCATTTCCCCTTGAACACTCCCATTTATTCTGTTGACCTTCTTAATGTCACCCCATTCCAGAATATCTCATTTTATGGACACTTCAAAATATGAATCTCACTCCAGACCTGCTCAGACTCTATTTATAATGCTTTCCTGAACCTTGTAAAATGAGGACTACCTTCCTAACTGGACGTTGTTTTTATAAAGGACCCAAATTCCATTCCTAGAAGCCACATTAGTAGTCTCACAACCATTCATACCTCTAGCTCCAGGGTATCTGGCTTCTGAGAATACCTATGCTCATACAGCATGTATACATAAACATACACTCATAATTAAAATAAAAGTAAATCTAAAGAAAAACAGTCAGAAACCTTTGGTTTAAATAAAGGTGGTAGGCTACTGAAGTGCCTCAGTCATGAGGGCACTTGTCACAAAATTCTGAGAATCTTAGTTGGATTTCCTGAATTCTCAGTGTGGTAGGACAGAACCAACTTCCATGAATTGTCATCTAACTAACACACATTAACTGTGATAGATACATATGTGTACATGATACAATGCTCACAATAAATAAGTGTAAAAAATTTTCAAAAAGTAGAGAGAGTATTTATTACATGACTTTGTGCAATATGGCAGTATGTAACTCTTCTATGAATAATGCAGAAAAGTTTTGGTAAAAGATATTTGGAAATTCTTGTCAACTTCAAACTATATTTTATCCATTGTTTTCAAGAACAGTTCACAAAACATATTCACTTTTTCCCTTTTATTGAAAGTAAATTCCTTTCTTATATAATATAACCTGATTATAGTTTCCCCTTCCTCCACTCCTCCCTCTTCCTTCTCATTTCCCCTCCCTTTTGGATCAAATAGATGAAAGAAACAATTCAAGACTTGAAAACCAAAATAGAGACAATAAAGAAAATACAAAAGAAAATGGAAAATACAGGAAACTATCAGGAACCACAAATGCAACCATAAATAGTAGAATACAAGAGATGGAAGAGAAAATCTCATATGTTAAAGATACAGTAGACTCATCAGTCAAAGAAAACATTAAATCTAACAAACCCTTACCACAAAATATCCAGGAAATATAGGACACCATGAAAAGACCAAACCTAAGAAAATAATAGGTATAAAGGAAGAACTCCATCTCAAAAGCATAAAAAATATATTCAACAAAATCATTGAAAAAAAACTTTTCTAACTTAAAGAAAAATATGAATATGCAGATATAAGAAGGTTAAAGAACACCAAATAGACTGGTCATGAAACAAAAGTCCCTCACCACATAGTAATCAAAACCCTAAACATAGAGAATATAATGGAGGAAGGTCATTGGTTAAAAAATAAAGAAACTGCTTGGCTGGCCCTCATAGGTTAAAACATAGGTAGGCAGAGTAAACAGAACAGAATGCTGGGAGAAAGGAGCTGAGTCAGTGAGTCGCCATGATTCTCCCACTCCAGGCAGATGCAGGTTAAGTTCATTCCTGGTAAGCCAGCTCTTGGGCTACATAGATTATTAGAAATGGGCTAGTCCAGGTGCAAGAGTTGGCTGAGAAAAGGCTAGACATAATGGGCCAAGCAGTGTTTAAAAGAATACAGTTTCCATGTAATTATTTCGAGGCATAAGCTAGAGCTAGCCATGTGGGTGGCCAGGTGCTGGGGACGCAGGCCCGCCACTCCTAACACAACAAGAATAAAGAATATTAAGAGCTGCAAAGGAAAAAGACGAAGTAACAAAGGAAAATGACCAAGTAACATATAAAGTTAGACCTATCAGAATTACACCTGACTTCTCAATGGAGACAATGATCATTTCATTATATGCTGATCAGCCTTTGACAAAATACAACACCCTTTCATGATAAAAGTCCTGGAGAAAGTAGGGATACAAAGAACATACCTAAACATAATAAACATAGTCAACATCAAGCTAAATGTATAGAAAATCATAGTGATCCCACTAAAATCAGGAATAAGACAAGAATGTCCACTCTCTATACAGTACATGAGTTTCTACCTAGAGCAATAAGACAATAAACGGATATCAAGGGGATACAATTCAGAAAATAGAAGTCAAACTCTCACTATTTGCTGATAATATGATAGTTTACATAAAGACTCAAAAAATTCCACCAAGGAACTTCTACAGCTCATAAATACCTTCAGTAATGTAGCAAAATACATGATTAACTAAAAAAAATCAGTAGTCCTCCTTTATACAGATGATAAATGGCTGAGAAGGAAATCAAAGAAACATCACCCTTCACAATAGCCACAAATAACATAAAATATCTTGGAGTAACTCTAACCAAACAAGTAGAAGACCTGGATAACAAGAACTTGAAATCATTGAAGAAAGAAATCAAAGAAGATGCCAGAAAGTGAAAAGATCTCCCATGCTCTTGGGTAGGTAGAATTAACATAGTAAAAATGGCAATCTGACCAAAAGCAGTCTACAGATTCCATGCAATGCCCATCAAAATCCCAGAAAAATTCTTCACAGACCAAAAAAAAAAAAAAAAAATAAAAACAATACTCAATTTCATATGGAAAACAAAAAAAAAATCCAGGGTAGTTATAACAACCCTGTTGAAAATAGAAACTTTGAAGGTATCACAATCCCTGACTTCAAACTCTACTACAGAGCTACAGTACTAAAAACACCTTAAAACTGGCATAATAACAGACAGGAGGACCAATGAAATTGAATCAAAGACCTGGATATATATCCATATACCTATGAACACCTGATTTTTGACAAAGAAGCAAAAAATATAAAATGAAAAAGAAAGGTATATTGAACAAATGGTGCTGACATAACTAGATATCAACATGTAAAAGAATGACAATAGATCCATATCTATTGCCATGCACAAAAGTCAAGTCCAAATGGATCAAAGACCTCAATATAAAACCAAAGACCCTGAAATGCATAGAAGAGAATGTGGGAAGCACACTTGAACACTTTGGCACACGAGACTACTTCCTAAATACAACCCTAGTAGCACAGACACTGAAATAATTAATAAATGGGATATCTTGAAACTAAAAAGCTTTTGTAAAGCAAAGGACACAGGCAACAAGACAAAATGGCAGTATACAGAATGGGAAAAGATCTTCACCAACTCCACATTGGACAGAGGTATGATCTCCAAAATATACAAAGAACTCAGAAGTCAGTCATCAAAAGAATAAATAATTCAATAAAAAAAATGAGTACAGACCTAAACAGAGAACTCTCAGCAAAGGAATCTAAAATGTCTGAAAGATACTTAAGGAAATGCTCAGCATCCTTAGCTATCAGAGGAATATAAATCAAAACAATTCTGAGATTCCATCTTACACTGGTAAGAATGGCCAAGATCAAAAAACTGATGACAGATTATGCTGGAGAGGATGTAGGGTAAAGAAGACACTTCCCCATTGTTGGTGGAAGTGCAAATTGGCACAGTTGTTTTCAAAATCAGTATGATTTCTTAGAAAATTAGGAAACAACATACCTCAAGATCAAGCAATTACCACTTTGGGTATGTATTCAAAGAATGCTCAATAACACCCAAGGACATGTGCTCAACTATGTTCATAACAGCGTTATTTGTCAAAGCCAGAACCTGGAAACAACCTAAATGTCCCTCGACCAAAGTATAGATAAAGAAGTTGTGGTACATTTACACAATGAAGTACTACAGAGTGGAAAAAAATAATGACATATTGAAATTGGCAGGCAAATGGATGGATCTAGAAAACATCATATTGAGTGAGGTAACCCAGATCCAGAAACGCAAATAGTATATGTGACATAAAACAAAGAAAAGTCACCCTATAATTCACAGTCCCAGAGAACCTAGACAACAAAGTAGACGCTAAGAGAGACATACATGGGAAGTAAAAAAAGAAAAGATCTCCTGAGTAAATTGGGAGTGTGGGGATTATGGAAGAGAATAGAAGTGAAGGAGAGAAAAAGGAAGGGAAATAGAGAAAATATGTAGCTCTATAAAAACAATAAAATGTGTAATACTTCTTATTAAAAAAATTGAGATATCAATGACCAAAGATTGTTGATTCCTATTATTTTGTTGTTGTTGTTGCTGTTGATGGTAGTGCTGTTGTTGTTGTTGGTGGTGGTGGTGGTGAAGTGTGTGCATGTGTGTGTGTGTGTGTGTGTGTATGTGTGTGCATCCCCTTCTTTAGGTCTTGCTGGTCTTAGATTATTTATTTCCTCTGTTTTCATGGGTGAAGTTAACCTTTATAGGGTTGAGTTTTCCTTTTAGCACCTTCTGTAGGGCTGGATTTGTAGATAGAAAATGAAAAATGAAATATTTTATGCCCTTGCAATGTTGAAGCATGCATGGGCAATCTGTATATGACGGTTCTGATGAACTTATCCATATTGGGTTTTATGGTCTAGGTTGATGAAGACGAATGACTAGGTCTCTTCTTTAAGAGGGCACAAGGTCTCATTACAGATGGGTGTGAGTCATGGTATCATTGCTGGGAATTGAACTCAGGGCCTTTTGGAGAGCAGGCAATGTTCTTAACTACGGAGCCACGGTTCCAACCCTTGATATACACTGTTTAAATATGATTTACTCCAGTGTAGATAGACATTGTTTAAATTTGACTTTATCATAAAATACCTTATTTTCTCTATATGTTGTGATTCAAAGTTTGGAAGTGTATTGAAGTCTAGGCTGGTATCTGTGATCTCTGAGAGTCTGCTCCATAACTGTTCAAGTCCTTTTTGCTTTTAGGGTACCCATTGAGAAGTCAGGTGTAATGCTAATAGGTCTGCATTTATATGTTACTTACTTGGTCTTTTTCCCTTGCCAATTTTATTAGTCTTTCTTCATGATTTATATTTAGTGTTTGTGTTATTATGTGCCAAGGGGACTTTTTGTTCTTAACCAATTTATTTTGCTTTGAGAATCTCTATCATCTTCACACAGTTGATGTCAAGGTTCTTTTTTTTGTGTGTGTTTCAGTTATGTTGGAATATTCATGGCCTCCTGTGGTAAAATAGTTGGGTTCTAATAATGATATAGAATCCTAACTGTTATTGATTGTGTTTGATGCTGGCCTCTAGGCATCTGGGTTTCAGATGATCATAGGTCTAAGTGCTGATTTCTGGATTTGTTTTTGTTGGGGAGTGTTTTGTTCCTCACTTTCTCTTTTCACTCTGGATTTTAAGAGAGTGTGATGATTGCATCTTACTCTTTTTGTTGTTGTCGTTTGTTTGTTTTTGTTTTGCTTTGTTTTTTGTTTCATTTTTTGTTTGTTTTGTTTTTGTTTTTGTTTTTTTTGGACTGTTCAGCTGGTATTCTCACAGGGAATGTTTTGTTGGTGTTGGAGGCTAGTGTACTGAGGAGGCAATCAGGCCTGATTTTGCCCTGCCTGGCTCCCACATGGCTAGCTTAGCCCCGGAAATAACAACACACAAACTGTATTCATTTAAACACTGCCTGGCCCATTAGTTTCAGCCTCTTATTGGCTAATTCTCACATCTTGCTTTAGCCCATAATTAGTAATCCATGTAGCACCACGGGGTAGTGGCTTACTGGGAAAGATCCTAACCTGCATTCATCTCGGGTTGGAGAATCCGGCAATCTGTTCTGTCTACTCCACCCAACTATGTTCTGACCTTTCAGGCCAAGAAATTTCTTTATTAACCAATGAAAGTAATACATAGACAGAAGACCCACCTACATCAGGCTATGATACTGAGATATGTTGATGGAGGGAAGGCTGAAGGAGAAGGACTTTGTAATCTGTTTGCTTAGGGTCAGAATGTAAATGGATACTACAGCAGAATTCCCAAAAAAGAGCTGGGGATGAAAATGGGGGCAGTGATCTCAGAGGCAGTAGGAGAGGAATGATTCTACCTTAGGACAACTTGTTGCTCTTTGAGAAGCAGCCTTGGGGGTACTAGGGAGTGCCTGCTGGAGCTGGGATTTGGGACAAAGCAACAAGTCATAGGAGAAAAGTTAGAAGGGGACGATTTATGAGATCCACGGGAGCTAAGAGCAGGGGACCACGGAGAGCTGCCAAGGGTGTTCTGCTGTACAGGTAGAGATGAGAAGGGAGATTGGAACTGGGGAAGCAAAGAAAGAAGAGGTGTGCAGCAAGCCTTCCTGGTTTTCTGAATGGCATAGCCTATGGGTAGTAGTAGTGGTAGTGCCAACTGGAGTTAGGGGCTGTGAAAAAACAAATAGTAGGCCTAGAGATATTAGGAGGGAATGTCTGTGGGATCTATGAGAGATGTGGGCAGGGGGGTTGGAAGACTGCAGCTTTTGTTCTGCTACAGTGTTAGAGATGAAACTGGGGGATTTGAATTGGAGGGAAGGAGGGAGTAGTGAGGATTTTCGGTTACCTTACCTGTTTTCTTATTCCCTAAAATTACTAGGAAATTACTAAAGAACTCTCATGCTCCAAAGTTCTTAAACAACTTGACAAACACACAAAGGAAATAAGGGCTACAGAAATTCACTGGGTTTTGGTTAAAATGTTGTAATACCAAGTGAAGGCTTGTCTCAGATTCAAGAAATTATGAGAAAACATAAAACTTTAAAAGATTCCAGCCACCTTGGAATAACTAGCAGCTCCTTCTGTATGACACAAGCTCCTGGATTCCATTCTGTCTGAACAAAATGATTTCAAACTCATGCTTCTTGCAGCTCTCCACTGTGAAAGAGACTCAGAAAGATAGGGAGACTGCCATTCAAACTGCATCTTCATTTTCCCCTCTCTGGCTCACAAACCGATAGGAAGTTTACATTTGCCACGTCCATTTTAAAAGATGAATGTATGACTGGCAGATGATAATACAATTCAATATTTGGTCAATTTCAAATTGAATGATTAATTGAAAATCTTTCCTAAAGTCATGATCCAAAGAAATATGGAAGCTGGTTGCCATGTCTAATGGAGTTGGTCTTTATTTTTTAAGTACTTATTCATCTGTAATATATTCATAAAGATATATTTTCTTTGCATTCTTCCTTATGTATGATACATAAAAAGTGCTAGAGATTCAACTCAGTATCTCTTGTTCTATGATCTTCATTGGGAAAACATTTGTACGTTATATAAGAATTTAGAGTGCACTTAATGAAACTGTCAAATGTTTGAAGCCAAGCACAGCATCACACATTTCTAATTCCCAGGTACTTGGGGGTTGATCAAAAGAACCACAAGTTTGTGGGTATTCTATACAGCCAAGCGATGATGTCTGGTAACCATATCTTTAGTTTCCATTGAGTGGGCTTATTAAGTTCATAGCAAGTGAAAGTAAGAGAATAAGTAGCACATAAACTGACAAACAGACAAATAGACAGATGGACAGATGAGTGGATAAACAGACAAACATGATAGATGATAGATAGATAGATAGATAGATAGATAGATAGATAGATAGATAGATAGATAGATAGATAGATAGAGAGAGAGAGAGATAGATAGATGATTAATGGATTCTAGGTAGATTGTTATAAATAAATGATAGAAGATGATATATAGCTTCTTCTTCTTCTGGAAAACACCAAATGGCGGATGACGCCGGTGCAGTGGGAGGGCCTGGAGGACCCGGGGGCCCAGGATTAGGAGGCCATGGTGGCTTCTGCTGAGGATTTGGCAGCTCTGAGGGGCCACGATTGAGGCCATGGCCGCAGGGCTCGCAGAGGTAAAGCTGAAGACAAGGAGTGGATTCCCGTCACCAAGCTGGGCCGTCTGGTTAAGGACATGAAAATCAAGTCCCTAGAGGAGATCCACCTGTTCTCCCTGCCCATTAAGGAATCTGAGATTATTGACTTTTTCCTTGGAGCTTCCCTAAAGGATGAGCTTCTGAGGATCATGCCCGTGTAGAAGCAGACTAGGTCAGGCCAACGGACCAGGTTCAAGGCTTTCGTCGCTATTGGGGACTACAGTGGTCACGTAAGTCTCGGTGTCAAGTGCTCCAAGGAGGTAGCCACTGTCATCCGAGGGGCCATCATCTTGGCCAAGCTTTCCATTGTACCTGTGCGGAGAGGCTACTGGGGGAACAAGATTAGCAAGCCCCACACTGTTCCTTGCAAAGTGACAGGCCGCTGTGGTTCTGTGCTGGTGCATCTCATCCCTGCCCCCAGAGGCACTGGCATAGTCTCCGCTCCTGTGCCCAAGAAGCTACTCATGATGGCTGGCATTGATGACTGCTACACACCAGCCAGGGGCTGCACTGCCACCCTAAGCAACTTTGCCAAGGCCACCTTTGATGCCATCTCTAAGACCTACAGCCACCTGACCGCCGGCCTCTGGAAAGAGACTATGTTCACCAAGTCTCCTTATCAGGAATTCACTGACCATCTTGTGAAAACCCACACCAGAGTCTCTGTTCAGAGGACCCAGGCTCCAGCTGTGACAACCACATGAGGGTTTTTATACAAGGAAAATAAAAGTGAATTAAGTCTGTTAAAAAAAAGATGATATATAAAAAGATAAAAAGATGATGGAATATAAAAAAATGAAGACTTGATAAATGATGATAGATAAATAGATGGATATATAGATGATAGATTGAGATAAAATAGACTGAGACAGAGATGATTGATAGATAGATAGATAGATAGATAGATAGATAGATAGATAGATAGATGATAGATAGATAGATAGATGAAGAAGAGAAGGAGGGAGGGAGGGAGAGATGGAGAGACAGAATAAATTTGATTTAGCCAAGATGTGGGCTCAAGTCCAGTCTAAAGGGTTCTTTTTCCATTTTTATTTTGTGAGATCTTCCTGGTCCACGTCCAGGTCTCTGGCCCCATTTCAACTTCTTTCTTTCTGTGGTGATCGCCTATAGGAATCTGGGTTGAAGGAGCAGTCAGTTTAAGAACAAGGTAGCATGACAATAACCAGGTTTCTGAGTCTAAACAATTTGAGGCTTCCTGGAGCCGGATTATATGATGTCATGAGAATACCAGTTCAAAGATGAGACACAGCAGTACTCTTGTTGAATACGTGGACTAGGAACTGCCTCGATGCAAGCCTGACAAGCCCTAATCTGTGCTGTGAGGGCTACCGAACTAAAGACTCTGTCATTTGATTATTTTAAGTTAACCATAGAGCTGCCACTATGATTGATAGCTACTCAAGGATGCTTCACAGGTTAGCAAGGGTTCACCGACTGAAAATACTGTTTCATTTAATTTATTTATCTATTAATTAATTAATTAATTTGGTGTGTGCATAAGAATTCCTAGGAATGTGTGAATGTGTTATGGGTGACCATGCATTGAGTGCACGTGAATGTAGAGGAAAGAAATGAGTGATGTAGAGTGTCCTCTTAGTAAATCACCAATTTATTTTCTGAGACGGGTCTTTCATTGAGCCTGGAATTCACTGTTTCTGTTAGACTAGCTGGTCAGTTAGCTGTAATTAGAGGAGACCTTTTCCTCTGCTCTTAGTGCTGGGACTTTATGTCTTTGCTTTTTGTACGTGTAATGGGGATCTGAATACAAGTTCTATTTTACCAACAGAAGCACCTCAGCCTTACCCATTTTTTTTCGATACAAGGTCTCATGTTTCCAAGACTCCAACTCATCATGTAGCAAAGATGATGATGAATTTCTGATCCTGTTTATTCCACCTCTCCAGCTCTGAGTTTAGAGATGTGCTCTAGTTTGTCTGGTGATAAAGACTGAGCCAGGGCCTTGTGCCTACTAGGCAAGCATTTTACCGATTGACTCATGTCCCCATTCCCAAAACATTATTTCCTTAGAGATAGCATTTGATAGATTTTCTACATACTATGATGTACTTTATATGCAATGGAAAAGTTAGTATATAAACTTGAAGTTTCATTATGAGAATCTAGATATCATCAAGTCACAGATAATTAGATGTGTTTATTGTGCCATTTTTAAGCTCTTCCATTTGGGTAGGTTTTGGAGCCAATTCAAACTGGGAGTCAGAGTCAGAAGGAATCCCAATGCTATTTTTACAGAAGCAAATGTCTCATGTGCTGTCTCTTATGTCCTTAAATGCAAAAAAAACCGAACCACCCATTAGTACTGTCTGCTTCCTCAGAACAAAAACATAATTATTAGCTCATCCATTATAGATGGTGTTAATGGATAGCGCATAAAGGAAAACTTGGCCATGAACTTTTTGCTTCAGGAACCTAAAGTTCAAGGAGCTCAGCTCACTCAGTAAGGGCATAGGACATTCTAAAGTTCTGCTTGAGTCGTTAGAGTATTTTCTTACTTATTCTTCATAAAATTCTACAAGAAGATTTTTATGCAAGACCCAAAGTGGGGAAAATAACGAAAGTAATAGCAACCAGATTATTTATTCTTCATGCCAAGAACACTAATGGGCATTAAGAGTTACTTTGCACATGATGCTCAATGCCCTGAGAAGACCAGTGACTTGCTCTTGGAGACTCAGCTCAGGGTTGAAAGCACTGGGCCTTACCTAGATGATTTTCAGGACCAAACTAGTTTCATTACAACCCTATTTGCAACTCTGTGTGTGAGAGTTGTATATAATTGTTTGTGTGGCCATATCCATATGTGTATGTAGGTACATGTTTAGGTGTTTGTTAGAGTCCAGCATAAAGTATCTTTCTCCATTACTTCTAAACTTATTTTGGGGGGATAGGGTCTCTCACTGAGCCTGGAGCTTACCTACTGATTAGACTTTCTGGTCAGTGAGCTTTAGGAAGCCACCTGCTGCTATACCCTCATCTCAGCCCCAGGGGTTCATTTCATAAATTCATTCATAGGTCCTGGCACTTTGAATTTAAGTCCTCATGCTTATTCAATAAACTCTCTAACTGAGCTATCCTTCTAGCCTCCTATTACAACTTTTAAAGTAAGGGAAGACCTTTGGGACACAGGAGAACTAAAGCACGTATTACATTTCCATGAGGAAACTTTTCTAGCTCCTTGTATTCACCCCATACTACACAATTGTACCCACAATTGATAGGTGAAGGTAAACCGAGAGGCAGGGAGGAGTAAATGTTAATGTTGGTGTCTTTAGATTAATGGAAAACTGGTTATGATGTAGCCTTTAAAGCAAATAACCTTATTATTCTCTGAAAATAAATTTATTAAAAAGAGCATATTTTTTATAATTTGATTTGTTTTTGAAGTTACTGGTCTTTCACCTAGTTAAACAGCCACAAAATTAGGAATGACAGTAGGAAAGATACCATTTATAATATCTCGTGAAAAATAGCCACTCTGAGGCACAGGCTAAATGGAATGAGATGATTTATTGTTTATGTTTGATCATGTTATATTTATTTTTTGCATGTGTGTATGTGTGTTCACATGTGTGGAGGTGCATGTGTTTGCACAGTGCTGCATGTGTATGTGGTAGCTAGAAGTTTATGCCACATCTTCTTTGATTTATTTTTATCTTTATATTGAAGCCACGTCTTTCACTTGACATTAAATCATTTCAATTTGGCTAGTCTAGCTAGGCAGCTCACTCTGAAATTCCTATCTCTGCCCTCTGTGCTGAGATTAAAGGCAGACTTATATGCCCTATGGATATTTGCGTTTATTCTGGGAATCCAAATTTGGGTCTTGAAGCTTGCAATACAGGTGCCTTACCCACTGAGTCATCTCTCTGCTCCATCAAGTAATAGTTCTTGAGATAATTTTATATATATGCCTCTCACTGACATACTCCAATGAATGTAACTCCTGGATTCTACTGTGAAGAATGAAGAATAAGTGACAAGAGCTTTCATGTCTGCTCTATGTCTGCGGCCCTCATTGATACACAGGAGAGTTAGTTGCTATTCAAACACTTATCAAACTTAGGGCTCACAACCTGTGCCCTAAGTCAGGTCCAGTCACCTGTCCTCGATAAATCAATAAAAGAGCTAGGGTAAAAGGGGAGAACAGAGAAAAGGAGATTTACTAAATATGGTCATATTGGGATAAGGAACAAACATATCCAGTAAACTCCTCACCACCCCCCAAGTCCATGTTTGGTATCCTAAAATAAGACCAAAGTTAACTAGAGTCCCGAGGATATGCATGTGTAAGCAGCCTCATCAAGATACGGTCCTGCTCACTGTGGAACCTTCCTTGTCTGGGCTTCAGTCCCATCGTGTGATGTGCTTCATTCCCTCTCACTGTTACAACTATGTGAAATCTCTTTCGAGAGTCAGGTTCCCCTCTTTTCCCTCCTCCTAGCACAAGAGATTCCTGGGGAACTCCACATTTCTTTGGGAGTTGTCAGATTAAGAAATCTTTTCTGCCAGACCAGTTTCAAAGGCAGCATATGAGCAAGGAGTGGCCATAACCAGTTTAAACAGTGAAAGTGAGGGGTACTAATTAAACATCTCACCATGAGTGTGGTAAGACCAGAGCTAAAACCTGCCTGCCCAATCCCAAAGTTCCTGCCCCTTATCCTTCAACCATGCCACTTCCAATACCTCAAAATGTATGGAAAAGCAAGTGATGTAAATTAAGCCTCTGCCCGAAAGCATCAGAGTCTCGGCATAATGGATAATAAAATATTTACAATATCAACAGGGTCAATGATAAGTGCACTTTTGAACGAAAAAAACTGAAAGGAAGCAGCACAGTGTAACGGCGGTTACATTATATTTTGTTTTGCTATATAAGTAATGGAAAATTTTTAACTCAGAGCAAGAAAAGTGCATTTTAGGACAAGGCTATAGGTTGCATTAGGGTGCAGAGACATTCTGGAAGAAGAGCAGCAGGAAGCCATCTTCTGGAGCTGCTGTGTTGGAACACAGGCTTCGTTGTACAGTGGCAAGCTGAGAGATAGCAATCTTAGCTTTGTACTCAGATTAGGAAAAGCAGTCATGCCTGGAGTAGAATACTGAAGAGAGAGGTGAGGAAGGGTTTCACCTTCAGCCTCAAAGAACAGTGACTGACAGGTGCTAAACTAACCAGATAGATACTCAACCTGACCTTGGAGGTGGAGGACTGAAAGTGTAGGTACACCTAATGTGTGCAACAGAAAATGCCTCCGTGCTTGTAGGCTTCTTACACTGTGGGGATCTTCTAAGGAGGGGGATGTGGGCCACCTTTGTTCTTCTTCCTTGTAGCATGGTTAGTGACTTTGTTCTTCTTCCTTGTAGCGTGGTTGGTGACGTGTACTATATACAGGGGTAGTAGAAACAAAGGCAGATGATTATGGTGAGAATCTAGCAACTTCTATTCTTACTCTTGTAAACCTTCTTTTCTCCTCTCCTTTCCTTTCTCTCCTCTCATTGGCTGTCTTCCTCCTTCCCTTCTTTCTCTCCTTTTTCCTTCATTCTTTCCTTTCTCCTTCTTTCTTTCCATTGTTTCTTCAAACCATTGATTCTATATGAATCTCCTACTTCTTGACTCTTTTTTAAATTAAGTTTATCAAATATAGTGATTATAAATTCTCTTATCAATAGCACTAAACTCATATGTTTTAAAGAAAAATCAGGTTATGCCAACACCAAAGGGAGCCTCAGCCTGAGGAGAGTGCTGCTTCTCGTAATGGTAGACAGCATGGCCTTATACTTGAACACAGCCTCCCTGATATAAAGTGGAGCTTTGTAAAGCTCATTTCATCAGTGCAATGCCTGTATTGCCCCACATGTCATGGAAGTGTGCTTGGGAGCCTTTGATGTATATGAGGCTTCATGTTAAAGCATCAGTTGGTCCAGATAAGTGCATGTGAGCCTTTAAGAGAGGATTCAGCTCCTTGAGCTTGACACAGAATTTCTCAATAACATGAAACAAAGGGCTACCTAGGGGACCATGGCAAAGATTAGAGACAAATTATTTTTTAGCATGATTCATTATATATATATGCTTTACATTTTTCTTTGCTCCGCACCCTGCCTCTCATTTCCCATTATACCCTCACCCAAGGTCCCCATGCTCCCAATTTACTCAGGAAATCTTGTCTTTCTTCTACTTTTCATGTAGGTTAGATCCATGTATGTCTCTCTTAGCATTCTCTTTGTTGTCTAAATTCTCTGGGATTGTGAATTGTACACTGGTTTTTCTTTGCTTTATGTCTGAAAGCCACTTATGAGTGAGTATATATGATAATTGTCTTTTTGGATCTGGATTACCTCACTCAGTATGATGTTTTCTAGATCCATCTATTTGCCTGCAAAATTCAAGAAGTCGTTATTTTTTTCTGCTGTGTAGTACTCCATTGTGTAAATGTACCACATTTTCCTTATCCATTCTTTGGTCCAGGGGAATTTAGGTTGTTTCCAGGTTCCGGCTACGACAAACAATGCTGCTATGAACATAGTCGAGCACATGTTCTTGTGGCACAGTTGAGAATTCTTTGGATATATACCCAAAAGTGGTGTTCCTAATTTTCTAAGAAATCACCATACTGATATCCAAAGGGGCTGTATCAGCTTGCACTCCCACCAGCAATGTATGAGTGTTCACTTTACCCCACAATCTCTCCAGCATAAGTTGTCATCAGTGTTTTTGATCTTGGCCATTCTTACAGGTAAAAGATGGAAAATCAGAGTTGTTTTGATTTGCATTTCTCTGATGACTAAGGATGTTGAACATTCCTTAAGTGTCTTTCTTCCATTTCAGATTCCTCTGTTGAGATTTCTCTGTTTAGGTCTGTATTCCATTTTTTATTGGATTATGTGTTTTTTTATGACCAATTTCTTGAGTTCTTTGTATATTTTGGAGATCATACCTCTGTCTGATGTGGGGTTAGTGAAGATCTTTTCCCATTCTGTAAGCTGTGGTTATGTCTTGTTGTCCCCGTCCTTTGCTTTACAGAAGCTTTTCATTTTCAGGAGGTCCCACTTATTAATTGTTTCTCTCAGTGTCTGTGGTACTGGGGTTATATTTAGGAAATGGTCTTCTGTGCCAATGTGTTCAAGTATACTTCCCACTTTCTCTTGAGTTTTGTGCATGGTGATAGATAGGATCTATTTTCATTCTTCTACATGTTGATATCCAGTTATGTCAGCACCATTTGTTAAATATGCTTTCTTTCTTCCACTTGATATTTTTTTGCTTCTTTGTCAAAAATCAGGTGTTCAAAAGTGTGTAGATTAATATCCGGGTCTTTGATTCAGTTCCATTGGTCCTCCTGTCTGTTCTTATGCCTATATCAGACTTTTTAAGTACTGTAGCTTTGTAGTAGAGTTTAAAGTCATGGATTGTGGTACCTCCAGAAATTCTTATTTTGGATAGGATTGTTTTGGCTATCCTGCACTTTTTGCTTTTCCATATGAAGTTGAATACCGTTCTTTTGAGGTCAGTGAAGAACTTTGCTGGGGTTTTGATGGGCATTGCATAGAATCTGTAAATTGCTTTTGGTAGTATTGCTGTTTTTACTGTGTTAATTCTGCCTACCTAAGAGCATGGGAGATCTTTCCATTTTCTGGTGTCTTCTTCAATTTCTTTCTTCAAAGATTTTAAAGTACTCATCATACAAGTCTTCCACTTGTTTGGTTAGATTTACTCCAATATATTTTGTGCTATTTGTGGCTATTGTGAATGGTGATGTTTCTTATGCTGAGGATGGATGTGAAGATGACCGGCAAGGTAACAGTTTCTCTCCTAAGAGTGTGGTTTGAGCAATCAACCTGCTAATATCACCTTGTACTGTCATTGAGTCTTGCTCCAGGGGAGATTTTTTTTGGGGGGGGGAGAAGCAAAAGACAGAACACTTAGGAAGATAGCTTGTTTGTGTTATTTTTATGTTTGTTCTTGGTTTTGTGACATGGTCCTAATCTATGCAACCCTGGTTGGTTTAGAACTCAACTCCGTAGACTAGTCTGACTTCAAATTCACAGAAATATATCTGCCTCTGTTTCTCTGGTACATTAAATTGTATGACATCAAACCCAGCTAAATTCTTTCCTTTCTATTTAATTTTATAATTATATGTCTGGCATATATGTGGAGAGTGCTCACAGAAGCCAGAAGAGAGCATCAGATACTGCAGAGCTAGAGTTATAGGCAGGTAAAAGATGACCAAGATGGATGTTAAAAACTGAGTTCAAGTCCTCTAAAAAACAATAAAGCTCTCTTAAACATTGAGGCATCTCTTCTTTCTCCCCATCCTTTGTTTTAAAGAAGCAGGAGCAACTGGGAAGGAAAAAGATATGTCTTGTGTCTTTGATGAATGTATCATAGAGCAAACTTTAGGACACAGAACTGCAGCTTCCTGTTTTGTTCCTGAAAGAGAACTGTGTGAATATGAATTGCAATGCCACAACTACTGTGTGTCCCTGGCTCCCTCTAAGAGTCTTAGATGTTCCATTAGAGAAAATGTGTTTGGGTCTGTGAACAGAAGAGTGCACCTGTGTGAGCGCTGTCTGTTTCTGTGATGATGTGGGGATGCTATTAAGATATTATAAGCAAATGGTGATGTTTTTCCAATCCTGATCTCATTCTCATGGTCCCTACAGGAACACAGAAAGTGGACAAAGAAGCAACTAGGAATCATTGTATTTCAAAATCAATTATTCTTGAATGTTCTTGCAAATATTCTCAAGAGGTGACCCACAGGCAGCCCACCATTTCCAGTAGTTTAGCTTTCATTTCGTTTTCTATCATGACCTATTCTGCCATACATAGTTATTTTGTCTATTTAGTCAAAACAGATTCAGGGGATATGTACATAGTAGAGAGAAAATGATGCAAGGAGGTAGACAGGAAAACCAGAAAGCCCATGCAATGATTTACAGAAAGAAGCAGTAAACAAATGTGTATTTCAGGTGCCAAAAATCACACCAAACCTGAATATCTCTTGGGGCACAGAACACACACACACAGAGAGAGAGAGAGAGAGAGAGAGAGAGAGAGAGAGAGAGAGAGAGAGAGATGTTCTAAATGTTGACCCAAATTATCTTATTTAAAATCTCCAGTGAGTTGTACATTGTGGTGTATGCCTGAAATCTCAGGTCTTGGGAAGATGAAGCAGGAAGACTGTGGGTTCAAGCCCCGTATGGGCTACACAGAGAAAGACCTTGCCAAAGAAGAAGGAGGAGAAAAGGATGAGGAGAAAGGGGAGGAGGAGGAGAAGGAGAAGGAGAAGGATGGGAAGAAGAAGAAGAAGAAGAAGAAGGAGGAGGAGGAGGAGGAGGAGGAGGAGGAGGAGGAGGAGGAGGAGGAGGAGGAGAATGACGACGACGACGACGACAAGGACGAGGACGAGAACAAGGAGGACAAGGACAAGGACGAGGATATTAAATAAATTAGCTCCAAAGTAAGAGAAGGGAAAAGAAGTGTAGAAAATTTAGATTTTCAGATTGGAAGATGTAACTCAGTGCTAGAGTGCTTGCCAAGCCTTTAAGAGGACCTGAGTTTGATCCCAAGAACCCAAATACAAAAGTCAGGAATGGAGGCATGCACTTATCTCAGCACTGGAGAAGTGTAACAGGTGGATTCCTGGGATTTTTTCCTCGGTCATCCCAGCATGCTTTGTGAGTTCCAAGTCAGAGACAACATATATGACAAAAAAAAGAATGGCATCAAATGTTGTCTTCTGTTCTGAACATTCATGCACTATGTATAAGCACAAATGCATATACTCAGGAAGGAACACACACAAATAGATAATAGAAAATAGATACACAAAAATAGATATTTTTATATATCTCATATTTTAAAACAAGTAGACCTTAAACAAGGCAGTTGTTTTTTTTTTTAACCAGTGATAATAAGACAAATTGGTACTCTGTACAGGTCTGAGGTTCAAGTAAACTCAGTTTACTTGATTGTAGCTAGAGATAAAAGTCACTCTCTATTGTGGTCTAGATGATTTTGTCTTGTTGCCACAACGGTTCCTGAGAAGTTGGCATAGAAACCATGTGCCAGTTTGTTGTGTGTGATGGGGGAGAACAAGTTGTAGGGAGAGGATTTCATATATGCTAATGGAAAATAAACTCTAAGTGCATCTCTTACATCATCTGCATTGTGTGAAGGGCATCTCTTCAGGATTCACATTTTCTGGCAACATGTTGTAGGTTTATAACTAAAGAACATCTTTAAGGAATGACACCCACACTTTCAAATGTGGAGGGGATTGGATTTTCTCTAATATACCTATTATATTATATTTGGCTAGAAATATTATATTTGGCTAGAAACCTGTGTGTCAGAACTGTCAAAGGGGTTAGAAAAGGTCAGTGCGGGAAGTGAAGGGTGTGCTGTAGTCCAGCTGCCTGCTATTTGAAATTGACCATATAGAGATGGAATTGATTGGGCCAACTCACTTTGTCTAGAGTGTTTGGCTAGGTTAGCTTGGAAGTTCAGGGCCACTACCAAGAAATTCATGAGGGTAGCTGAGACAGGAGAGGAGATCAGGCTGCAACTGAGAAAAAGCTGTTTACTTAATAGAAGGGCCCATTCATATTTGGAGACTTTCAAATGGCAAATGTAATTCCTCAATGGGAAGAAAATGAGATTCATTAGACTCTTCTTTAAAAGACCTTTTGATTGGCCAGAGATGCTAACCTCAGCCCTCCACCAGATTCCAGCTGTGTCTCTTCCCAGCACAATATAGTTGGGATGAGAGGAACTCAGATAAGCATGGGTCCAAGTGTCTATCTCTAGCCTGACACTGGATTCCAGCAGAGTCCTTACCCCCATAGCATGCAACCAGGCAGTTGGGCACTATAATGATCTTCTTGTGATGAGGAAGCATGGCCTAGCCCAGCATCATGGCAAACTGAATAGGACAAGGAGATCCACAGGCAGGTTTGAGGGCTGTCTGCCCTAGGCTCCAAGCAGAAAACTCGGGTCCATTTGGCACATGGCAGCACCAGCCAGATCGGCAGTGTTAGAGTGAGCAGAGATGGCAAAGCAGCTGATCCCTTGACCAGCTGCAATTGGAAAGTGAGTCCTGCACTTCATTTGCGTAGCACAGCAGAGTTGACCCTGATGAAGAGAGAACAGGTGAGCCAGTCCTGAGATCCTGAGCATGAGAAACCTAACCCACCCCTCATCTATCATATGGCTGCATGGGATAGGGTGAGATGCCTTTCCATAGGTCCTGACTCATCAATGCCTGAGGATGTCTGAGAGCTAGCCCTGTGGTCTTAAGAGCAGGAGAGCCATCCCTGTCATCCACCAGCTGCAACACTCTGGAAAGCAGGCCATACACTCACCTTGTCACAGCAGCACAATAGAGCCAACCCTGTTAGTGGAGGTTTAGGTGAGTCAGCCCCGGGGTTGTGAGCATGGGAGAACTGTCCCTATTACTCAGCTGTCTTGGGGTAGCATGGGTGGGGGAAAGCTGCCCCTCTAGCCTATCACCACATGAGACAGGTTAGAGAGCTAGCTGAAGACACTTGCTGTGCAAGCATACGGGACTGAGTTTGGATCACAAGAAGCTAGACACCATAGCATTGTAACTCAATAATTCTACCAAAAGATGGGAGGCAGAAATAAGAGAATCCATAGAGGGTTATGGGCCAACTAACCTGGGGTGTGTAGGGATAAACAAGAAACCCTATGATGGAGAGGGAGAGCCAATACCAGAGGTTGTCCTCTGATTGCCACACATGTGCTGTGTCATATACACTGGTACTCACATTCACGAAGATACAGGTACATGTACACAAATGCACACACACACACACACAAAGTGCAAGGGTACCCTTCAGAAACAGTCATGCTAATAAACCATGGTAACAAAACTAGTTCAAAGTTCTATTTAGCTCTGATGTTTAGGTCCCACTTGGCTAAGCAAGGCATACACAGAGAAACCAGGACACCACTGCAACACATTAAAAAGCCAAAGTTAAGAAAGGAAAAAGAAGGATGTGAAATAAGGGCAGAGAGACATTGGTATGCATCATTCGCATCATTCAGAACTAAGATGCATCTTACAGCTCTGGGCCCAACACGTTTTATTCTAATTTGTTTTCTAAACATTATATGCTTGAATACTTTCACTGCCTCATTATGTACCCAACATGGGGGTCTAGGATGTCTATCTGGAAGTAGAAAGTAAAGAACTTATCAATGATATTTCAAAAGTACTGTATTGAATGCATCACTGCATTTTAATCTGGGACAGAGGCTGGAAAACGGCATCTGGTTAATCAGGGGTTCATAGATTATTCGGTGATACAGCTTAATGATGCTGAGATAAAATGAGGAATTGTGTATCTTCCCTGGAGCAGTATTATAAAGTATCCTTCCTGGTACTTAAAATTGATTGTGCATTATATTGGTTAAAGAGTAGCATTTGGAAAATAAAATTAAGGCTGATTTGCATTGCCGTAGAATACTTGCACATAGATTTAATAAGACATTTTGTTTTGCTTTTGCTTTTAAAACACATTTAGAATGTGGATCCATTTATATTTACTCAACGTCTTATTGAGTGAATGTGTGTGTGTGTGTGTGTGTGTGTGTGTGTGTGTGTGTGTGAGAGAGAGAGAGAGAGAGAGAGAGAGAGAGAGAGAGAGAGAGAGAGAGAGAGAGAGAGAGAAGTTCAAGTACCTACAGAAAAAAGAGAACATCAGATCCACTGGGTGTGTAGTTACAGTCTGTTGTTAACTACCCACCATGAGACTGGGAACTGATCTAAGATCTTCTGCAAAAGTAGCAAATGCATTTATTACTGAGTTGTCTCTCCATGCCCACAAAGTCACATTAGTGGACACAGAAAATATGAGCATAATTGCTCACGAGGAAAACATCTCTCATGAGCCATATATTACATTTGGGAACGTAAAATGCAAGCACATATTCCATTAATTGGATTACATTTAATAATTCAGCAACTGTAACAAGATGATGTTTCAAATCATTTTTTAAAGATTTATTTTTATTTTTAAATGTATATGTCCGGATGTGTGTATACTGCATGGGTGTAGAGCCTGCAGAGGATAGAAGAGGGCACTGGAGCTCCCAAATCTAGAGTTTCTAGGGGTTGTGGGGTGCTGGGAACAGGACTTGGGTCTGCTGGGAGAACAGCAAGCACATCTTAACTGCTGATCCACCCATCTAACATGCTTACCTCACTTTTGGAAGAGGTGATTCTGTGTTTTAATTAAAAGTTTTGAAAAGTAGTGGAAGCATGACATGACTAAATTTTATATCTAGAATCACATGGTAAAAGTTTCCAGATCCTTGATTGGCTTTGGTTGATTAAGTTTTAAGCTACAAAACTTTGATATGATATTTTTAATTTATTTCCTTGCTTTGCAATCTATAGTAAATTTTTATTGCTCAGATCTGGGAAAAATTGCAGAAGTGTCAATAACATCTAGGTAGTAGTATTGATGTAAGTTAAAATAAACTGCTGATATAACACACACAGACGTATTAACTAAATAAATCATTATCCCTCCTTTAAATATGATTGAAAGTTATCTTGTTTCTAGAAATTTTATTTTCCAGTAGGGTGTCTGTGAAGACAGTAGAAATTAGGATAACAATGACTGGGGCTGGAAAGATGGTTCTGTGATTAAGCGTGCTTGATACTCTTTCAGAGGACCAAGGTTTGACTCTCAGCGTCCAAGGTGGACAATCTCATTATCACCTGTAACTCCAGTATCTGCGGCTTCAACAGCAGCTTCCAGCCTCTGTAGGTACATGCATACACATGCACTCACAAAGACAAACATACACATAATTAAAAATCAAATACATCTTTTAAAAAGAAGAGCAAGCACTCAAATAATTACAGTGAAAATGTATGCAAAAGACAGAGCAGACATCTTTAATTTATGATATATTACATTACCTCTGAAAAGAGGCTCAGGGGAATTATCATTTCAACATTTTAATCATCTAAGCAAGACATATATTGACGCTATAGAATTGGTTTTATAAGTTGATATCAGAGATGAAAATATTAAAGAAGTTTGTATATTTTTCAATTTTTTAGTTTCTTAATGTAAATGATCAATTGACTCTCTTGGACACAATAAATCTTCTCTTCTCCCCTTCCTCTTACTTGCCCACCCTCTTGGAAGATTTACATTTTAAAAGGCCAGGCAAATACTACAGAGACAGTGAGTGTATATCAAAGACCTGGCTGTAAATCTGAAGATAATCATCTAGGAAGATTGGTTATAAAATGGACATTTTGGGCTGAGTATCAAAGATTTAATAAATTAAACTTTGTCAGGCAGAAAAAGGGATTGAGTCTCAAAGTGGCTCAGAGGTGCAAAGCAAGCATCAGAATTAGCTACCATATACCCAGACATCAGCTAAAGATCCTTCAGTGAATATCAAATCTGCAGAGTGAACGCAGCAGGCAGGAGCTTGGAAGTACTGTGTGAAAAAGAACCGGATGCTCTGTGTCAATGAAACCCAAATCAAGCTTATGCTCATGTTAACCAGAAAGTTGAGTTGTGGAAGAAGAGACCCTTCCAGAGGGGCACTGCATTTGAGTATTATGCTGCACATATATCACGAGTCAAGGAGCCATGTTTTGCATTGTGGTGGGTATGCCTTTCATCCTAGCATGGGGGAGGTAGATGTAGATAAATCTGTGAGTTCTGGGCTACAAAGTAGACGCTGTCTTAAGATGAAAAAAAAAATAAAGTAAGAAGTAGGTGCTATGGTTTGAATTTTAAGTGTTCCCAAAAACCTGTGTGTTGGAGACTTGGACTCTGTCGTGAACTCTTGGACTGTGGCAAAACTTGTAAGAGGAGGAGCCCGTGGAAGCCTTCAGTTTAAAGAAGGGTGGCTGTCCTGCATGGTCTTCACCCTTTCTCATTTGCATCCTAATTGCATTAGCTGTCTTTCTTGTTGGGATGACAAAATCCTGACAAAAGAAGTTTCAGAAAAGAAGAGTCTATTCTGGCTCATGGTGCGAGGGTACTTAACATCCGGTCTGACAAGGCATGGCTGCCAGAAGCTAGAGTGGCTAGTCAGAGTGCTGATGTCAGGACAGTCAGGATGTGGGGAAAGGTAAGTGCTCCTGCTCAGTTCACTGTTCCCATTTTTATCCAACCCATGACCCTCAACCTACAGAATAACATATCCATATTTAGGGTATGCTTTCCCACAGTTAACCCCCAGAAATTGCCTCACAGACAATGTGGGTCTCCGAGGTGATTGTAAATCTTGCCAAGTTGACAATGTGGCAGTCAACATGGACTGTCACATTAACTGGAGATCACATCACTTTGCTCCCCTTTACAATCCCAGCCCTGACACACTGACTTGTTTAGACTAAAAGTCATAGGATTATTCAATCACGGGCTGAAACAGATAAGAATGTGAGTCTAAATAACGCTTTTCTGTGTTTCCCTAGTTTTCCTAGGTGATTATTGGAGCAACAAAAACTGCCCAATACCCAAAGCCAGGAGCAGATAGAGGAACAATATGCAATTTCCTAGTAAGTGGCCAGGAGAGATCATCCAGGCACAAGGGCATTTCGCAGAGACTTCCTGGAAGGGAAGAATGAGCCATGTAGATTTTTGCAGAGAAATATATTCTCGGCTAAGGGAACTGCAGAAATAATTCAAAGTTTCTATGCAAGGACAGCAAATGGCCAGTGCGCTGCAAGGCTGTGAGGAGGAGGAGTGATGGCAGAATGCTCATAAGAGCTGGCTATGGCAAGGCTGTGAGGAGGAAGAGGGATGGCGGAATGCTTGTAAGAGCTGGCTATGGCAAGGCTGTGAGGAGGAGGAGGGATGGCGGAATGCTTCTAAGAGCTGGCTATGGCGTATGGCAAGATGCGTGATGTCATTTCAGAAATAGTGTAAGAGGTGTGGCTCTTCTTTTCTCCGAGACAAGAGTCTACTAAACAGCACGTGTTTATGTGCATTTATGTGTATATGGGTTTGTGTTTCTATGTATGCTTGTATGTGTGTGTGTTTATTTGTGTATGTATGCTTGTGTTTGTATGTGTAGTGGTGTGTGTTGAGGAATTGTGTGCTCGCGGATTCCAGAGTGTCATCCTCAGTCATTCTACCTTACTTTTTTGAGACAAGATCTCTTACTAAACCAGTAACTCACTGACTCACAATACTAGCTTGTCATCATCCTCTGGGAATCGTCCTATTCCTGCCTCCCAGTGCTGGCTTACAGATGCTATGCCCTCACTCTGAGCTTAATGCAGATACTGGAGATTTGATTTGGGTTTTAGTTTTGGTGTAGGAATCCCTTTACCCCCTGAGCCAACTTCCCTGACCCTACTGTATAGTTTCAAATAGAAGAATGATGGAATATGGTTTCTGTAGTAAAAAGCTGACTTTGCCTCTTCTGTGCAACTTGATGGGAAGCAACGTTGTAGGAAAAGATAACAACAAGTTCCTTATAGCAATCCAGACAAAAGATTTAAACCGCTCCAGAAATTTCTAGAGACAGAAATAGCAAGACATCAAGATCTATTTTGAAGTAACAGCAAAAATTAGATGTGATGTAACAGGGGAGAGAGAGGGCCAGAAAGAAGTAACCATGACTGCTGTTCTTCTGTTTCAAATAATTTTTAAATGGAGCTGCCTTTTACAGAAATGGTATAGATGATGAAATGGGGGAAAGTTAGGAGATGCTTTGGGGTCCAAAATCATCTTGAGTTGTCTGTTAGTCATTGAGAGAGCGAGAGAGCAAGAAAATGCAAACTGTTGGTTTTGGCAGGTAAAATAATAAATGGACTAAACAGCTGGGGCTACAGCGGGCTCGTTGGTGAAGAGTGCTTGCTGCTCCTGCCAAGGGCTCAGGCCTTGTTCTAAGCACCATGCTGTGAGGCTCACAAGTGTCAGTAGCTCCAGATCTAGGGTATCTGAAACCATCTTCTAGCCTCTTTGGGCACCTGTACAAATGTACACATGCAGGCAAACACACATACACATAAAATGATTATCAGAAAGTGTTAAATATCCATCGTAGACTGCTATATTGCACAGTAGACTCTAAGTTTTGTTGTTGTTGTTGTTTTGTTTGTTTGTTTTAACCAGAAATGTAACAGTTTCAGAAAAAAGGGAAAGGGTATGCATCTATTGAATACCTTGAGTCCTTGCTGATTTACTTATTTTCTTAGTCAAACTTCAAGATACATTTATTTTTTGAGATGGAGATCTTCGCCTAAATTTTAGAGAACAAAGTAAAAATAAATTGGAGGTAGTTTGGTTAGTAAAATGCTTATTTCACATCCACAAGAAACTTACTTTGACTCCTAAAACCCATATTAAAAAAAAAAAAGGTTGGCACGCTGGTTCATGTTTATAGTCTCAGCACTGATTGCACAGAGACAAGCTGTTCCTTGGGGCTTAATCACCAGCCTGAATAGCATCCAATGGATATTAGGTTGGTGAGAGACCCCATCTCAAACAATAAGGTGAAGAGCACCTGAATAATTATAGTTGTAGTTTTCCTCTGATCTACAAACAAGTTCACATACACTCACCTGCATACACCCACCGCCATCCACCACATACATAGTTAAAAATAAAACAGATTTTTAAAATATATGAAGTCTGGAGACACACAAATGTGGAATTGAAAATTTCCACAGTGTTGTGATCAAATGTCTTCTCTTGAGAGTTTGACGCTATAGAGAGTCAGATGTCAATGCTCTGTAAGGGCTGAGTTCCTCTCCCTTGTTTAATGTTTATCAAATGCCTGTAATCCCAGGTTTTGCAAAAATCATTCACTTCTTTCTGCAATGATCAGTTAATCAAACCCAGCCATACAGAAACTGAGAAAAAATAGAAGTCTGGATTCCAGAATTCCAGAAAATCTCTATTTGTCATAGCTCAAGGTTCTAAGTCGACACAGAGTCAGAGGCTGGGGACAAAGCAATGTGAGCTCTCAGGTAACTTGAGCCCTTGATGTCAGCTCTTTGGAGGTACTCAGAAGGAAGCCAGTAGGCTAGTGTATGTAGACGCAGACCAAGACCAGAAATTCATGTGTACAGGTTCAGAATGATAAAAGGAAGTTCCCTGACAATATAAAAAATTATAAATGAGAATTAGGGATAGAAGTGGTAAAGTCTAAGAGGTTTCCACCAGAGGACTCACCACTGGTGTACCATGTCTGTGACTGTTCAGACATCTCTATGGCTTTCTCTGTCTACACTTGGAGAAGGAGGAGCTCTTCTCTGGGGATAATCACTATATATGGGGGGAATCAAAGAAGCGAGACTTCTTTGAGCCTCTGGCTTAAAAGTCATTGATAATCTCTGTCTAATTCAGGTCTTTATTTAAAGTAGTAAGTGCCATCACCCTCAGAGATAAGCTTGTTGTCCTTGCTGATGGATGGCTCTTTCTTAGATCTGGTCACTTGCCTCATTTACAGCATTAATTCAGAGTTTGAATACTCCTTAAAAGGAATGTCATTTGATATTTGTGTACTTATGCTTTATATTTCAGTCATAATTCTGGATTTCTGAGGATACTGTTACTACTCAGTTCACCTCAGAGGGTCTTTCCTCATTCTGTGGTCACATTAGATCATATCAGCACAGTAGCAGAGGTGCAAGGTGCTAGAAGACTCTCTGGCTCTAGATGAAAAAGAGAAATAATAGGAGGAAAGGTACATCATCAGGACTACTCCTATCAATTGAGAAAATGATCCTTGGTATTTCCAGAGCCTTGAAGCAAAGTCAAAGAAAACACAGAGAAGGCTAGAATTTACAGCTTATTAGTGTAATTAATACAACAATAGTAATGACAATCTCCTAAGGAGATCTTTGTGGTATTGTGCAATGCGTGCATAATACAAATCTGGTCTTCAAGCTTGGGAAATTTATAAAACACAAGTGAAAAGTGACTGGGAAAATGGTGTGGATTGAGGACAGGTTACTTTTGGCGATGCAGGATAACTTCTGTCTACCAGATGCAGTTTGTGACAGGGAAAGCATGAGAAATCTAAAACACACCAGACTTTCAATGAGCCAAAGGCATTGTGGAAACATCATGGTTGATCCTGCTGAGGATGGCTTTGTCTAAGCAGAGCTTAATCATATGCATGTCAAATATTTGTATAATTTAAAGGCATAAACATGAGTGGCTTCATGGGGTGTGCTGGGCATCTACCTTATTGAAGCAAACTTTCCAGATGTGTAAGGGTTCACTGGCACATCATATTCAAAGAGGAGGGAGTAGGGTCTCTCTGATAGGCGGCTGCAGTAAAAGGCTGCATTTCAATAATGACATCTTCATAGACTTTCTAAAAGTAGTCTTTTCTTCATAGCCTGGTACCCAGTGCACTTTGAACTGTAGGAAGCAAAATAGCAAGAAAATGCGGCAACCCTTCTTCAAGTGAAAGCCTTGGCTTTTTAATGTAGCAGACAATCTTAATGACTATGGAGAATATAGGATAATGTTCATTTATTTTGTTTCCCCATTTTTAAGACAATAAAGTGTGGGTGTGGAGGTTGGGGGAGGGGGGTATCAGAATAGCTGTGTATGGAGACCAGAGGAGACCAGTTGTCTTTCTCAATCACTTTCAAACCCCTTTCTTGTGACACTGAGACCTAGAGTTGTCCCACTCACCTAGACTGGTTGATCAAGGAGTTTCATGACTCTTCTATCTTCACATTCCCACTGATGGGATTGCAAACCCAACACTTCTATGCCTTTTTTTTTATGTGGGCATTTGGTGGGTGGGGATCAAATCCAGATCTCCATGCTTGTCTAGCAAGAACTTTACCAATTGAGCAATCTTTTCTGCTTGGCATCTTTTAAAATAAGGTCTTTATTGGCTCAATCAGCTATTTTCTAGAAAGTAGAAAACTCCTAAAATAGTATACGCCTTTCCCCAAATTGTTACAACACAAAGCTTAAATATCTTTTTATGAAACACCAATGTAGGAGACAGGGGAAGATGGCCCATTAACTAAACTCCTGACCAAACACAAAATAAGAGGATTGGAATTCAGATTCTCAGAACCCATGCAAGTGTTAGACAGGTGTTTCAGCCTACTTGTACCTACAGCCTGGAATGGGGAAGACAGGGTCTCCAGAGCAAATAAGATATTGAGACTGTCCATATCAGCTATCTCTGGATTTGATTGAGAGATTCTACCTTATTAATTAAAATGGAAAGCCATTGAAGGAAACTCCTAATATCAACCTTAGGTCTCCCAGCAAGTGTTCCACAAATGTGTGCCCACATACATGGGAACATGGACACACACACACACACCACATGCATGAATATATACTACACACTGTATATTGCTATAGGTCCAAAGCAGTTTCTTTATTCATTAATGGTAATCACAGCACACAGAGGGGACTCCCGCATCAACATAATCATATTCAAAGAAAGAATTATCAGTGCAGGACTAGGGAAGATGCTCACTGGGTAAAAGTGCTTCCCACACGCGCCTGAGAACAAAATTGATCCCTGCAATTCATGGCAGAAAGAAAGAGCTGACTCCTAAAGAACAGTCTTCAAAAAGCTTCCACATGGCTGTGCCTGTGGTGTGTGCACAACTCCCCTACCTCTCACATACACACAAATAATAATCATAGTTATAGCAGTTAACAGTAAGGTAAAGGAGAGAAACACTGTTACTCTGGTAGGAAAGCGCCCCACTCTGACCTCTACTTCTAATGGTAAATATTTGTTCATTTCTCCTTTCTAGAGTTTCTGTTCAGGACAAGCTGCTTCATATCCTTTGTCTATTTACATAAAGACATGGCTATTCCCTCCCCATTTCCAGGTTACGATCGCGAACACCGCAGCAAATCCTCCTGTCGCTACTCTCTAGTGCTGGTGATCTCAAGTTTGATCCTCATGTTTGTCTGGCTAGAACTTTATTCACTGAGGTGTCTTCTCAGCCTCAAATGAGGTAGAATTTGGAATAATGCTCTAAGGGCTTGAAATTTTCCCCTGTCTAGATGCAGTGTGAAGGGCGGCATGCCTTTTCACCATTACTATCTTCTAAGTATTCCTCACATACTTCCTGACCAGTGCCCTCAGGTGGTTCATTTTTCTAATTCCCCAAAAATGTCCAGTTGTTATCTTCTCAGGGACACTGTGAAGTTATCATTGATGATAACTAAGCCATTCAAGAAACTTTCATGAGCTAACAGAAGGGGAATTGAGCATCACTAAGCCCTTTCCTTGTGTTCATAACATTTGCAATTATTTAAATACAAAACAGTTAAAATGGTACCCAGTTAGGCAGGTAGGTAGATGGACAAGCAGATGGGCATCAGATGGATAGGTAATAGACAGACTATATTAGGTAGCCAAATAACTAGATGATATGAAGATAGATGACAGAAAATTGATCATTATATTATTATCTATATATTTAAATAGATATATAGATAAATATATAGACACATACATATGTGCATGTATACATACATGCAGATAATAGACAACTATGTAATAGAAAACAGATTTAAAGATTGGTAAGTTAGATGATAGATAATGCATGGATTGATGATACATAGACAGATAGATGATTAATAAATGATAGAAAAATAATAGGTGAGACATAAATGTCACACAGATGACAGACAATGATTATAGATTCATAGATAATTATATATACAAACTCACATATTTTTATACTTATAATTTATATGGAGTTCCAGAAACAATAACTTGGTACTTCATCACTACACAGTAGAAGAGTACACTCACACAGCGTTCTGGTTTTTGCTTTCAGCATCATATTCAGTAATATCCATGAGATGTTAAGCACTCTATTATAAAATAAATTTTTATCTAATGATTCTTTTCAACAGTAGATTAGTGCAGGTCTTCTCAGCATGTTTAGAAATAGATGGTTTGGTCTGTGATGTTCAGTAGTGTGGATACCTTAATTTCAATTTCTAATATTAATTTCAATTAATTAATTAATTTCAGTTTCTAATATTTTTACCTTATAGTGAGTTTATTGTTATGCAACCCTGGTTTAAATCTGGGAATATCTGAATGTGAAAAAATATAAAGAAGAAATTAATGAAAAAAGGAACAAAAATTATGAGAAGGAGAGAAGAATTCTAATAGACAGTGCATATATGGGAAAGATCTGAGTAGTTCCCTGAGGTGGTATTTACGGGAATCTGATATAAAGAAACAATGTTGCCATCTCAGACAGTCCCAGTCAGAAGGAAAACTGAGTGGAGCTGTGGAAAAAGCCAACTAGATGCTGAGGAAACCCTCATTCCTAGATGCTCTCCCACCCCGTTAGCATCTTCATCCTGAGGATGAGAGGGGAGTCCAAGATGCACACAGCATAACTCACTGCACTACGGCCAGTGATCTAACTCAGGTAAAAGTTCTTTGCCACCAGGTCTGATGGCCTGAGTTTTGATCCTCTAGACCCACATAGTGGAAGGATAAAACTAACTCCCTAAAGTGGTCCTCTGAGCTCCATGCATGTACTTTGACCTTTGACATCCCCATGCGTGCACCACTGACAGTCTCTGGCACATGCATCTACACACACACACACACACACACACACACACACACACACTGTAAATGCAACAAAAGGCAATTAAAAGTAATAACTGCACTAATATGCTGAGATTATGTTACATCCAGGAAGAAGTTTGAATGTTCTACTTATGCCTTATATTGTATTTTCTCTTTTATATGTAATATATAAAAGAACGAGTGTGTTCTGTTTCCTGTTTGGAAGATGCGGTAAAAACTTCTCCTCACTGACTTCCAAGATACAAACTAATTTAATAATAATAGAAGAAAATCAAAATGAAGCAAAACATATCTTACCAAGGCTTCTGATCACAGACTGGGTGTTCCTCTGGTATAATCTGAATGTCTGTATCTTCCTTAATTTCATATTAAAACCATAAGTCCCAGAGTGGTGTGGTAGCAGATGGGTCTCTGAGACATGGATGGTGGAAATGGCCTCCTATCTGCTCCTTCAGTGCCCTTAGAGGTTCTGTAAGTATAACCTACCCTTCCACTCAAGGATGCAAGAAATATTATCTCAGAACCACAGTATGCTCCCACCAGATGAAAATCTATCAGCCCTTGATTTTGAAATTCACAGCTTCAACTACTAAAAAATAAGTATTTTGCTTAATCATACAGGTTATAATATTTTGTTATAGTAAAATGTATTGTTACTCTTTGTGTTAGAGAAAATGCATGAAGATCATCTAAAACATAACTCATAAAACTACCCAAATATCCTCACATCCTCTTTCATTAACTTAAATGACTATCAAAGCCTATATTCATATATGATAGAGAAATGAAAGATAAAGGGGTAGCTGATAAATCGAAAATAGATAAGTATTTTATAGATGATAAATACTTATTTATAAACAGATGATTTAATAAATATACAATATATGACAGGTAGATAATGTATATATAAATGAGACAGATACAGACAGGCAGTTAGATAAATAGATATATAGATAAATGATAGATAGGATAGTTGATAGATAGATTATATTTTTTATTTTATTATTTATTTATTTATTTATTTATTTATTTATTTAGGATTTTTCAAGACAGGGTTTCTCTGTAACGTTTTGGTTCCTGTCCTGGAACTAGCTCTTCTAGACCAGGCTGGCCTCGAATTCACAGAGATCCGCCTGCCTCTGCCTCCCGAGTGCTGGGATTAAAGACATGCGCCACCACCGCCTGGCAATAGATAGATTATAGACAAATAGATGGATAGCACATCAATAGACCATAGGTGTTTTACAACAATTTTAAGCCAAGCAAAAAGTTGATATAGCATGCACTATATGAAATTTATGTACTTAATACATAGTTGTATATCATTTATATCTTTCAACTTAAGATAATACATCACAAGCTATATAAGCAATAGAATTATGTGCTCCAGTTATGCAACCTTGGGCAAGGATTCTTTTAGGTCTTGGTGCTCTGACTTTAAATGGAAGCAGGGATAACATCGTCACTCCAGAGTTATTGTGTGACGAGCATTAGACAGTCCCTGCTTCACATTAAGCACTCAATAAATGTGAGGCATTATTGTTTTCATATCATTATTATTCACAGGAAAAAATGCAAACCATGAAATGGACTCAGTAGAGCGGTGGAGTGGGAAGAATATTGCAGTGGTTGTGTGGTGACTAATGGCATGAGACACTAAATGGCACCGGAGAACTGCATAAGAAGAGATCAAGAGCCCCGGGAGTGGAAAGCAGAAACATTTCACTGAACATGTAACTTCTTGGGGGAGTCAGAAGGGACTAGGGAATGTCTTAGATGGAGAGGATATACGTTTGAGCAGGCATCTTCAGGGAGGCAAAAGCAAGACTGTAGCATCCCTTGGCAAATGAGAAGAATTCCTCAGACAAAACACTGTGCTAAGATACAGAAATGTGAGGCCAGGTGGCGCCAAGGTGGCTGTCATCGGTGAAGAAGTCTTGGTTGCATGAAAAGGAGATTTTGTTTTTGTTTTTTGGGAGAGAGTTTCTCTGTAGCTTTGGAGCCTGTCTTGGAACTAGCTCTTGTAGATCAGGCTGACCTTGAACTCACAAAGTTCTGCCTGTCTCTTCCTTCTGATTGCTGGGATTAAAGGCATGTACCACCATCACCAGGTTTGGAAAGGATATATGTTTTTAACAGCGACTAACTTGCTTGAATATTGTGCCATACACCCATTTATAGCTGGAAAATTGCAGACTTGAACACCAGCCCGTTAAAGGCAAACATGTCACTAAGAACAGAGGGGAAATACTGATGATACTGATGGGTTATTGTTGTGCTCTGTATCATAAAGCTTATGTCATTCTCTTACCAGTAAGAACGGTGGGCTTAGACTGGAACCCCTCCCTTTTTTTTTCAGGAAAACTGGAATTGAACAAATAGGCATCTGTCTGTAATAAATTTGAAATTGAGCAAGTAGACCTCAATCTGCAATCTTTGACTACGGTGCTGAACCCAGGCTGCACCGATACAGTTTTTTAAAAGTATGTAGATGAGTTAATGGCCTTGAATTGAAGATCCACAGCAGCATAAAACATCACCCTCTCCTGTGTTGGTGTTTACTAACTCGGAGGACTTCTAAATGCAAGGTTGACTTCCAGCTTTCAATGCCATAAACACATTTTGAAAAGACAGGGGCAGTTTTATAGCTGTGCATTCACTGGAGAGAGAGTGTGACCCCGAAGAGCTGAAGTCTCAGTTTCTCTTTAAAACAGCACGGAAAGCTTGTGTTCAGTGTAATCACTGTGTTTTACTTTATATTCTTTAATGGCTGCTTTTTATTGTGTCTTTAGTGAGAGCTGGGACTCAATTAAGTACTTTTAAAACTTTTATTTTAAAACTAAATGCAAGTACACAGACACACACACACACACACACACAAATAACATAAGGCAAATTCTGTTTTTACCCCCGTCTTCAACACACACACACACACACACACACCGAAGAATGAAACACACTGGCCTCCTAGAGAACTGCCATGAGTTTCATAAAGGTCTTTTTCCTTGAGTTTCTTTATGGTTCATATTGCAGTGGGTAGCATGGAGCATTGTAGATCTGTCATCAGTTTGTAAACTGAAACGTCCTTTAACTAGGGTCTGATCAAGGCATCTTCTCTTCCCTCCCCCAAACTTCCTTCCCTTGAAATGAGTCTATTGTAATCTTGGGCTTGTCTTTGGGAGTCTGCCCTAGAGTGGGCCTGACGCTTGCACCTTCCAGGTGCCAATCTGTATCTTCTTCTCTGTAGTTCCTACAGATGGACAAGGGGGCTCTCAATTAGAATCAACTTGAACCCATTTGGCAGCACTATAAGTAATTTGTACTTCCGTTACTAAGAAGCATATTGATGCTTAATGTATGGATCAATTATTTTATTGGTTATATTGGAGATTCCAGATATATAATAGCTTAATTTCAAATTTATTATTTTTATATATTGTATTGAATAATTTTACAGCTTGCAGAAGCTTCCTATAATCTATATAGTATGATTACCCAGTAGCTTAATTCAAAAAAAGTCAGAATCAATGTTTCTTCCTATTCTTTTACCTGGTATTTATGAAAGTAATAAATTGACTCCCTGTTTCAGAAGAGAACTAGTTAACATTATAACATATCTGATGGACACTGTCAACTACGGCACTTATTGGAGACCATACTTTTCCATCTTTGTCTAGACAGAGCCTTGCTGAATTTTGATTCTCTGCTTGGTAAGCTTTGAAAGATTTTGGACTAGGTTGCATCAAGATGCAACAAAGTCAGGAATAGTTTTCATCTTCAGTCTTATTTCTACCCCTTTTCTGAGAAGCCTTGATGTCTTTTATTACCCCAATCTTTGTAAAAGATCTGATAATTTCTCCTGTGTTTGGCAGATGTACTCCATAAAAATATAAGATGCCCAGTTGAAACTAAAGATAGCAAACTTGAGATGTTATATTTACTATAAGAACATCTCGTTTGTTAATATATATGTGTGTGTGTGTGTGTGTGTGTGTGTGTGTGTGTATGCTGATTATTTGTAAATCAAATTCAGTTAGAAACCATGGGCTCTGACAGCTGATTAGGACTGATTATTCCCTGTTTCTAACTAGGAAAGTCCAAGTCCTCTAAGAAGGGAGTGCAACTGGATAAACAAGAGAGCTGCTGATAAATACCTGCTTGGTGGGAAATGTCCCCCACTGTCTCCATGTGTTGGAAGACCTGATTTCCAGCTGGTAGTGCTATTTGGGGAAGTTAGGAAACTCGTAGAAGATGGCACCTAACTATAGGAAGTATCAGGTTACTGGGGATGGGCTTTTAGAGCTTCTATCCTGGCCAGGCATTTTGCTCTCTCACACACACTCTCTCTTCGTGTCTCTCTTTCCCCTTCCTGTGTGGAGATGGAATGCCATCTCGCTGCTTCCTGGTTGCCAGACTGATCTCTAGCCGCTGTTGCCATGTCTTCCCTCTCAAGACTGATTCTACCCCTTTATAACTATAAGCCAAAATAAGCACATTTCTCCTCTAAGCTGCTTTTGGTCATGGTATTTTATCACAGCAACAGAAAAGTTACTAATAATCTGCCTAAAATGGGGAAAATGAAAGGGAATGACAGATACAGGGAGTTCATTGGGTTTACCACTGTGAAGAGAGAGAGAAGAGAAAGCTCCATGGGAACATGCTCAAATTATAGAACAGTTCTAAGAGAATTGAGTAGTCCTTAGGTAATGTTGTACATTCCAGGAATCCCACAGATCTGAAAAGTAGGCTTGGGCAGTATCCCTGGTGCATCAATTACATTCTTTTTGTGGTAAAGATTATAGTTCCCCTGTTATTGCTCTTTATACATTCAGTACAATGTAATAATGAGCTCTCCAAACCAGTTTAAATGCAAGGGTTTGTGTGCTTTTTAAATGAAACTCTTTCATTTGAGTCTTCATTTCTGATATTGAGAATCTTTTATTTAGAAATATTTCTGTTTATTCTCTTAATTATGTGTATGTGTGTGTTCATATGTTGCTATGTGTATGTGAGTGATGAAATCCACAAAGGTCAGTGTATGTATATGAGCACTAAAGCCCTCAGAGCCTAACAAGAAGACAGTAACAGATCCCTCGGAACTAGCATTGCAGATAGTTGTGAGCAGCCCAATACTGGGACTGGAAACCAAACTCTGGATCTCTGCAACAGCAGCAAGCACTCTCAACCACTAAGTCATTCCAAGACTCACTGATAATCTTGTTTGTTGAGACCCTTGACATACTGGAATGGGAATATCAGATAATATTACACATTTAATTTACTATGTTTTAATCTTTGTGTGTGTGTGTGTGTGTGTGTGCATGCACATGTGAAATATGTGTGTGCATTGTCCTGTGAGCATAGGTGTGCCTGTGACAGTATGGATGTGCAGGTGACAGTATGGATCTGGAGGTCAGAGGACAACCTTTGATGAACTATTACTACACTTCCACCTTGCTCCATTTTCAATTTATTTAATTTATTTTATTAGTTTTTTGAGATGGGGTCTTACTGTTTAGTCCCAGGTGGCCTAGAACTCACAGAGATCCTCCTGCTGTTGTCTCCTGAATTCTGAGATTAAATATGTCACCACATAGAGTACATTCCACCTATTCAGAGAAAAGATCTGTTGTTTGCTGGTGCTCATTCCAGGTTAGCTAGCCAATAAGATCCTGAGAATTCTGTCTTCCTCCCATCTCATTGCAGGAACACAGGGATTACAATTGCACATTTCCAAGTTTTGCTTTACATAGGTGCTGTCGTCCAAACTCGATCTGGCAGATTACACACTGAACCATCTCCCCAGTCCACACTGCACTATTTAGTATCAGTACACTGATGAAGCCAGCATATCTTATTAAGATTGAAAATGGAGGTGGGAGGTGGTGCATGCCTTTAATCCCAGCATGGGGGAAGATCTCTGTGAGTTCAAGTCCAGCCTGGACTATAAGAGCTAGCTCCAGGACAGGCTCCAAAGTTACAAAAAAATCCAAAAAATCCTGTCTCAAAGAAATAAAAAGAAAAAAGATTGAAAATGTTATATTTTTATATATAGCATCTTTGTTCTTCACCATTTGTTGGCTTTGATTATATTAAAGCTATGTGGAGAGATCTCAAAACTATTGTGTGCTCTTATTTAACCATGGATCTATCTTAATTCTTTAGTACCCAAATATTTAATATTCACCAAATTAGTTTTCTATCTTTTGCTGTGATCAATAACTGAATAAAAGCAACTTAGGAGTAGAAATAATGTATTTCAGCTTATATTTCTAGATCACTGTTTATCACCAAAGTAAATAAAAACATAAACTCAAAGCAGAAATCTGAAGTCATGCTCGCTTGCTAATTCTATACAGTATTACCTCTAACGAAGGATTTCAGCCATAGCCCAAAAAGTACAGCAGAAATAATGAAGGATGCTGCTGGCTGACTTCATTCATGCTTAGTTAACTTTCTTATACTGCCTAGGGCATGGTGCTGCCCACAGTGGGCTGGAATTTCCCAAATGGATATTAATATTTAAGATAATCCCTACAGACAAACATGTACACCAGTCTCATCTGGGAAATTCTTCAACCAAGGCTCCCATCTCAGTTGCTGCTAGTCTGTGTCTAGTTGACAGGTCAGGACACTCAACAGGGTCTGTATCCTCAGTTCAGTGTATACTTACCCTCCCTGCAATGTCTACTTGTCACATTTAGTATTGAGCAGTTGAAATTTAATTAAACTAAATTCCTGGGTTCTAAGTGAAAAATATATACTGGGTTTCTAAAATCATGAGATTTTAAGGGCTCCTATATAATTTTCATATAAATCAGATATCAAATTCATAATATTTTCACCATTTCTGAACTAAGTATAGTGATAAACTAAAATTTCACATCACTGTTGTTTGATTTTTACTTGTGATAATTTAGTCACGGTTGAGTTTCACACCTTATTCTTAGGTTCCTAAAAGACACTCATTAGGATCGTATTTCATGACAAATCAGAGTCCCTCTGCAGCCTGTGTGTTTAACACTCAGATATGCAGTAGAAAGTCTTTGTTCTGCCTGATCTTTACTTCAAATTCTTAAATATACTGCTTCATTTTTTCTTACTAGAATAAGGTGTTATACCAAAGCGAAAATAATATATTAATTAATTCTAAAAGAAAGTACTTTAGCTAATACTAGAAATACCTTTTTTTGCCTTCAAAGTATTAAAATTTACTTATTTCTCATTACATGCTAGCATTTTCAGGTTTACAGTACATTTTTTCAAAGATATTATTTTTTAAATAGCAGGACTGCTATCTTAAATGATAGGATTTCTTTCTAAGTTGTACATATTTTCCTACATGTTATTTTCCTTTTTTTCTCTTTCATTCATTTATTCTTTCTTTTTCTCTTTCTATTTCTTTCCTTCTTCTCTCTCTTATCTATGTGTATCATATTAGTTCAATCAAAAGTATTTAAGGTTAGCATTGAAATGTACAAGTGGAGGCAGACAATGGATAGGTGAGTTCACTGATCTGTATTCCAGACAAAGTCTATTTGCCTAGAGGAAACCAGGCTGGATTTGACTTGTAAACTAGAAATCCCTAATCCCTGGAGCAGAGGGATAATCTCTGTGTTATGGTTTCCAATGCTATGTAGAGACACCATCATCACAGCATTTATTATAAAAGAAAACAGTTAATTGGGGTTGGCTTTTAGTTTCAGAAGTTTAGTCTATTTTCTTCATGGTGGCATGTAGGCAGACATGTTGCTGAAGAGGGAGCTGAGAGTTCTCTATCTTGATCTGCAGGCAGCAGAATTATGTGCCACACTGGCATAGCGTAAGCATGTAAGACCTCAAAGCCCACCCCCACAGTGACACACTTCCACCAATAAGGCCATATCTCCTAATAGCGCCATTCCCTATGAGCAAAGCATTCAAACATATGAATGTATGGGGCCATTTCTATTCAAACCACCACAGTCCCCTTCTGTTTTATTTATGTGTTTTTAAGTTTATTTATTTATTTATTTATTTAAAATTAAGTTTGTTTATTCAGTGGTGTGTGTGTGCGTGTGTGTGTGTCTGTGTGTGTACCACAATATGAGGGTGGAGGATAAAGGAGATTTTAGAGAAGTCAGTTCTCTTTTTCTACCACATGGGGCCTGGGAATTGAATCCAGGTCATGAGGCTGGGCAGCAAGAACCTTTACCTACTGACCTATCTCATCACTCTTTATTTTATTTTATTTTATTTTAAGGCCAATCTTTATATGATATTTGACCTTGATCCTATTATGTGATTTATTTTTAAACTTAATTTGATTTCATGAATTTATATATAGTTAAAAGTTCTTCCCAATTGCAAATGTAGTGCTTTTCTCTTGTTATCATAGCAATAGGAATGCATATACAGTCATTTATATAATATATATAGCTGATATATAGTAAATATATTATAGTAATATAAATAATTGTATGTGTGTAATATATACACACACATGTACACACATATGTATATATCTTAGTTAGTACAGTTGGAAACATGAAGGCCTGTGTTAGACCTCCAGAAGAATATAACAAAAGTAGACATATTTATGTACTTGGAATTCCAGGGCTGGGAAGCATACACAGAAGAATCCTTTAGACCTATTCAAATAAAGAAGGTAGATGGCTTTCAAGGAAAGATGTCCTAGGTTGTCCTCTGACCTCCAAATTACACACACACACACACACACACACACACACACACACACACACACACACAGAGGCATGCACCTACATACACAGCCAAGTACCACTTAGTGTGAGGAAAGTGACAGACAAGTCAGTATGCCTATATATATCCTATGACAGTCACTGTGAATACTATAATATGCTAACACTGATGTATAGATACACACTGCTTGCAGCCTTGCTCATTTTGTGGACATTGACAAAAAGACTTGAAACTTTTGGGTCTGAAACAGAGACTATGGTTATTCATGAAGTAGGATGAGTATCAGCATATTCGTATGGGTTTTCACTTCCTGCCAAGCCCCAAGGGGGAAAAGCTCTGCCCAGGTGGATGCCTGCTTACAGGGCACATTACTTACAGAGAAAACCTTGCACCACAGGAGCCCACATCTTTTCTTCCATGGAGAGATGTGACATCATCCTTTCAAAAGCCTGTTGGAGCAATATATATTCAAATATTTTGGGGAAAAATTCCTGCTAACATCCGTGTTCAGGATTATGAAAGATGCACAGAAGATGGACTTCCATGAGAGCCTTTTGTCTGAATATTAGAATGCACAGAGTGACACTTTATTTTGTTGTGTGCTCAGTGTTGAGTATTTGGCTTTCTCTCTGAATATTTTGAGACTTTCAGGTCAACTGGCTGCCTTAGCTTTCTACTATATATAAAATGAACGACACCCATGTTGGATGGCTTTTGCTATTTACAGACGTATAAAGATACTTTATTATTTGTATTGAAAACAGTATACTTTTGATGTTTATCTAGCTTATTTCCAAACTGGTATCACTATAACGCATATTTTCCAAAATAGTCCTTCCTTATAAGGACAGCTAAACTAACTAGAAAACATAAACTTGTTACATTCTTTTTATGTTTTGTTTTGTATTTTCAAGACAGGGTTTCTGTGTGTAACTGCTCTGGCTGTCCTGGAACTTGCTCTGTAGACCAGAATTCTGGCCTTGAACTCATTGAGATCCAGCTGCTTCTGCCTCCACAGTTGAAAGCAGAGAATGAATGCATGCATGCCCCTGTTCAGCTCCCTTTCTCCACTCAGATACAGTCCAGCCTGCACTCTGCTGAGCCTTAGCCCAGTTATGAAAACTTCCTCAGAGACATGCCTGGGGCCATTTTGGTATAGACAGTCACTACTGCACACTCTTTTCCAAGGTGAGTCCACATTCTATCAAGCTGAAAGGATAAAGCAACTATAACATAATCTCACAGTGACTGTTTTCAATAAAATACAAAACCAAAACAGAAATCTTCACAGGAGACTCTGATGGAATTTAGTCTTGAGATAGTGGGAAAAGACTTTTTCTCTCAGGGCCATTTCTTACAAGTTCTTCTCTATTTAACAAGGAAAACAGTTAGGCTCCTACCCAGTACTACATGCTAAAGATGAGCAAACATCCAAAAATACCCACAACAAAACCTTGAGCCTATCTCCCACCAGAGATTTGCTTTCTCCTAAGAATTATAATTTATTTACTGCACGAGGTAAGATTCTATTCAGCACAACTGTGGTGCTAAATAAGTCAGTGCAGGGTAAAGTTGAGAGTTACATAGTAAGCTATACCCTACAGGAATAGTTAGCTTAAAAAAGGCCCAAAGTTCAAGTGAGCTTTAGAGTTCATGGATAAATAAATGTTCACAATCATTGAGGAAGATGGGAAAATGCAGGGCTGATTTTTCTGTGGGGAAGGTAGGAAATCACCCAGGTGGACTGTTCTATAAGTGAAGATTAAATATCCCAACTGTAAGCCAGTAAAGAGATAATTGCAGGGTCTTTCTCACGTGGTTGCTTTTTATGAACTGTACTATTCATTACATATTTTCTTCACCTCCTCCTCTAATGCTTATTGTCAAATTGTTAAACTTAACATATGATAAAATATTACAAGAAATGGTAAGCTTGAAATTAATTGAGACTGTCAACTACAAATCACCTGCAGGGGAATGAGAAGGTTATAATGAGGACTGTAAATTAAAAAATTATACAGATCCATACCATACACCCAATGTCAGCAAGAACGTTTTGGAGCTAACCAATGGGAGTTATTAATTTTTGATATCTCTATACCAGCATTAATAAAAATGTAAGCTTTGAGACACCCTAACAGCTCCAGAATGTATAATTTTGGGTTCCACCTTTACTTTGCATCCTCCCATCTTAATTTGTCTTTTTCTCCTCTTTTCTTTTTTTCTTTCTTCCACTGGAATGAGGGCATGTAGATATACAGATTTACAAATTTAGATAGAAAATGAGTAATGCAAAATATTTACCTATTATTCTAAATTTATGTAGACAGGTGGGTGATAAATAATTAAGCATGAGCAGTTAGGTAGATAAATGATTGATAATGACACATAGATAATAGATACATAGCTATGGGTAAACAAATAAATTATAGATAAGTAGATGGATAGGTGAACAGATATATAGAGAGAGCCATAGATGACAGATGATTTTAAGAAAAGCAATACATTGATCGATAAATGTTTGAGATACATAGTAGGTGACGGATAAGTAGGGGATAGACAGAAAGATACACAGGTAGACAGATGAATAATGACAGGTAGGTAGGAAGATAGATGATAGGAAACTAGATGGAAAGATAGATAGATAGATAGATAGATAGATAGATAGATAGATAGATAGATAGATAATAGATAGATGGAAGGACGGATGGATGGATAGATAGACAGACATACAGATAGGAATATAAGAAGGGACATATATATATCACCATCAAGAAACTAATAGAGATTCATAGATTAAATAAACGTAAGCATGACAGCAATGAGACATGTATTTTAACAAGCTTGATTACAATACAGTCTGGTTCCCAGGATGTTTTGATGTTACAATTTGCTTAGACTAAACAAATAGCTTTGTCTGGTAAATAACTTGCCCCAAAACCTTAGCCTCCAGCTTCTGTTGGATCACCAGCCTTAAAAACTTAGCTAGTGGGAAGTATAAGGGCCCCGCTAAGCAGGTTCTTAGGGGCCTTCACATGCAAATCTGAGGCTGTTTCTTGGCTTCTGAAAGAAAATTCTTCTGATTATTAGAGTCCAGTAGTAAATCTTTAGTAATAAACTAAGCATAACAAGTGTACCAGAAAATAAAAAGTCCTCTCTATTTGCCAATATGTAGTCACGATCATACATAGAGTTCTCTCAACCTCTGGATTTTCCTAAGTGGTCTCTTAGTTTCTTTTCTTAGTGCTATGCTAAAATGCTCTGACTAAAGTAACATAAGGAAGAAAGGATCTGTCTTAGAATGTTCCAGGTATAGTTTGCCACGGCATGGAAGTCCATGTTGCCAGGGGCTTGAAGCAAGTGTTGACACTGAATTCAAGTAAGGCAACAGAGAAAGATAAACACAGCTGCTCAGCATCCTTGCCTCTTTTTGTTCAGTTTAGGATGCCAGATAAGGGGAAGATGCCACCCACAACTAATGTGGGTCTTTCCACCTTGATTTCATATTGATTAACATAATCAAGATAATCCCCCACAGGTATATCTAGAGAGCCATCACTAAGATGATTCTAGATTCTGTCAAGCTGACAATTAACATAAACCATCCTGAGTAGGAAATAGGTTCTTGTTGTCCTATGAATTATATAAAGACAGAAGGCAAGGAGCCTACCCTAATGTCTGACTGTAAGAGAAAGCACATATACAGTTAGTTCCCAGAGATAAACAGAAGATATATTTGAATTATTGGAAAATCTAGTCCTGTTTAGGGAAATGAGAAATAGCAGGCTCAAAAGAAAAATGAATCCATCAAAGGAAGGCTTGTTATCTGGAAAGGACAAATGTTTTCTAGTGTTATTTAACACTCTCTCGTGTCTGACAGCTTTCCTGCCATTTGTAGACAGAAACCTTGTCTCCAAACAAACATGAAGATGAAAAATAAAATTACTGCTAATATCATCAAAAAGGGATGAAAGGTCTTTTGTTTCTTGTGCCAGTAACCAATTCATTGAGATATTCTTGGAATGGTGCCAACGAGATAACTCAGTGAATGAAGGCACTTACATCTAAACCTAATGACCGAAGTTTGATCCTCAGGCCACACGTGGTGGAAGATAGAACCAGTCTCACAGGTTTTCCTCTGACCGCCACACAAGTGTGCGTGAATTGCTAGACACACCACTCCTTGCGCTGACACACACAACACTGTGCATGTGCAGGTGTGAATGTATATGTCTGTTCTTTAAAAAGTGAAATATGATTGTGGAGATGTCTCAGCAGGTAAAGCCCTTGATGACCAGTGCTTGCATCCCCAGCATGAAGTTAAAAACCATGATGTAGCAGTCTGCCTACAATCCTATCCTAGAACTCAGTAGGCAGGAGATCCCCAGACAAGCTCCCAAGAGACCTTACCTTCGTATATCAAGGGAAGAGGAATTATGGAAGACACTCAGCATCAATGTTTTGCCTCCACATTTATGCACATACGATTTTACTTGTACCTACCTGCACCAATATGTCCACCCATATATTTATGAACATGCTTATATCTATGCATACATATGTCACACACACATGAAGTAGTAAGATGATCACAAGGTCATGCTGAGCTTGTAATGGGTAAAACAATAGAACTGAGATGACATCTTACATTTACAAGTCATTTCATTGTCACAGCTCGGCTCCACATAGAAAAATCACCCCTAGGAATAATCACCTGCATTGTTTTATTGCCTCAATGGCCTTCTATATGTCACCGAAGACTGAAGTGAGAGGAAGACGTGAGGTGTGTAAATAGAACAAGCAGAGAGGCTCTCTCAGACTGCAACTCAGTATGAATGAGCTGTTTGTCAATATCCCCAGGTCTCTGGTGAGCAACAGGAATGACTCTGAGGATATTGCAACTCTGTCTCCTTCCACCAGAGATCATAATTGGGCTATGAATTTTTATAACAGGAGAGTCTTCCTGTTGCAGGCAGGGAGCGACAGAAAGTTTAGTTAGCAGCAAAAGAAGCCCCGAACAGGCTGTGTTGTCAGCATAGATATCACCTAAATAGGCAATGTCTCTTTTTTCCTCTCTTCATCCTTTTTTTCCTTTTTTTTAAAACAAACATCTATTATAGTTTACTTGCTAAAGTTTCTGAAATACACAGCTCATTTATGAATGTTGCTCACTGTTCAGGTTTTTTGCCCAAGGACAGGAGAGGCTCTCTGGCACTGTGGGGGAACTTGAGAAGCTGGTAGAGGTGAGGAGAGGTAATTTATAAATCGAAACCAAATGATACCAAGCAGAATGAACTAAAGTTGTGTCTTCATGTTCAATGAGCTAATTGGACCCATTTCCAGCCGGATCTCTGAAGCTTAGCTCCTGAGTCCTGTCTCCCTGAAGCTCTGCTCTTACAGACACTCAATGGGGGACCAGCCCTTGCTGGGGAAAACCCTGTGAAGGTAGGTTGTTTGTGACAAAGCAGATTTACTTCAGGAAAAAAAGAGAGACAAGAGAGGGAGCTGTTATGCAAGGAGCCGCTTTTCAGGGTCACATTTGTTTTTATCTAGCTTATCTGAATTTGAAGAGTGTGTCTCTACTCTGCTCTGTAAAATCTCGAGGCATTTTTGTCTTTCTCTGACATATCAGAGTTTAACTGGCCCTTATTTATTACTTGGTTGTTGGTAGAGAGTAAATTTTGCTTCTTTGTCCCTGTGCCTTTACTTTGAAATGGAAGATGAGAACAGATAAGACTTGCCTATTTCTGGAACAATCTATCTTTGCTACTGATGCTGAAATATTTTAATGATATCTTGAGCCAGTTCATTCATTATCTACTTTCATGGCCTGTCCTCAGTGATTCAACTTCATATTCTAAGGGAAAAGGCGATACAGGGTATGAATCTCACCCCCGCGGCACTGGGTGACAGCTTCAGGTACAAAATATAGATGTCTGCATTTCTGTACCTGGGAAGGCTGTGGGGTGTCTCTAGGATCCCCAGTAAGTATATGGGGAAGGCAGCTTTGCAAAGTTTTCTTTGAAGGGTCAATTGTCTATTGCAACCCTTAGCAGGAGTGTGTTAGGGTGGCCTCACCCATTGTTTCTAAGTGGTGAGAGCAGGACTCCCCACCGCTGCAACAGCAAAAACTCTCATTACTACTCAAAGTGTTAAAGTGTCCAGTACATGAGTTAGCTTTTCCAAGAAACAAAATAAGAAAGAGTATCCAGAGGTACTCCGAAAGCTTGCATTATAGTTTTCTTTAGTTATGTTCTGTATACCCTGGTGTATGTGTGTGCAAATGGGTTCCTGTGTGTTTGTCTGTGTGTAAGGTGTGCAGGAAGTCCATGGACATAAGTGAGGAGGCAGTGATTCCTATCTATTGTATTTTCCTGTTGTTTGCTGTCTTCTTATTTGAGACACTGTTTCTCCCTGCACTGAGAGCTTGCTGATTCAGCAAGAACAGCTGCCAGAAAGCCACAGAAATCCTCCTTCTACTGCTTCCCCAGCACTGGGATTACAGACACAGGGTTCCACACAGGACTTTCTATTGAGGGCATGGGATCTGAACTCAGGTTCTTAAGCTTGTGCAGCACATACTTGCTAATCATTCCTAACCTCATTATAAAGCTTTTTATTTTCAATACTGCTTTGTCAATTAAATTTTAATTTTATTTTTATGTGCTCTAAAGATATTAATAAAACAATGTAATTATCATACAACTAAGTGTAATAAGAATCTACTGGAAATTTATAGGCAGGGCTCTTTTGTGAGTTAATTCATCTTTTCTTAATTTACGTTTTAATATTTTGAGAATTTCATACATGAATACTGAATGTACATCACCACGACCCCTTCTTCCTCCCTCCAGTTCCTCTCATGTCCACCTCCCTCCAAAATTCATGATCTCTTTTTTAGTTAATATTTAATTAATTGATATATATATATATATACATACATCTACATACACAATTTAATTATATTTTCCTCACTGTTTTAAACATATGTAAATAATTTATCACCCAGAAGATATTTTTCTAATTTACAAAAATTAACATATAAAACCATGAAGTTTTAGAGATAGAGGGGATCTGAATAATGGTACAGTGTGAAAAATTTATTTTTATGAGGTAAGAAAGCAGAGGTAGTCTGCCACTGCCTTCCCCCTTGCTCTTAGCTCATCAATGATGCAAGAGGAGCACAAGCTGCCTGCTTAAGCTTAGCTGGGTACAAGCACAAGTGCTGTTTGTCTTGGATGTGTTTATGGATATTGGATTATGAATTAGTGTTTGTTGCTTTGTCTTTAATGACACCGTAATCAAAAACCACACTGACAAGGTTGGCAAAGGTTTCTTAGATGACAAAGTCTTCTTCTTCTTTTTTTTTTAACAGTTTATCTTTCCTTACAGTAAGAAATTAAGTTGGGACTAGATTAGCTACCATTGGAATTCAAGTGTCTTATTCTCTTAAATTTCAGGGAAAGGGGAGAGAGAGAGGGAGAGGGAGAGGGAGAGGGAGAGGGAGAGGGAGAGGGAGAGGGGGAGAGAGAGGGAGAGAGAGAGAGAGAGAGAGAGAGAGAGAGAGAGAGAGAGAGAGAGAGAGAGAATGTTTGCCTTGAGGAAATCAATTTACATATGATTAACTTTCCAAAGTTTAAGCTATAAGAATTGACCACAAAAGACACAATGAAGCTATTCTTAAAAATAAGATTCTCTCTTAGGCACCACAGTTAGCGAAGCATGTAACAATTTGTGTCTTGTTTTGTAAGCAAAGTAAATTATGGTGAATACCGAGAATGGATTCGAGGCTAGCCATGGACTTCAATCCAATAAGTGATCCTAAAAGGAGGCGCTATTCCTGCCGTGTACTTGCCTGTGTGAAAGAAATCTGTCATAAAGTAAGTTCCCTCACGGTGAGCAAATTGTCCAAAATGGAAACGCTTGAGATAAGCCGTATACTCCAGTAATGAAGAGAGGAGCGGAATGTAAAGATGGGAGCACTTTCTGAATAATACATGCTCTCTCCCCAACCACTCAAATGATACAGGAGGGGAAAAATACCTGGGTTGCCAGATTTATGGTAGATTTTCTTGTATTTCACCTTTATATATACTTTATACTTTTACAACAAGTAAAATTATTCCCATCAAAAAGTTATATCTACTGGAACAGAACAAATAAAACATTCACAAGGAGCCGGGGATCACAGATGTTCCAAAAGTAAAGGCTTCTCGTCAGCTGATTCGTTATTATGACTGCTTGGGGGTAAACATAATTTTTGTAGAAACACAAGTAACAAGACCGGCAGCTGACAAGAGGAGACTTGATGGTCTGAATAACAGGTACAGAGGGGAGTCAGCCCGTAGTTAAAGACACCGCCTCACAGCTGTGCTACATCACCCTTCTGCTGAACGATGCTCGCTGCAAACCGTGGTCACCAGGGTTCAGTCCCCAGAACTCACTCGGTGGAAAGAGAGCCAACGCCGGCGTATTTGCCTCTCTCCCTCCTTCCCACTGAGGAACAATCCTCAGTGGACCCAGAAATACTAGGGCACTGCTTGTGTTCCATTTACCAAAAGCATATGCCTCTGAGCACCTCGGACAGAGCCACCTGCAGGTGCACGTGGGTGAAATTAGTGACCTTTGATAATTATAGCCTAAAGTGCTCCACTTCCAAACTAGGCTGAGTTTCTGATTTGTATCGCTGCTCCGGGTCCCAGTCTTCACGCAGTAGCTTAAGCTCCTGCGCAGAGGCGGAGGGCAAATGGAGAGGACTGCCACCTTAATGTCTTCCTTGTTGCTCCCCCCGCCCCCCTCCCCATGTTATGTTTGGCTCAAGGTAGACTCAGCGAAATGTATTTGTAATGGGAATGGCTGGTATGACTAGGAAGGGCTTAAAATGTGAAGAGATTTTTTTAAAAAATGAATCCGGGGGAAAAAGATGTGAAGAGAAGAATCATGTGTGGTTAATGTCATTTTTCACAAACCTTTAGGGATTCCATTGCGTTACCCAGGCAGCCATCTGGGGAATCCAGGCTGGAGGTTAAAGCCTTTCTATTGCTTTTAGTCAGCAGTAACACAGCGGCAGGTCACCATGTGGGACAAATGTCTCCAGTGCAGACAGGTGTTGCACACGCCCAGTGGGGCTCCAGGCGGGGATCTCCCGCTACCCCTGCTTTCTCAAAGTGCTGGAGCATGCCTAGTGGCCGCTCTGGAGCCACGGAGGGTTTTTGCACAGGCTCACACTCCGCTTCTCCGGGTTTTATCGGGAGCCCGCCCGGGGGGGTGGGCGGGTGGAGGACAGGGGGAGCCCGCAGAGCCCGGCGGCCTGGGCTACACGAGTGTGGAGCTTGTGCGGGGCTGTCTCTCCCGCGCGCTTTACAGTTGCTCGGGAGATGCTAGAGCGCAGAGCCTGGCTGCTGCTGCTGCTGCTGCTACTGCTGCTGCTGCTTCTGCACCTGACACACTGAGCACCGCGCTGGGAGCCCCCGAGGGCCGGCGGCGGTGCGGGTGCGCGGGTGGCGGACTGCGGTAGAATGAAAGCCTGGCTCCTCCGCCGTTGCAAACCACCGCTCCGGCGCGATCAGGTGCTGGCAGCCAGCCGCCCGCCGCTCCACTAACTTGCCACTTGGTCGCGTCTGGTGTCTGCATTTTCGGGTGGTGGTGGGGGGCGGGGACAGTGGGGAGCCCGAGGATCTGCGGTAGCCAAAAAGAGGGATCCTGCAAAAGAGGGGAGCCTGCTTGGCTCTGCTGCCGCTCTCAGTCCCCTCCCTGGCGCTCCCTTCCCCCACCCCATCGCTGCTGCCGCTCTTCTCTTCCGACAATTCCGAGAGCGACGGGGCGTCTGTGACATGCGTTCGCTTGCCAAGTGACGGTCCCCGAGTGCGAAGTGCCCGCGAGGAAGTGCGAGCTCCGACGCGGGCGGCCAGGGGATGACAGCCATGAAGCAGGAGCAGCAACCCACTCCAGGGGCCAGGGCAAGCCAGGCTCAGCCGGCTGACCAGGTGAGAGTTGGCCTCTAGGGACTATCCCTCCCAGGAGGGGTGGCTCCACTTAGCCATTCCTCCTTGTCCCTCAATCGGCTCCCACGCTTGCCTCTTCTCATATCCCCACCTCCCACCCCACTCTCAGGCTCTGTTCGCCTCATTCATGGACCCAGCAGGAACTTAGAGCATCCTAGTGCGCTCTGGGGCTGGGCGACGGGATGCGCAAGGTGGAGAGCCGCGGGGAAGGGGGCAGAGAGGTAAATGCTGGAGATGCCCCCAGGGATCCCCAGGGGGTGAGTCGTCGTGGGAGGGAGAGATGATCTGGTCTTAGCCGTGAGGAGTCTTGACTTCTCATGAACGCGTTTTGGATGGTTCTAGCGCGATCCTGGAGACAGTCTCTTGCACAGGTCCAGCCCTGTCTCACTGTGGCTCGGACGCGCGCTAGGCAGATATACTGAAGTAGGCAAACGACCTTTAAGCTACCAGAGTTTCCCTTCTATTTTCTTTTGAGAAGACCAAGATGGAAAAGCTAGGTAGGAGAAGAGGAAGGACTCGGCGTTTCTAGTCTGCCCAATAGAACTGAACATGGGGGAGTAGAACGGCATTTATCATTGAGGGGGGCAAGAAAGACACTGATTTTGCTGATTTGTTGGGTCTAGATGTGTCGCATCTGCAGAGCTAAGGGGCCCTGTTTTGGTTGATCCTGTCCCTTTTGCGTCCTTCGGTACCTGTCACCCCATTTTTGGTTATTGTTGTTTGGGTCTTTAGAGTGTCTGTAGCCTAATGTTATGGAGAAATGTCTGTCTCCTCTGTGTCTGGTTTTGGGGAGATTTGAGAGTTGGGTCACGCTTTTTCCTAAAGTTGGAGGGGTCAGGAGCATGACGATGCCCCATCGAGGAGGAGGGAAGCTGTGAAGAGCTTGGTATAGACACGGTCACGTTTACATCAATTCCAACTGGAATAAGAGAGCCGGTACTTGGTCAGCACAATGTGATTGAGCTGGAGGAGCTCCGCACAGATATGCAGGAGCTGGAGCACCAAGAGCTCTCTGCCCCAAGAGTGCATTTTCAGTCGAAGGCTGCTAGAGGCATTCACCTCAGAGACACTCACAGCTCATGGTTAGAAGTGGGGGGTAACCGGGCCTGGGACAGAGTAAGGCAACCGGACTCCAGCTATTCAGCTCTTAGTCCTCTGAATCCGCCTTGGAGGAACTGTCCAAATTGCTCAGGGGATGCTGAGGCACAGGAAGGGATACCAGGGATGTTGTCACTAATATTCTAGTCCTGGTCATCTCTCCTGGCTTATGGCTTCTTTTCTATCTTTCTCTCCCCTTTCCATTTCCCATACATGTGTTTCACACAGGTGGTGGAGATTTTTCAGAGGTTTACAGTCCTTTCTCTCTCTGTTTACAGAGTAATGTTGCAGATTTATGAGGTGGTTTTTTGTTGTTGTTTGCCTTCAACTGTCCAGCACCTTTGCCCTTAGATAAGAATGCAGAGATTAAAGCATTCCTCCATAATGCTCCCCTCTTAGACCTCTCCTCTGATACCCTCCCCCATCAGCACACATCACCATGTAGAGACCGGTTATTAGGCTTGTTAAAAGAATATTTTACTAGAGGAGAACAGATGTGACATTCCCCTTTCAGGCTGACGTTTTTAAATTTCACCGACAAACCTTGGACTTTTGACTGCTCCTGGAATGATGCGACTGAGAAGAATGGTTAGTCCAGAGGGTCCCCACATGAAATTTTTGCTCACTAACCTGTGACACCAGCTGGTAACTCGAGGTGCTGCAGACTGCTTCTGTAAGGGCAGGGGTGGGTTGCAGGAGGCAAGGCAGATATACAGAAGCACATTGTATATATGCATGGTAAATCCCTTTGTTAGATTAATATGACAGTTAAAATTCATGTGGGGAAAGAACTTCAAACTTGATTCCATTTATTTCTCAGCATGTATGTTTGTAGTGGCTGTTCCAGATGTTCAGAGAGTGGCCATCTACAGATCTCTTGCTCTAACTGGCTGCTTTTAAGACATTTTGTGGCTGCACATGGTTCCTAAGTGTCAATAGCATGCATTCTATACATGCATTAGAGGAGGCTGATTTTGTAAATGCAAAGTCAGATAACTGTTACAGGAGCCTCATGGGAGACTTTCACAAACTCCTGGGGAAACCCTATAGCTAGCATTTCTTTTGTCTAAATATTAATATCTGAAATGATGGCCATATAATGTGGGCGATCACTGTGAATACTTAAGTTAGAGTCTGAAGCCCACAAAGAATTGAGCAGCTTCAGTCACTATGCCTTGAATTTCAATTTTCAGACAACTTCCGTACAATATTAGATATGCTAGATTAATTGTGCTGGCTGCTACGATACTTCAAAATAAAAATTTGTAAATTTAACTTGAAGTGGGCCTTTACAAAAGTCTTCTGAGTGGCTAAAGAGGAGGCACATTCCAGCCACTCACTCACTGTGAATTGATTCTGAATGATTTAGATTGTTGAATGTTGTCCAAAGGTCTTTGACTTTCTGTGATAGAGATTTTCATGAGCCTCAAAGATGCCTTGTCCTGTGGCATCTGACTCCTATGTTCATTTAGAACTGGCAAGAACAGTCTTTCCAGGGAACGGCAGTGGCTGGGGTCATGGAATCTGGCTGCTAACAGAACCTTTAAAGGGCTTGACCTTTCTGCTTTCTCTTGTTACCTGCTGTCCTCTGTCACAGAAGCCCTGAGGAACTTATTCCAAGAAAGAATCAGAGTCTGAACACATTTTTAATACCTGGAATCATGGCTAATATATTTATCATTTTAATCATGTCTCTTTTTAAATAACTGTTGATTCATCTATTTTTTAAAGATTGATGACAACGTTTACAGTAGCTATTTTTGTTTACATAATACTCTACAGTTATAGAATGTTCAAAAATAAGTACTTCCTCATGGAAAGACACCATCATTCCCACTTCACGTGATCAGATCCTCACTTTTTATTGATGTATTGAAAGATCTGCGGTGGCCAATTGTAGCTCACAGTGATCTGAGAACAAGCGCTTCAGAAGCAGTTGCTGTGTGTGCTCTGATGCACTTAGGTTGACCAGGAGATATTTATCAGACTCAGTTTCCTATTAGACTCTCAAAGCAGCATGCTGAGGTCCCATCTGTTGCTATTTCCACTTTAGGGCTGACATATAATGTCCCCTCCAAAAAGTTAAGGCATTTAAGCCAATTTGTATCCAGAATTGGTGAAGTGACAAACTTAGCTCATTTAAATCAGAAGTCCCATCTCTTAACTACACAACCACAGCAACACGTTTTTATGAGAAGTAGGCAAGATGATTACAAGCTTTGCTTTGCACATATGTGCACAGAAAGGTTAATTGATGTAGATCTCTTTAAAGCATCAGGGACATATGTAAATGCTGCCTTTGGGGATGTTAAAGCTAACCAGGCATTCCTCAGATAAGCTAGATGCTATGAAACAAATAGAATAAGCCATCATAAATATATTGAGAAGCTTTTAGAAAGTTTTTATCGCTCATTTCTGGTCTCAAGGTCTGTGAACAGAGTTCTCATCTCTGAAGAGCAAGGCAAGGTTTTGAATTTGTTCTCATTCCACCAGGTGGCACCCTTCTGCTGACGCCAATGGGGACAGATACACCTAAATGCCTAACTATCTTCTCAACACCAAAAGACAATACAAAAACAAAACAACTGTTGGTACACAGAAGACCCAAATAAAGAAAAAGAACAATCTCATTTTCTGAAATCTAAGTCAATGTTACTTTTTAAAGCAACTATTTGACACCAATGATAAAAATTGACATGCATTTTTCTTTTAAAATTGCACTTTTGGTAGAAGTCCAATTTTATCACAACTGACACCTGCAGGTCTCCTGATAACTAACTCATGGCCAAGTTATGATGATGACGGTGGTCATGTATGAAAAGAATTAGGCAAATAGAGGCATTCTACTCTGGACCGTAAGGTAACCTAATTGAAAACAACTTGATAGGGAGTTATCATTCACTGTTTTTACTGCAGCTTTGTCTAGCCATTGCTAACAATATTGACATGTAAACTAACGACAACGTTGTAAAAAACATTGTCCATGTTTCTTCTGCTCACATATAAACATGTCAAAATTTAGCTAAAAATTATTCCTTTTAGCGTAGAGTCATGAAACACTTTGGAAATAATTCTGAAAAGCTTATTTGAAAGCATGTCTGTAAACAGTGCTGGGGGCCAAACAGGACAATCAGAAATTCAGGCCAGCCTTGGGTGCAGAGTAAGAGCTTGAAAAGCAAACACAACACAACAACAAGCCCATATGACCGCCCCCCATACAAACAAACAATATAGGGAACACGTTGCTTTTCTTCTAGCCAATGTGAAACATACCTTGTAATTTATAGTGATAGTTCCATATGATTTGGTTAGAAAATATTATTATGGTTGAATAAGGATCCTGCTATGATTTGGAATAGATATAAAGTTTCTATCCTTTGCCTTTTTTCCTTTGGTGTGTGTGTGTGTGTGTGTGTGTGTGTGTGTGTCTTTGTGCCTTTATGTATGTAAGGTGCCAATGTTCAGCATCTTCCTCTATTGTTCTCCACCTTAGGATTTGAAGACAGAACATCTCACTGACCCTGAAACTGAAACTGGTTAGCTAGATTAGCTGAACACCTAGCCCAACACATTTACCTGTCCTCTCTTTCCCAGAGTTTCTGCTCCTGGGTCTCATGTGTAGGCTGAGGATCCCAACTAGGGTTCTCGCTCTTGGACATCAAGTAGTTTACTGACTGCTTTAGCATCGCCTTAGCCCCCTACTTTTGGGACTTCTGAAATAAGATCTTGCTATGTGTCCCGGGGTTAGCTTGAACTCCCCGTATATCAAGAAAGACCCCTACTTCATGATCTTCCCTCCTCAGGGCTGAGGTAACAGTTGTGACCAACATACCTGGCATTATACTCTCTCTTAACTTCTTATGTTATTCACTTAAACATACAACCCTAAACTAATAAAATTTACAACATAAATATTTTATACACAATCCATTTTATCTACTGTAAGAATATACCATAAAAATATCTTGCTGAGAATTATGTTTTTATATCTATTTATTTATTTCAAGGGATGAGAAAAATGACACATTTAAAAAATTAAATTATATAAAAACACATTAAAGGAAATTGTGTTGTTAAATATTAATGCTAAATTATCTTATGCTTATTTCACTGAAAAAATATTTAAGCTAAATATCTTCCAAACTGAGGGGGGGAAATGAAGCCATTTCTAAAATTCACTATCTTGAGTTAGTTATTGTTGCAAAACATTTTAAGCCTTAGTATGCAAAAGATTATTTCATGTATTTAGCATGTATCATGCTGCATATAGATACTAATTATCATGACTATAACTGAGAATTTTGCCCCACCAACCATAAATATTTACTAATTTTTGTCTCTGAGTATTTGCTAGAAATCTAAGTTCAAAGATATGTATGGATCTACAAGTAATTTTCAACTTGAATTTTCAAGTAAATTTCAGGCTAGATTCACCAGGGAAGAGAGTCTTAATGAAGGATTTCCCAGACTTGTTTGGCCTATGAGAGTATCTGCAGCAATTGCTTTGCTGTCCCTCACTGATGTAGGAAGACCCACCTGAAATTGGGAGGTGTCAACCCCTGGTCTTAGGCTCCGACTGTATATGAGTAGAGAAAGCCAGCTGATACTAGGCCAGCATGCATTCATTCTCTCTGCTCTTCACTCTGGATGATGTGATGTGCCTACCTGCTTCAAACTCCTGTTTCCTTCACTTCCCCGCAGTGATGCATTCTAACCTACAATTATGAGGCAAAATAAACCTTTTCCTGCAGTTGTTTTCTGTCATTCTGTCTTATCACAACAACACAAACGCAGCTCAGGACAGACAGGATGATTTGTATCTTCATTTCTCCTGTGAATGAAGGAGACTGATGGAACTCTGCATGCTTCCCTCATTGATTAAATGAAATAACATGGAAAAGAAGAGTGACTTTTAAAGAATGCATGCCTCATAGTCAATACTCTCATTAATGTGTGAACTGGGAATAAGAGCCCAATCAAAATCTAAATAATAAAAAGAGTATCATAAGTCACCTCTAACAGACATGTTATATTTCATAAACTCTCAGTGGACATTTTTAAGATTCAATAAGTCTGTGTGTATAAGTATCATATGACTTCAAGGCATTCAGGTTTCAAAGTATTTCTGTTGCATCTCAGAATCCAGTCAATCAAAACTTATTTGGCCACACCATCCCGTAATAGACCAAGCTGAAAATAAATACAGGTTAATTCCCTAACAGTTTAATTAGGTATCAAATACGCTGCATAGAGTTTCCAATGCAGTTCACTTAGTTAGATAATCAGTCTGAGAAAAAGATGTTTGAGGAAGTGATGTGATTTATAGAACTATATCCTAGGGACACAGCTATGTACTCCGGCACTTGAAACTTCTGTCTTCAAAGGAACTGCACAATATTGAGCACCATCAATATTACACTGGGTTGGGGGGGGGGAGCGCACGAGGTTCTACCCATCCTTCACTGAAGAACTGTTGGCCATTAACTGCTGCTAAGGAGAAGGGGGTCCACTTTCCTTTCTACTTATTCTTTGAAATTTTCATATATTCACACAATGTATTTGATCATATCCACCCTTCACTTCCCCTCTTTCAACTCTGATCAGAGACCTCCATACTACATTCCTCCCAAATCCATGTCTTCACTTTGTAATTTTTAGAACTCATTTATTTCCTGAATCCATTAATTCCTATTAGAACCCCTTCTTTATACATAGCCTTTGGATCATCTGCAGGGTCATTGGCATGGCAAACTATCAATGGTGCCCTTCTAAAGAAAAGTGACTCTCTGTCCCCAAGAAGCCATCAGGTGCCAGAGGACTGAGTCATTTTTCTTCAGTGGTGTAGTCACTGGTCTGTTGTCCAAGATCCAATAAATAGCCTCATACACATGCAGTTATAGATAACCCTGAGTGGACTCAGTGGGTCATTTATAAAGATGACAAGAAGGGAGGAGGCATGCTTGTTGGAGGAAGAAAAAAGTTTGCTAATATCATCAAAATGTGTTATACATATGTGTGTAATTCTCAAGAGGCATACACACACACACACACACACACACACAAGGAAAATGTATAGTGAACTATTTTAAAAGAAACATTCCTTGGGGTGAGATTTCAGTCTCCTTTGAGAGGTTATAGTATGGAAGTCTGCAATATCCCAGGGGATGTCTCTGGTATCACTGGTGTCAGGAGGGTTAGCAAGCATAATCAGAAACATTTCTCCCCCGAATTCTTCCAGCGCAACACATATATACAACACATCATATACTTATATTCTTCTAAAGATATTACTCCCTTGTTCTTTCCTTCTTGCTGAATGACATTTTAAAGGTGTTAATCAAGTCTGTGTACTATATTTTTATCCACAGCACAGTAATGTTTCAAATTAGTTTAAAGATTCATTTTATTATTTTAAAGTGTGTGTGTGTGTTCATCTGTGTGTGGATATGTACATGTGAATGCAGTATCTTCAGAGATCAGAAGAGGGGGTCAGATGCTCTGAAGCTAGAGTTACAAGCGACTGTGCAAGGCCATGAATGCTGGGAGCTAAACTTAATTCCTTTGCAGAAATGGCAAATGTTAACTATTGAGCAGTTTGTCTAGCCTCGCTTTCACATTTTCATTGGCCAGATTTCCATAGTTTTTGGCAATCATCAATGTGTTTGTATGGTGTGTGTGTGTGTGTGTGTGTGTGTGTGTGTGTGTCTGTGTATGTATGTATATGTGTGTGTGCATTTGAGATGTTAGATAGGTGTTGTCTAGATATATGTAGACGTCCATGTTGAGAGTAATTTCACCTGAGTATGTGTATGTGGAAGCCAGAGGTCAAAATCAGATACATCTGTCCATTTCTTTCCCATCTTGTTTGAAGTCCCTCAAAGTCCTTGATATTACCTGTAATCTATCTGACCATGGAGCCCCCGAGGTCCACCTGCCTTCTGCTTCTCCAGAGCTGTGCTACAGATGCAGCACATCACACTCATCATGTGGTTACTGGGGACCTGGACTGGGGTCCTCATGCTGGCATGCAAGTACTTTACCCGGTGGCTCATGAAGTCAGCTGAGTGCACTTCTTTTTCTAAAGTAGAAATCATATGCTCTCTAAGGCATTTAAATACACCTCCCTCCTCCCTGGTAGGTATTTTTATATACCTAAGACACTATAATCCGCACATACCTAAGGAGTGATTATCCGTCCTAGGTTCAAACAGAGACAAGTAATACGGTTCGAGGAGAGAAGGTCATTGAGACAGAGATCTGTCATATATTCATCTCCTGTTGTGCTGTCCTGAAGTCTCAGAACTTTTTAAACAGTAGGAAACCTAACATCCATTGCCACTCCAAATAGTCCACCTTTATGAAAGACTGGTGATTTTTTATTTTGAATTATTCTTCTCAGGAATTATCATTCAAAGTACTTTTTATCATGTCTTATACATAATAAAGTGACCTTATACTTTCCATGACATTGTTTATCTGGAATAGTAAAAATATTAATAACTTCCAACAAGTCTTCAGGTAATATGTTATTCAAGTGTTAAGAACAGAACACTTTTGTACAAACAGAAAAGCAAAACACTAAATGGATTTTTTAGATTTGGTTATTTGGAGGCAGGGAGATGAGATGACAAGAGGAAGCGTTGAGAGCAGAGTTTAAACAGATTTCAGGTTGAAGCCATCGTCTCCTACTCATGGGGCAATCCACAGCCCCTCTAAAAACCACAGTATAGATTTGAAAGGAAAGGAGCGAGGAGAAAGCAGAATAGAGTGCCCCTATGGCTTGTGAACAGGCAAGAAAGAGAAATGTTTACCCTTGGTATTGCCAGGCTTCTAGACCTTTAGATCTCTTGAGATAGTTCCATCTCTATGTTTTCTCTCTCCTCCTTTCCTTCCTGCCTTCCTCCTTTCCTCCCTTCCTCCCTTCTTCCCTTCCTCCCTCCCCCTCCCTCCTTTCCCTCCCTCCTCCTTCCCTCCTTTCCCTCCCTTTCCTCCCTCCCTCCTCTTTCTCTCTTATATGCACATGTAAGTGCATATGTGGATGCTAGAATTCTTCATCATTTGGGGCATGTTCACTTCCATTCTTCATTTTTTTTATGCAAAGTCTCTCCCTGTATCCAAAGCTTACTGTCTCAGCTAAACTGTTTGGCCAGTGAGTCTCAAGGATCCATTAATCTCTATCTCACCCCATAGCTGAGATTATAGAAATACACTGCCATACCTGGCTTCTAATGTGGGTGCTTGGGACCTGAACTCACAGTACATTCTTTGAAAGAATAATTTGGCAATTTTGTCAACAAAAATTCTCAGTAAATGTATGTTTTTATCTTTATCATCAAATATATACATATCACATGATGTATATGTACATGTGTGGTATTGAAATACACTCCATATTCAATTCTACATTATTATACAGGATTGGGAAAAATAAATTTGTGACAGCTTCACTTATTTCCATTATTTTTAGATGGACACTTACTGCTTTTCTAAAAGGCTTAATTAAAATATGTTTTTGAAGTATTCTTGGTTAAATATTCCCTTTTCAGAACTGAGGTCACAGAAATGATGGCTTTACAACTGTTTTTTTAGTTGAGACCTTGTGATATATCATGTGGAAGTTTCAGCAAAGTTAGTCAACAAGCTAAAGTAAAAGTTCAAAGGGAAGAATGCTGATTGTTTCATCAGAGGAGCAGAGTTGACAGTCCCAGCAGCAGCAGACAGCTTACAAATTCTTATAACTTTAGCATCAGGACTCTGAATTCTTTGGGGAACCCCTACGCACATAGAATTTTTTTTTTAAATCATAAAAAGAAAAGTTAGTTGAGTTCATAATAAAAACTGACTCTACAATGGGAAATGTTCTCCCGGCAAACTCCATCCTATCTGACTTTAATATCATTGTAATTTCTCATACCTATTGATTTTCTTGGGTTAGAACAAATAGCTATGCATGAGGGTACAAGAAAGCAAATGAAGACAAGTGAGGGAAACAGTCGTTTTTATTAGCTTCATACCCATCTCCTTTTTGAGAACTAAATGAACATTCGATTTTTTATTTCATTCGGTGGTGTCTGCCTTGAAAAGAGCAGTGTGACAAGGTTGGGTTATAATTGAGAATGAGAATGGCAGGCTCCCTGGTGGTTTATTTAGAAACAGTGAAGCAGGGAACCTGGTGAAAGCTACATTAATGTTGCGAGCATGGGGAGGTAAGAAAGTCTTCTAGTGGAACCTTAGGGTCCAGCAAGAGGAACCTAGTGACACTTTCAGGCTCATCCATTGATTAATCACTCTTCAAAGGCAGAAATAATTGTAAAATACATCATGTTGAGATTTTACATTTAGAAAAATTACATCATTTTTCTTTAACTTTAATATGTATATGTGTATGTGGGTATAATTATATATGTACAGTGCCTGAGGAGGGAAGAACATGTCTGATCCCTTGGAGCTGGAGTTATAGGGGCTATGAGCTGATGGATATGGGTGCTGGGAATTTGGGTCCTTAATCACTGAGCAATCTGTCCATCCCTTTGTGTTGGTGTGTGTATATCTGTGTGTATGTGTGTTTCCTAAATACCTTTTTTTAACTAAAAATATTACAAATTTACCAAATACCTTTTCTCACTTAAACAGTGGGAAATTGGTAAGAAAGACTACATTCAAACTGGACTGAAAAAGTAATTTTTTTAATACTGTTCCTCTGAGGCAAGTTCTCAAATTGCACAGGTTATTCTCCAGTTTGGTATGTAGCTGAAGATAATCTTGAATTCATGATCTCCTGTTTCTACCAGAAGTGCTAGGATTACAGGTACTTAATACCATACCTGGTTCTCCATGGTACAGGGATTAGAATTCAAAGATTTATGAATGTCAGGCCACCACTACCAGCTAAGTTATATTTCTAACACAAAGTATGTCTTTTATTCCTTAACTTAATATTTTTATTAGTTGTTTGTAAATTTTATATAATGCACTCCAATCACATTCATTTCACATTCCTCCCTTGTCCACCCTCTCACCTTTGCACCCTAACCTCTTAAGCAAAAGAAAACAAGACAAAACACAAAGTCCAATTTGTCTTGCCCATATACTCATTGGAGCATGATCAAATGAGTGGCCATCCCCTTAAAGAAAACAGAGAGAGAAACAAATCTGAATTACAAAACATTCGGCAATTGAGAAATAGATCATTTGTTTGGCTACATTACCCTACACTTTAAACTTCCAGGGACCTGGGTGTTTATGAAAAGATTGTTGTATCAAGTCTGTTATTCTTGGGGACATTATTGGAAAACACGAGGCTTCTTCTTTTCTTTTTAGTTCTATAAAAGGAGCAGCATGGGCATTCAAAAAGTTAAGTGAGAATGTGATGAATTAGCCAGTATCTTATAAAATATACAATATCTTTATTATTTGAAATTTCATACATGTATACAATGAATTTTGATCATATTCTGCCTCACCTTTCCCCAGAACCCTTCCAGACCCCCTCTACACACTCTGACTTTGTATGTCATCTTTTCTTTGCTTTTTAATAATCCACCTAGTCACATGTTCGGTGGAGCTGTATGTTGCAGTGTGCCCAACCTATGAGGTTAAAGAAAACTTGTTAAAGAAAACTCTCTGACTTCCTCAGAAGTATTAAATTTCACTGAGTCTTAGCTTTGGTGGTAGCTGGTGAACTTCTCTTCCCTCTCCTCTCACACCTAAACACACACACACAGACACACACACAGAGACACACACAGACAAACACACACAATGACATACGCATGGAGGTCAGAGGACAATTTTCAGGAATCTGTTCTATCTTCTACAATATGGATTCCAGGGACCAAATTAAAGTCATCAATCTTAGTGGCAAGCATGATTACCCACTGAACCATCTCATTAGCCTTTGTCCAGCTTCCACAACGGGGTTCTTTTTCTTTTTTGATCCAAGGAATTATGGTATGCTACTTCTTTTTGGCTGTCCTTAGATGTTTAAATATATTTTATTATGTAATGACATTTTGTGAAGATGTCATGTCTTACCCACAGAAAAACAAAATTGTTTAAAAAATACTGCAAATTAATTCAGTAGACCTTAAAATTAATTTAGAAATAATAGCATTAGAGCATAGTAATGTACATAGAAGAATAGATAAATGCAAATATAGATGAGAGAAATTAAAAATGATGTCAAAGATAGTGAAAAAAAAGTCAAAGTTATTTGACAAAGTAAGACAAAATAAGGAGATGAAGACAGAGAAATCTCAAAATCTGTTAGCAATGGGTAGGAAGTGATAACTCCCAACCCACCAGAGGTGAAAGCAAAGCACTGAGATTAAGAACTATTCATTTATTTGAACGATGCAGGGCATACTGCTTCTATTAAGATTTTTGGACCTGTCTGTTTATTTGAGTCGGGACATTTATGTGTCAGTGCGCATGTGCAGTGGTCAGAGGATACCCTGTGGGTTGTTCTCTCTTCCCACCACAAGGGGGTGGTTAGGAGTGGCAACTAGCACCTTTCAACTGAGCAGTCTTGCTGGTCTCAATGTCAGCTTCTCAAGGATCATCTTGGGAGAACCGATAAAATGTATGATTCCAACACGGTGTAGGGATGGAAGTGATTCACTTTGGTTACTCTGAATTTCAGGGACCCGACTTAGTGCTTCCTGTGGTGGTGAGGAGTTTCTTCCCATCCCTCACAGTGTCACAATATCAGAACTATATTTATTGTACAAAATGTATTGTGTAAGGGGAAATGTTCTAGTGTAAGGGAACCATAGGAGGATGTGTATGGGGTATGTGTATGTGCATGCACATATATGTTTATAAGGCATGCTCTAGTGTAGATGAACCATAGGAGGGTGTGTGTGTGTGTGTGTGTGTGTGTGTGTGTGTGTGTGTGTGTGTATGCAGCACTCTGCTTATTTCCTTGATACAGAATTCATTCAACCTATAGTAAGGCTAGCAGCCTTGTCTCCCTCCTTTAGCACTGAGGTGACAGAAGTAGGTAGAATTAAGCCTAGCTTTTAAAATAGATGCTTGGCTGGAGAGATGGCTCAGTGGTTAAGAGCATTGCCTGCTCTTCCAAAGGTACTGAGTTCAAATCCCAGTAACCACATGGTGGCTCATAACCATCTGTAATGCAGTTTGGTGCCCTCTTCCTGCCTGCAGGCATACATGCAGACAGAATATTGCATACATAATAGATAGATAGATAGATAGATAGATAGATAGATAGATAGATAGATAGATAGATAGATAGATAGTAAAAAAATAAAATAGATGCTTGGAATTCAAACTTAAGTCCTCATGTACTTGAAGCAAGTGCTTACCTGTTGGGACATCTCTAGGATTCTCAGAACAATGTATTTCTGATTTTTTTCTCCTCTTTTATATGTGCCGTCTCTAAACTCATGTAAACTTTCTTCTCTTTTCTTAAGTTTCTGAAATTTATTTTTGCCAAACTGGATCTCCTGGCATAAAGAATGAATCTTGATGTCGCTGCCAGTCACGCCTCCCCAAGCACCTCCTTGGAATGAGCCCAAGCATCAGCAGCGATGTCCATAGTCTGAGGAACACTTCTGTTACCTCAGCCTAAAACAACTACTTATTAAATTAGTAATGACCCAGAAGTGAGCTGACTGTCTCAAATCATGCATTTGTTAATAGAGTTAGAAGCTGTGTTTGGTCCTGGATGTCTTCTTGTGTGAGAGCTGAGAGTTTACCTGAATGGTGTCAGAATGCCACTTTCAAGTTCTTTAGCTCTTAACATAAGTGTGACCTTTTACATAAAAATAAATGATAAAGAATTGTACTTTGAAGATTTATTTTATCATTTTACTTTAATTATGTCTATGTGTGTATAGTTATGTGCATGTGACTGCAGCACCATGGAGGACATCAGAAGTTGTCAGGTCTTCCTGGAGGTGAAGTTATAGGTGGCTGTGAGCTGCCCACTGTGGGTGCTGGGAGCCAAATTCTTGTCTTCTGAAAGAGCAGAAAGTGTGCTTGGCTGATGAGATGAGACTTCTCTCAGGCTCAGTGATTGGACCTGGTGCACTTACAGCATTACCATACCATTTATTAACAAAGAAAGCAAATTTTAATAATAATGAGATAGATGTGTAAGTGAGGACCAGGCAGTTTGCTAAAGAGATAATGGGAGGTAGGTAGATGGAAAAGGTATTATATTTATGAAATGTCATAGTGAAACTTGTTATTATGACCTTTTAATGATTTAGTGTGTGTATTCTAAAAGTTTCAAGTCCATACGCAAAATTCAGTTGGCATCTCTGATGGAGGAGGGTCATTTGTCTATGTGTTACTTTCATTGGTTAATAAAGAAACTGCCTTGGGTTTTGATAGGACAGCAGCTTAGATAGGCGGAGTAGACAGAACAGAATGCTGGGAGAAAGAAGGCAGTGAGGCAGACGCTATAGCTCTCCTCTCCAAGATGGACTCAGGTTAAGATCCTTCCCGGTGAGCCACCACCTCGTAGTGCGACACAGATTACTAAATATGGGTTAAAGCAAGATGTGAAAATTAGCCAATAAGAGGCTGAAACTAATAGGCCAGGCAGTGTTTACAAAATGAATACAATTGGTGTGTAATTATTTTGGGACATAAGCTAGCCAGACGTGCCTGTGAAACAGGCGGCAGGAACGCAGCCCGTCGCCTCATAACTACACATCTCCAGAATATTCCCTTGCAATGGATTAAGTCTAAGACAGTGTTCTTAGTCTTTTGATCATGAGCTACAACTCTTTGTAGAAGAGCACATTTGTGTCATCTATAGTATTGTGACAAGAAGTTGATTCCCAACCTTAATGACATGAAAGTCCACTGTGATACCCACCATTTCAAGAAATGATGTTGCCCCCTCTATTTACACAGAAGTGACCTTTCTTAGGCTTCCTGTCTTATGTCAGAATCCACAGATCACCACACTGAGCCTCTTCATAAAATATTGTTATATGTATGTAATATGTGCATACTTGTATATGAGAGTGAAGGTACACACGGCCCACAGGTGGGTGTGGAGGTCAGAGGACATCTTCAAGTGCTGGTCCTTGCCTCCTACCATGTTTGAGACACAAGTTCTTATTCGTTGATGTTGTGTTCACCAGGCTACTTGACACATTGTTCTTCTTAGGCTTCTGTCTCTGCCTTTCATCCACTGTAGGAGCAGAGGGCTTACAAATGCACTACAACATCGGGTGTTTAAACATGGTTCTTGTACTCCAAACTCAGATGCCCAAACTTGCATGGCAATCATGTTAGATACTTGCCTTTAGAACTGCAATTCTTCAGAACTCTGAATACTGGTATGTTTCAGGGTTTTCCTAAGCCATTTATGGGGCACAAACATGAGCAGATGTACAAACACACACACACACACACACACACACACACACACACACACACACACACACACTCACGAGCATCAGAACCAGACACACATGTACACACACAAAAATAGATGTACATGTACACGCAATACAACCCTGAGTAGCTGGGATTCTTAGTGGGTGTGATTTCATTGCAGAAACTGTGATTATTTTTATTTTTAAATAAAGTTGTCAGGGAACCAAGATCTAATACCAGGAATGAGAAATGTTTATATGCTGAGTAAATCAATCTATATAAAGAATTTCTGAAACATGCATAATTTCTTTTGGTGGAAACAACTGGGGATGCCTATTCATTTAAGTTCACACTGAACCCCAGAACCTTGACTTTCTAGATTGAGTTTATTTTACTCAGCCTCTCCCTGAATTTATATTGTCTCTGGAAGTGAAATGGTGTTGTCCCCATAGAATTGTTGGGAGAGTAGACCATAGAGGGGCTTTTCACCTGGGAAGGACTGACAGATGCAGTATTTATCATTTGATTCTTAATGTGTTGTTCTGCTTGACTGGATCTCTGCAGGGTAATGAAAAATCAAATTACACTAAATGCTTAGGTTCCATACATGGGGACCTCGTTTTAAAGAACCTCTCACCATTTATTTGATTAACTCAGAAAGTGAAGGTCACCTTTAATCCTGAGCTCCTATCTTGTTGATATGAAGATTACGAGCTCCAGAGCAAACATACATTGGGAGTTGGTTAAGGGAATATATAGCCTTTGTTTATATATTCCTTATCAGTGCCAAGAAGTCAACAGATTTGGGCATTGAAGGTGGCAAACTGCATATGCATCAACTCTCCTGAGTGTTATTTCCTCTCCTCATCTCATGGATAAATTCCATCTCCTGATTATCATACATTCTGTATTCGAAGTGTTGCTTCATTCCTTCCCAGAACTACAGTCCTTGGGCTGTAACAGTGAAGCCAAAAAAACCAATATGGAATCACAGATGGTGCAAATATTCAGAAATAGGTAAATACAATCTAGGATTAGATGCCTGGACTCGGAAATGTCACTTTCGAGTTGCTTATGGGTCACACAGGGCAATTTTGAGTTAAGACAAAACCCGGGCAAATGCATCACGATGGAAAATTGCTAGTTTGGAGTTGTATGACTAATAAACCCAGAATTGTTATATAAACCTCAGAATGAGTCGCTCTGTGTAACAGGGAACGGGCATTTCAGAGAGGTCATGCACACCCAGCAGTTATACAGGGGATGCAAAATTAAGCAGGTACCATAACAATGCACTGCTATCTGCTGACTTCCCTGCAGCCAATTTTTAAAGAATAATAATCCTTCATGTGGGTGTGTTTAAGGTAAGGAAATATTAAATGACCTGGACTTTGGAAGAAACACAGGGCCAGTATGATATCTGCATAAGCTAGTTACTATTAACAGAGATTGTGAGGTCCGATTTCTGACCTTAAGAGTTCTAAGAAGGGATTATTATTTGAATAATCTCTCCTTTTAAATAATACTTATCTTTTAAAAAAAAGAGTTATTTCATTTTTTATTTATTTGCATGTGTGTGTGTCTGTGTATGGGTATTTACACAAGGGTGCAAGCACCCAGTGAGGCCAGAGGGAGTATCGGATTCCCTGGAGATGGACTATAGGTGGGTATGAACTACCTAGTGTGGTACTGATAACTCACTGTGCCATCTATCCAACCTATACTTACACCTTTAAAAACAAAACTCTTGGCATTGATCATGTGATTGTGACCTAGTTGACTGACAAAACGCAGACAATAACACCTACATAAGCACGACAATTGATGGGTTTGCTGTATTAGATACCAGAGTTCCTCTCTCCCAGGGGAGAAGTTGGTAGAGGGAGAACACTTTCGTTATCAGTCCTATAGAAATTATATCCTGTTGTCTTTGATGATATTAAAAAAAAGAACAGTGAAACAGTGAGCATTAAAGTGGGGAGATCATAGGTTAGCTAAAATGTTTTAATTAATTGTATTTATTTTCTGAAGATTAGGTTAATATGATTAAATTTTATGTAGATATTTTATCTGGGAGGAACAAGATCAGTTTTATCATGATTGATGGAAGCTTAAGTTTATGGACATTCTCACTTCTCAAGTAGCCGAGACAAGGAAAATGAGTGTGAGTTCAGACATGAAGAAGGTATTTACCCATGCATGGCAAAGGATGGCTCAGTTGGTAAAGTGCCTCACAAATATGAGGATCTGATTTCAATATCCAGAACAACCTGTTTTAGGGGGAAAAAAGCAATATGTAGTGGCAACTGCTTTTAATCCCAGCACTGAGAAGGTAAAAACTAATGGATATCTGTGGCTCTCTGGCTAACCACCGTAGCAATCCTGGCAAATTTCAGGTCACTTATAGACCCTGTCTCAAAAAATCAAGGCTTGCAGCATCTGAGGGATGACAGGCATGGTTGAATCCATACATCTACAGCTATACATACATGCATTAAGTACTCATACATACATACATACATACATATATATATATATTCATGCACATACATATATACAAAGAATTTAAAACAACCAAAAGAGAAAGAGAGAGAGAGAGAGAGAGAGAGAGAGAGAGAGAGAGAGAAAGAGAGAGAGAGAGAGAGGCAAAGCAAAACAAAACAAAGCAACATGTGAGTGGGTCTATGTGTGCAGGTGTGTACATACATGTGTGAACGATAGTGTCTAATCTTAGGAGATTCCCCCACATTATTTTCAGACAGCGAGTCTAGGATTCTCTAGTTTCTATGACCTCGGTGATGGGATTACAACTTCATGACACAATGCCCTGTGTTTTATGCGGGTTCCAGAAATCAAACTCAGTTCCTTATGCTTGCAAGACAAGTGTTTTACAGATGAAACCATCTCCCCAGTCTGGAACTCATCTGCCTTCTGTAATTAATATCTAAATTTACAAGCTCAGAGTCTATGTTAATAATAAATAGTGAGTACATGAAAGCCCTTCTTCAATATATTAACCAGTTTCCAGAATCCCGCCGTCTCTTCGCCTAGCACAGCTCTTGTATGAACCAGTCCTCTGGGCTGTTCTGAAAGGAAAGACCCTTTCATGCTTTTTTTTTTTTTGGAGGGTGAGGGACTTATTTTGCATTTGTCTTTTTGTTTGATTTTTTTTTGCAACTAACTTTAGAATAGGGTGCAATGTGTGCCTACATCTGCTGTCCCAGCCAGCTTCTTCAGCAATTTTGTCAAAGCTCTCCACAAGTCCCATGGAGCTTCAAGTGTCAGACTCGATTCACAAACGCTGAGGTCCTGGAACCCAGCCAGTCATCTAATACTGCTGGTCCTTTCCCTCCAACAAATTGGTCCAGGTGTCTTTGAAGGACAGAGGAGAACAGTTTGCTAATCTCAAATAGCTTCTCTAGAGAAGATGAGATAGGGTAATTGCATACAGCAGAGAGAACAGCCATTCTCCTGAATCTCAGTTCAGATCAAATTGCATGGGGCTATTGTACCTGGATATAGTTGCATTCACAGCTGCTCTGAGGATGAGGGAGATAACTCACCCACGTGTTGTGATTTAAGACACATAAGTCTTCCTTTATTTATGACAAACTTCCCTAGCAGCCAGAACCCAGTATATTCTTCTAATTTGTCTTCAGATCTGGAATCCACTTATGTTTTCTTTTGTTCCTTTAATTTAAGGGCAAGCAGAGGGTCTTAACCACTATGTCTCCGTTGTACTTGCATATCTTCCGATGATAGCATGGCATGCTCTGACCTAAAAACTGATATTCAGGGTCAACAGTAATTGAAGGAGTTATGAATGTAAGGTATGGGACAAGAGCAAATAATAAAATAAAGCTGGGAATTTATAAAGAAAAGACTGTATCTGGAAACAAGTATCTTCCTTCCCTGACTCTTTATTTGCTTGCTTGTATAAACATTGTTGTGTTGTTTGTGTGTGTGTGTGTGCTTACTGACATGTGTGTGAGGATGCCAGAGATTGAGACAGAACATCTTCCTCAATCACTTCCCCACCTTATTTTTTTTCTTTAAGTCAGAGTCTCTCAGAGAAACTCAAGCTTACTCCTTCAGTTAGACTGGCTGGATAACAAGCCCCCAGAAGCCACCTGTCTCTGTCCTCCAGCATTGGAGTTACAGACATACACAGCCATGCCCAGTTTTTACAAGAGGGCTTGGGAATATAGACTTAGGTCTTCATGCCTATACAGCATGCATTTTATTATCTCAGCGAACTGTCCAAATATCTGAGTTTGTTTCATAAAAAACACTTTGATGATCATTTGCCTACACTACACAAAGGGGCTCAGTGAAGAACTTGGGACTTAAGAAAACTTATCAAATTATCAAAACTCATCCTTTTATTATGCCTTTTAATTTCTCAGAGAAACTTATCATAGTGGATACTGAGAAATGTTATTGCATATCTATACTGCCCAAAGACACATTCTACAACAATAAGTGTGTGTCCCCTGTCTGTACATTTTATTCTGGTCATCACCATCCACATGCAGTTATTGAACACACAACTCCTATTTTGTGCTACTCGGAAGATAAGATTTTTTAAAAACTTGTTTTATGTATGTAAATGTTCCATCTGCAGTGCATCTGCACACCATGTGTCATAGCTGGGTTGTCCCATAGAGGGCATTAGATCTCCTGGGAATGAAGTTACAGAATAAAAAAAAAAGCAATTTGAAAATTGCTCATCTAAGATACTGAACATTAATAAAATATTAGGAATCTGATAATATAATTAACTACTTCCCTAAATAATCCAATTAAAAATGGGCTACAGTGGCAGGTAGAGACTTCCCAAAGAAAGAGATTCTGATGGCCAATAGACTTAAAAAAACAAAACAAAAATTTGACTTCACTAAATGTCAAAGAAAAGAAAAGGTCAAGTCAAATCATAATGGGATGTCATCTTGCTTTCTTAGAATGTCTATTATCAAAAAGATATTGGGTCTCCTGGAGGTAATACACACCTTTAATCCCAACATTCAGAGTCAGAGGCAGGCATATCTCTGAGTTTGATGCCAACTTGGTCTACAGAGCGAGTTTCAGGGCAATCAAGGACACATAGAGAAACTGTAGCAAAACAAAACAAAAAAACAACAACAACAAAGAAGAAAGAAAGAAAGAAAGAAAGAAAGAAAGAAAGAAAGAAAGAAAGAGAGGGAGAGGGAGGGAGGGAGGGAGGGAGGGAGGGAGGGAGGGAGGGAGGGAGGGAGGGAGGAAGGAAGGAAGAAAAAAAGAAAGAAAGAAAGAAAGAAAGAAAGAAAGAAAGAAAGAAAGAAAGAAAGAAAACCTTGCATCAAGTAGATGCCTAAACTGGTAAATTCTAGAACCTGAGTAAGGATGGAATGAGAGAAAGGACTCCTTAATGTTGTCTTCTGACGTCCACATGTATGCCATGACATATACATGCTCACACACATACAGCAGATACCCACACACTAATACTAATAATACCAATAATACTACCACTACTACTACTAATATAATGAAAATCCCTAAAAATAGAACTGTTTAGCTGTTTTATGGTTCATATCTATCATATGGATACAGACCCAAAGGAAATCAACTGACATATTAAGGAGGTACTTGTGAGGCCCTGCTTCACTTAGCTCTCTTCATAATCACTTAGAAATGGCATCAAACTTGATGCTCGTCTAGAGATAAGTGGTGGAAGGAAGTGTGGTGCATGTATAGAACAAAATGTTATTCAGATATGAAAAGCTGTGCATTTGTAAGACATTGTGTTAAACAAAGTCAGATGCCCAATAAATCCCTCATGTTCTCTCTCACACAAGCAGGCATTAGAACACATTGATCAGAATGTACCATAAAGCCAGGGAAGTGGCTCAGTGCATAGAACACTGCTACATAGATGTAAGGACCTGAATTTAAGACTCCAGCACACACGTAAAGCTAGACACAACAGCATCAACAGCATAAAGATTTATAAGACCGGTATTTCTGTAACAACCTTGGTGCGGTTGTACAGAAGCATTTGTCAGCCTGCAGAGGAGAGCTCCCATGCTTTGTCTTGGAACATTGCCTGAGAACAGTATGTGCCTAGTGGTTATGGCAGAAGCAGACTCCTGCAGTGTCAGGAATGTGGACTCCAGAAATCAGGCAGCCAAGGGTGAGGCTGGGTCCTCCATAGTCATATGGTTCTAGTCAGGCTCTTCGACTTCACCGGCCTCAGTTTCCTCACCCATAATGTGACAACAAGGGACTCCTGCTGATATTCCTGCATGTACTGGTACGTCTGCTACTACTACATCTGTGAAAGAGGGCTAATTATGATTTAATACTCAGCGATCAGTTGGCCAATCAGTGTTACTAATGATGAAATCATTATGGTTATTAATACCTGTAAAATGTGTGTGACCCAAAAAGAACTTCTGTGTTCCCTAGCTGTACCTTGGTGTCACAAGTAAGCTCAACTCAAAAACTTATAGTTTGCATCTAGAATGTTCTCCTATGGTTTTGTTGCTGTATAGGAAACTTTGTCTGCAGCGTTTGGTGAGATTTGCAGATCAGAGAACTTCTAAGAGACAATGCCTCCATCTGTTAAAGTTTCATGACCCATCTCCCACATCCTGCCTCACACTAGAAATGTAAACATCAGCTTGGCCATCTCTTGGAACTCAAATTATCATATGAAAAGGTGATAGGATCTGCGCATTGTTCTAAGATGCAGCTCAAGCCCCTGGTGGAGAGCTGGCATTTGTACTAATGAGTCATTATTATCTTGTTAATAATGAGGTCATGTTCTTTTTTTTCCTAGAAGCTTCCTCTCAGTGCAGATTCTTGTAGGCACTTCCACACAGGCCTTTCTAACACGTGCTTGTCTGTGGAATGTACCAGGCTAAGGCAACAGCATTCTGCTCTCTTTCTCTTCTCAGTCTCTCTGCCAATTGCCAAGAACATCACAGCTTGCTTGCTCTGCTACTTCTCTTTAATTCTAATAAAATTATCCTCAAAATACCTATCACATCATTTCTAAATTCTTTAATTACTTAATTAATTAATTGGTTTTTAGAGACAGTGTTTCTCTGTAGCTTTGGACCCTCTCCTGGAACCAACTCTGTAGACCAGGCTGGCCTCAAACTCTGCCTGACTCTGCCTCCTGAGTCCTGGGTGGGATTAAAGGTGTGCACCACCACCCACTGCCAGGCTTCTAAATTCTTTATTAATTTAGAACTCCAAAGGAAATGTTGGTTTCCTCAGCAACAGTGGAATTTGGGAGAGGAAATTGAATTCTCAACAAGTGACCATAGGGAGCAAATCCTGAGCACTTCCATCTCCTTCTCTTCTGCATTCCAAAAAATAAACATTTGCTCTCTGTGGCCTAGTCACATGCTTCTAAGCAGTTCAAACTACTGGCAGCAACTCAAACCCTGAAACTATAGCTTAAATACTTTCTTTCTACTAAGTCAACTAACTGTGCAGTTCATCACAGTGGTAGGAAGATCACTGTCATCAAAAGGATTCGGTTTGTCACCACTCACTTCAATACTGTGCATTGCATGTCTGTACACATGTATAAGTATGTAATATGCTTGAATATCTTCATCTCTATCTCATATTTCGTATGTCTATTATAGTAAAGAAAATGCCTCTATCCATAACTATTAGAATTGAAACAAAAGATATACTTATATTTTCCAAAATTTGAAAAGAATTGGTGAGCAATCCCTGTGGACAGGTGAAAGGGCAGGAACTATTGACATATTCAAAGAGAGGATTCTATGCTTTTTGAAATATTCATTCTTGAGCTATTTTACTTAGAAATAATAACACTATACAGAAATTTATAATAAGGATCTTGTATTTTCTATGATACTAGATGTAAGGATACGGATTGACTATGTGATGCCCAAAACTTGCCTTGGACAGGGTTTGACTTTGTGAAATGTTTTATATTATTATTTAAGAATATGGGAGCTCTCTACATATAATTATGATTTCATCAAGAGCACTTTCTTATATAATGTGAGCTTAACACAATTTGATAAGTAGGAACATTTATTGGAATAGCCTGTTCTGGGCTGGTGAGATGCATGATTCAAAGGATAAAGCATGGTGTATAAGTCTATCATCATCAGTTTGACAGCACAAACCAGGAGGAAAGAAGCAACTCTTCAAAGTTCTTTTCTGACCCCCACAGATGTACTGTTGAGTGGGTGTCCTCACCTCGTACACACACACACACACACACACACACACACACACACACATATTAAATATATCATTCTTCCAGACAGTTACCCTAAAATGTCTCCATATGTTCAAAACCGAAGATGATATTTCAGTGAGCAAGAGAGTATTTTGCTGAGGGAGAGGTTAAAATATTTAGCCTTCCTAGAATCCACTCGAATCTTTTATTTTCACACAATAATTACTTCAGTGATTATCAACTCCTGGGTTTTTATGTCCTTTGTATCCTATATGCTTAAGAAGCAGAGAACTATTTTAAACTTATTAAAATATAGCTAACTATTTTATTTCATTTTTTCAAAACACAAATTATACCACCTAGTTCTAAAAATTGTTATTAAATATTCCAGGAAGAAAAATAGTAGTATTGGAATATTTTATTGGCTCATTAATAAAGACTACAAACCATTTCACAAAAGGAATTTTTAGTTAAACTGTTTTTTTTTTCATTTGGAAAAATGTCAGCTTTCTTATTGAGTTTAACTTTCTTTGAATATTACATAGTTAAAGTCAAATAACCTCTTTTCTCTATAAAAGATTATAGGAAAAAATCAGTTGTTCCCATCTGTACTATATCAGAGTATACTTAGTAGTAGATAATATTTTAACACTAAAAAGCTTATCTAGCTTCTAAGCCAGAGATGTAGTTGACTGGTAGAGTACTTAGCTAGCATGTAGAAAGTCTAGGATTTCATACTCAACAATGTGTAGACCCAATCATTTTATCCAAATTCTAGGGAGGAAGAAGAACTTCAGGCCCAGTAAAAAAACAAACAAAACAACAAAAAAAAAACAACAACAAAAACCCTCAAAACAAAACAAACAAAATCCAGAAAAGTACTTTCTAAAATTTGTAGAAAGTCATGCCATAGGGGCAGGAGATGTGACAGAGATATGAGTTTAGGAGCATCTCATCTATTCCAAAAAAAAAACAGCAGTTCATTTCCCAGCATCCCCTGCTTCAGATTGCACACAGTTGCCTGTAATTCCAGCTCTAGTGGATTCTTTTGTCCTCTTCCACCTTCTGTGGGCAGCTCCCCCCACAGCAAACAAACACACACCCACACACATATCTACAGAAATAAAAATAATATGCTTTTGCATGTTTTATTTTTTAATTAAAAATTTCATACAACATATTTGACCATATTTTTCTAACTCTTACCAAATCCTCCCACCTCCCTATCATCCATTCTTTCTCTTTTTAAAACAAAACTAAGAAACAAAACAATAAACAACAAAAGTAGGAAACAAACAAACAAAAAAAACACAACTAAAACAAAAATCAAAACAAATAGACAAAAGACCAAGAAGACAAAAAAAATGACAAAACAATGCAATCAGAACAAACAAATATCACAGAATTAATTTTATGTTGGCCATCTACTCCTGGACATGGATTCTGCCCTGAAATCTGATTAATACCTAGTGACATTCCATTAGCGAAAACTGATCTTCCCTTTGTCACCAGATATTAGTTGAAGATAGGTTCTTGGCTGGGGATGGGACCCTCTGTCTATTTCCACCCTTCAGGTCTTATGCCTGCTATCACAGTTTCTGTGAGTTCATATATGCATCTGCCCAATTTTTAGAGAAGAGTCTGTTTCCATCCATCACCTCTCTTAGAATCTTTCTATCTCCTCTTCTGCATAGCTCCCTGAGCCCTGAGAGGAGAGCTTTGATGAAGACATAGTGTTTATGACTGAGGGCTCCAAAGGGTCTCACTCTCTACACACTGGACAGTTATGGGTATCCATGTTTACTCCAATCTAGTGCAATAAGAAGCTTAGCTGGTGAGGACTTTTCTATGAACACAGCAGTATTTCAATAGGAATTTTGTTATTGCAATGTACCTTTAACAGATGGTGGTGATATGTTTTCCCCTCCATCCATAGCCACTCTTTTCTTGGCCACTTTAACAGTGTCATTCATGGATGAGTTCCAGATCACGGAATGGCCCTTAAATACAATAAAAAAGTGGCTGCTTATTCCCATAGCATTCCTACCACCATGACACCAGAATATCTTACAGGCTGCTCACTACAGTAGGTCACAGGAATTGAAGTTTAGTAATGCATTAAGTGTTTATAAAATAAAATATATAAATGTATAATAATATATAAATATAATATAACGATAATATGTAAGATATGTCTTTTGAAAAGAAGGAAGCTCCACTGAATAACAGAAAGTAGTTTGTAGCCATCTGGTCCTTGTTGTCTCCATCTATATTAGAATGCCTAGGGGTTCTATTAGGAGAGGACACATGCATGAAAATCAGCTAAAACTCTGGTAATTTCTTTTTTAAATTCTCCTTAAATGGCGTAGATAGAGAAGGAACATGAAATGACATTAGCAAAGGCCCTTGTTTGTCATCAGTACTGAATAGATAAAATTTAAAGTACAGGTCTGAGGAAAACTAATTCCACCTTTATATATGGGGGCCAGGTGGAGATGACTCATTTATCCCATGAGGAATCAGTCCTCTGGTGTATTATAATTCAAGATCGCTTAGTTTAGATGCTCGTTATGCAAATTAAATCAGACATTCCATCATATAATCTAGTCACAGTGACAAAGGACAACCAAGAAGCTTGGATTCTCCTGGGCTTAGGGCTTTGAATGTGTTAGATGGGGCACATGAGTGTGTTTCCTTATAGTGCCAGTCTCATGGCAAACTCAATAGATGTCTGGCAAATTATGTCCCCTGGAAATAGCTAGCATCCTACCAGTGAATGGGGACACACATAGTCCAGCTCGTGAATATGGAGAATTATAAATCACTTTACAATATAAAACATCTTCAGCTTCCACACTAAGACCTTGCAAGGCAAGACAATCTGCTCTTTTCATTCTGAAGCATGAAAAATAATCTTCAGCCAGTTTTAGCATGAAAACTCATAAAGTGAGCAACTTTCATTGATTTGTAGGAAGTCACAAAGGAAAAGTCTGGTGAAATATTGTGCCTACCCACATATATTGAGACAAGTGCTTAGGCAGATTGTGTTTAATTCTCTGCTTCATGATGTATAATTAAAAGATCTGGAGGCTAAAGCCTCCATCTTGTTTCAGAAATTTTATCTGGGCCAGGGAATGTTGCTCAGTTAGTTGGTAAAGTGCTTGCCTAGCATGTGTGAAACCCTGAATTCTAACTGTAGAAATACACAAACAAATTGAAAAGTCACACACTGGGGAGGTACAGGCAAGAGAAAATTTAGAAGTCATTATTGGCTATACAGTGAGTTTGATTTCAGCTTGAGATATATGAATCTCAGCCAAAAGAGAGCTGGGTAGGTGAATGAGAACTCAAGACCCAGATTAAGCAAGGAGAGGGGAACACAGACAGATTGAAATGGGAGAGAAAGAAAGACAGACAGAGACAGAGACACAAATACAGACAGACTAGAGAAACAGAAAGGAAGGAGAAAAAGGAGAAGATAACTGTAGGGAAGGGTCAAAGATAAGTGAGAAGAGAATTTCTGACAGGAAGGGTATGGACAGAGCTAGTCATAGGGCTGCATTTAGCAGTTACCTGCTCTAGAAAGCAAGAGTTTAACTTATCTCTTAGGCATCCTGTTCCTCCATCGCATGCTATTCCCATTCATCCATGGATAGCTCGGATGTCGGCATATACAGAATGCTAGCATTTGTCATGCAAGCCTGATAATCTGTTCAGATCCACGGAACCCACACATGGCTAGATTCCACAGCATGCATCTGCATTCCCAGAGTTCCTATGGTGAGACAGCAGAATCCTTAGAAACTCACAGGGTACCTGGCATTTGTAGCAGCAAACACCAAGAGCCATTGTATCAAATAAGAAGAAAGGCAATGAATCACAGCTAAAATTGTCTTCTGAGCACTTCATGATTTTCATGACTCACATATTCCTATATGCGCAGCCATAAATAGTAACACACATTCTACCATGCTCATATACATATAGTACACATATACATACACATATACATACACATATACATATAGTGTGGTATAGTATACTGCACTATACATAGAAATAAAATGGTGTAAGGCGCTTGCACACAGTCAAAACTCTTCCTATCCTCGACTAGATATAAAGAATACATGAAAGCCACCATTTTTAGTGGTCGAGTTATTTAAATTGCTTATTTCTTTTTTTAACAATATGAACGAGTATGTATATGTGTAGGTATGTGCATGTGTGATTGCAGCTACCCACAAAACTAGAAAAGGGCATCAGACCCCATGGCACTGGAATTACAGACAGCTATGAGCTTGGGGGTTGGAAACCAAACTCGGTTTCTCTACAAAAGTAGTACCCACTTTTTACTACTGTGATACCTTCCCAACTAAGGTGTGACCTTTCCAAAGAGACTCCAAAACAAAGGATGTTTGTTCCTGTCCATGTTTATCCCCTTCAGATATAAACCTAGATGAAGCCAGTATTAAAACTTGTCCAGGAATCTGAATGATCTCAGCTTTGTCTGTTTTTATAGTTATTTTTTTTACTATAATGTAGATTTTCAAAGGAAGTTCTTCACACACACACACACACACACACACACACACACACACACACCCCTCTTGAGAGTTATTGGGTCATCTGTACACTTGACCCCACTGTGCCAGACAGACTACTTTTTGCAAGAAAAAGAAGCAATTTTAAACACAGCTAGGAAGTGAAGTTGGTGAATACATGAGGGTACATGCAAAGTCATATTTCTTCTGGTCCTGGTGTTTTCTGAGATGAGAGCAGAGGCCTGACAAGGCTGACGTTCTCTTTGGAGGCTGCCCTTGAGGAATGCTCCCATTCATCACAGCTGCACAGGAGTCACCGATGGGGAAGCAGCAACAGGCAAAGTCAAGTCAGCTGTAATGAATGACCAAGGTCAACATCGGCCTTGCAGTATTGGATATTAATAATTGTTAGATAAGAAAGACAGCTATTTATCTCATCACCCAACACACCTTCAAACATTTGTACAAGAGACAGATATCTGGATGCAAGCATGTGCTCTCTCTCATGGTCTGAATCTAAATGGTGACTGAGGACAAGCAGATGCCCTAAGTAAGCTGTGCCATTAATAGCCTGAAAGATGCACTCTTGCAGAAAGGAGCAAATTTACCATTGTGTGAAAATTACAATGAATTCTAAAGATTTTAAAGGATAATTTATCATCAGTTTCATCAATTATTTGGGAAACTAAATTTTATATAGGAGTCCTGATTTCTGCATCAATAAAATTATGGAATTTATGGTGGTATAAAAGGGCATTATTGGATGCTTTTCCTTTAAAAATCGTGTTAGGATGTCACATGAGATAGATAATAAGTGAATTATATCACTAGGGTAGTCAACTATTAGGACCGATATGATGACATTGTCATATTGTGTCTGAAGCTTAAAACTCACTGCGCATCTGGTTGCTATTTCAAGAGCTTATTTTTATCGGTGAGGAGGGGTTCTGCAAACTCTTGGATTATAATGACTCAGTGATTTGTAAGAGCATGTACATGGTTCTAATATTGTTAGAAGGTAAATTACATCATATTATGAGAAAAATAGAAGTCAAGAATTTAAATTTTGTTGGGGATGGGAGAAAGTACACAAAATAATTGGTTATATAAGCATGGGGACCGGAGTTCATATCCCTAGTACCTATGTAATAAAAATATGTATATTTTTGCATATATCTGTTGCCCTGGTGCTCTTGAGGGGATGAGAAAAAAGGACAGCTTGATTTTACTGCCTGCCATCCTAACTCAGGTTGAATGAAAGATCCAATCTCAAGATGGAGATGGATAGAGCATGACACTTAATATCCTCTTCCTCCCTCTGTGCGCACATAGGCTTATGTATCCTCCTCCATGTCTGTAACATACACACACACACAGAGACACAAAAATATGCACAAACCCATATTCACATACACACACCACTTGCAACATCCCCCAAAAGACATTTTAATCTTCAGCATTCAATGACCTATATTTAGAGCGTTTCAATAAAGAAATACTAAGTGACAAAAATTTTTATTGATCAGGCGAGCGACTGTACTAAAAAAGAGCTCACAGAATATTAATGAACCATTTCACCAAATTCATTATGCATGAAAAATTAACCACTGAAGTATTTAAAATGATAGGTTCTTTCCAAAAATCTGACAGAAATGCATAAAATTTAAATGCTTATTGAGACATATTTTAACTTTATGTCACCCTATATTAAAATGGTGAGTTTGCTAAATTTATGGAAGAAACTAAAAGAAGGATATATGGGGTTTTGGTTTTAGGATTATAATCAACAAACCACAAAAATAACATAAATATAGACATTTACTCTTGTCTAATTGGGTGGTGGTGATAACTCTAGGAAAATAGAAACACTTTTTTCATGAGTCTAAATCTTCTAGGGGAGATGGTGTGAAAACATTGGAACTGATGGAGCTTCATCTCGTGTGTCTGCCCAGGAGCTGGGAGCATGGCTTCTCTGCTGAGGCGTCTGCTCCTGACAGGAGAGCTGTGGAGTCTGAGCTCACTTCCTCTTCCTCCCAGCACTCCATTTTGTTTACTCCACCTACCTATGTTCTAACCAATAAAATGGGCCAAGGCAGTTCCTTTATTAGCCAATGACCTTCCTCCATCAGATAGTTCCATCCTTCTGTATAAAACATATGCTAATTTCTAACACACATTATGGTTTCTAAATGTGCATCGAGTTTAACTAAAAGAGACCATTAATTGAGCAATTTTAACCCTGCAGAGATACATTAAGGGAGCAAATGGTACCATAGTTTCTTAGCAAGAATCAAACTGTCAAAATACACAAAACCCAAAAAAGACCACTGTAGAGAATGGACGGAAAAGAGGAAAACCATGTGATTCCTAAAGAAAGACCCTCATAATTTCTTATAAAAATAGAAACAGAAGTTTAAAACACTTTGCAATAGTATTTTTATTTTATTTTTTTTATTTTGTTTTTCGAGACAGGGTTTCTCTGTGGTTTTTTTTTTTTTTTTTTTTGAGCCTGTCCTGGAACTAGCTCTTGTAGACCAGGCTGGTCTCGAACTCACAGAGATCCACCTGCCTGTGTCTCCCAAGTGCTGGGATTAAAGGCGTGCGCCACCACCGCCCGGCCATTGCAATAGTATTAATCAACATTTTGATGAGCTCAAATCTAAACATATGGTTATCTGTACCTGCTGTCTGTCATTGGGAGTTGGTAGAGGCACTATATGACTTAACCAAAATGAGGAGAAATTTGGCAGCATCTGGTAAAACTGAATGAAGGTTTACTCATTGATGTATTAATCAAACCTTTAGAAATCTATTGTGAATATTGGGGCAAATATGAAAAGAAGTATATTTAAGATTATTGACTTAATATTAAAGAATATCTTCACAAAGGAAATGCACATGAGTCTAAAAATCATTAAGAACTGCAGTGCATTGTCTTATATTCAGATATGTGTATATACAAAATACATATATTTTCACCTGTGTACACACTCCAGGTACATGGAAGAATATTCTATTTGCTACTGTTATTTTATCTAAGAGGGGTGATATAAGACTTAATACATAGTACATTAATTATAAAAGGTGTGTAGCTCAGTTGATACTTTCTTAGCATCTTGGTTACTTTTGTATTATTGTGACAATAGACCATCACTAAGAAACTCACAAAAGAAAGGATTTATTTTGGCTTATGTTTTCAGAAGATTAGAGTCTATGATGGCAGAGCAAAACCATGCAGTCAGGAATAGCTGAAACCTCTTGATGGTCTTGTTGTCTTGATCTACAACCCCAAGGCATAGAGACACCACAGAGAGAGGGAGAGAGAGAGAGAGAGAGAGAGAGAGAGAGAGAGACAGAGAGACAGAGACAGAGACAGAGAGAGAGAGACAGGGAGAGAGACAGAGAGAGAGAGACAGAGACAGAGAGAGAGAGAGAAAGAGAGGGCGAGTGAGGCAGAGAGACAGAGAGACAGAGAGACAGAGACAGAGACAGAGACAGCACACTGGGAATGGCCTGATTCCTTTGAAACCTCAAAGAAGAGTCCGTGACATGCTTACTCCTTCTAATTCTTTCCTAACCTTTCTGACAAGTACTAAGTACCAAGTATTCAAATATATACGCTTATGGTGGTCATTTATATTCAAACCACCACACTTAGCATATATGAAGCCCTGGGTTTAGTACCCAGTACCATAAAAACAAAAAGTAATAGTGCATAGTTGTAATTCTGAGACTGGAGGGGAAGGCGGGAAATCCACAATTTCAAGGTTGTATTTGGCTCTATATAAGTCTTGAAGCCTACTGGACTGCATGAATGTTGTCTCAGAACCATCCTGAAAATAATAAAAGGGTACATATATTGCACACATTTATCTAGGTAAGTTGTGTAGGCCAAGGGATGTCATTAAAATGAGAATATATTCTTCTTTGAATATACATTATTGTGAGGATTTTTTTGCCATAATTTACACACTTTCGATTATGAAAATTTAAACTGAAAATCAATTCCTTCATATTAAAAAAGAAAATAATAGACCTAGACATATATAAAGTTGGTGACATAAGATGTAAAATCTTTTTAAGTGTAGTAACACAGAAATTTGATATTTGATGCAGAGTAGAATATTCTTAGATCTAAAAATGCCAGGAAAGTAGCTTCCACTTGTCTTAGGTTTACTTGTTTTTTATCTACATTTACCTATCTACTTAATGTGCAAACACTATTGTACAAGGAGCAAGTCTGTTTCTCCTGTCATGCAGGTGTCTTTCTGGAGCTCAGAGAGTCAAGCATGGCAGCAATTGTTTCCACTCTCTGAGACCTCTTGGAGGCCCCTTTTGAATTGTTGTTGGTACTTTGGAATCTGTGTTTGTGAGGTCAGAGGGATAATATTGCCCATCTCATGGAGATAAAGGAAGAGTAGTATGTAAGTTTATACCCTAGCAGAGATGACTTCAGAATAGGATCTGACTCTCTGCCCAGGGTTGTCGTCCCTCTTCCATGTTGTTGCCTATAGCAATGTTGATTGTCATGTTAGACTGATACACAACTAGGAAATTAGCAAAGAATACCTGTGAGTATCCTTAAGGATGTCTCCAGAGAGAATGAGTGAAGGGAGGCAGGCATAACCTGAAACTACCCTATAGGCTGGTGTCCCGGTGAAATTAAAGGGAACAAAGGAGAGGCTCTTGGTAAGAGAATACCTTCTCTTTACTTCCTGGCCACCATGAGTTCAGAAACATTTTCCATCTTGGATTCTTGTGACCATGATGCTCTCTGTCCAACCAAAGACTGAGGGTGTGAAACTAACTTATCTTGTAAGTGTATCAAAGCCTCTGAAAGCTAAGTAAAATAAGTCCCTATTCCTTTACATAGTCAGATGAATGAGAACCTTGTGCTAATGCATTGCCTATATAAGAGTGTGAAGCAAGTCTTTTCAAGCCACTCTTTCCTGATGCTTTACAACATGCTGTGAACTTTTGAGGGGATTGGGATGGCATGGAATTAGAATGGACTTGCATGTGTGATGCTTGGAATGAGGTATTATGTTGGGTACAGCACAAATCCCACAGTATTTCTTTTAAGTGGATCTTGGAGCTATAGTGCAGGTTGTCACCCAGGGTAGCAGCTCCCTCGTGTTGACTTTTCCCTCCCTTACAACCTTGAATGAGGGCAGTGTCTCCTGGGATGAGGGGGTGTTCTATAAATAGATAGTGCATGTCAATCCTCTTTGCAGACTTTGCAAGTGTGTGTTGAAGAAACAGCATAGTAATTAGGGAATGGGAGCCTCTAATTCAAAACCTATTTTGTACTCATGAGACATTATACAAGCATCTAGTTCTGATTCCATGCGGCTTTCAAGAAAGACATTTTTCTAAAGTGATGTGGTCTTTGCCCCTTTGTGATCTATTACTATTGTCTACTGTGAAAGATGTTAGGACTACCCATTATTTATATTTGAGTATAATGAAAACACCGTGCCACATTACTGACAACCCTGGAAGGAAATATTTGATTGAGCTGAAAACCTTGAATCCTCGGTGGGAAAAAGAAAAAAAAGCCAGTGAGCAATGACAGTCTGCATCTCTGTTTCCTGCCCATTATATGGTAGGCAACTTATGTCCATCATGAGACCTTCCTTCATGATGGACTGTCTCACTGGAGGCTCATGGAAATGGGTGGAGCCTAAGCTGCTTATAAAGTGAAGCTTGTTTTGCTCATCTGTCTCTTAAAATTATGAACTTATTTCCAGAGGTGATTTTCACCACGTGCTTCCCTTTCATTCAGTTGTTGATCTCAACATACAAAAAGGATTCACAGCTTTTCTCTCAACTTTTCAGGTATTCATACATAAAATAACACTTTCATGGGCCTGGGCAGATGAATCAATGGTTAAAGGGCTTGCCAAGTTTTCTGAAGATTATAGCACATTCCCCATAATTTTTAAGGAGCCCAATTATAGCCCCCTTGAGGCTAAGTGACAGGGGATTCCAGAAACAAACTGGTTAGTGAGATTACCTATGTCTACAATCTCTGTATTGGACCGAGAAAATCTTACTCAAAAAGTATAAAATGGAGAGTAATCAAGGAAGTTTCCAAGCATCAACCACCAGCCTCCATACACATGAATATGCATATATATCTGCAAATACATGCATTCCACATGAGTACACACAGGCACAAACACCATATACATACATTGAAAGATTAAAATGAAAAAATATTGTCATGAGAAGTATGACGTGGCTGTGTGTGTCCAGAAATTATTACTGTATTTTATTCTCACTACTCTAAGTTGGATAATGAACAAAATTTGGGAGAAGTTAGTCTCCTATGATGGAGGAAGGTCATTGGCTAATAAAGAAACTACCTAGGCCCATTTGATAGGCCAACCCTTAGGTGGGTGGAGTAAACAGAACAGAATGCTGGGAGAAAGAAGCTGAGTGAAGAGTTGCCATGGTTCTCCCACTCCAGACAGACGCAGGTTAAGACCTTCCCTGGTAAGCCACCTCGTGGAATACACAGATTATTAAAAATGGGTTAGATCAATATGTAAGAGCTAGCCAAAAAGAGGCTGGAACTAATGGGCCAAGCACTGTTTAAAAGAATACAGTTTTCCTGTAGTTATTTAGGGGCATAAGCCATGCGGGCGGCCGGGTGCCGGGGATGCAGCCCCGCCGCTCCCTCAACACTCCTGTACCCCACTCTAGCCTCAGACCTACTATATAGCTGAGACAGTCTCTGTAGTGCTGATCCTCTTACCTCTACCTCCTGAGAGCTGGGAATACAGCCTTATACCACACCTAGTTTCTGTAGTACTGGTGACTAAACCAAGAGATTAATACGTGCTAAGTGAGCACTTTCCCATTCTCCAGTCCAGCTGTGACAGAATTCTTAGCAGCACCTTCTGTCTTGGTTTTCCTTCCTTTACCTGCCTGGACAATGATACCTTAACACCATACCATAACAGCAACAGGCACCTGGTCAATGCATGTTAGAATATTCTGACATTCTTCCACATTTACTCCAGTACCAATACACAGTAATCTGTTACCACACTGCTTCAAGTTTGGTGAAAAACTCTATTTTCCATGACAACTGCATATTTGAAGGAAGAGGAGACCAGATAAAGAACCCGTCTTGAAAGGTGTCCACAGGAGCAATATCTCATGCCAATCTGAAGTGTTTTCAGAATGGAGGCAAACATACATCTCATCCAAATGTCATCTTTCCCCTGGAACCAGATGTTCATTTTATTTATGAATTGCGAATAATCCATCAAGCCCCACAATATTTTCCCAGTGATTTCTCCCTGTGGTTTTCCAATTTATTTGACATGTAGAGAAAAAAGCATCACTTCAACTGCAACAGATGAATTTGAGTTCAACTTATGCATCTCCTGTCATGGCAGTATATTCTTCCTGCAGATGACCAGTGTTTATCAGAATATCTTTGGTTTGGTTCTGCCTGGCTTTCGGACATACCCTTCATCCCATATACAGGCATGCGACATAGACAGTGACCCGCTAGAAAACCACTGAGGAATTCTTAACCTTATGAAAGAACATTCTAAAGTTATCACTGCAAAATATTTCCTATTCAAAACTTTTCAAATATATAGATTTCTAAGTTCAGAGTTTCAAAATGCTTACAGATTTATAGAATTCATTTATAAGTGTAAAAAATCTTTCATTGTTAAGACTGAACTTGAAATTTTCTTTCTCTTCACTTTAGAAGATTAATTGGACCAATAAGCAAAAAACTTTGTGTGGGTGGGAAGTTTGCTAAGAGCACATACATACATGCATGACTTAAGCATGAAGGTTGGAAGGCAACCTAAACTCTTTCCTCAACAACCCTCCACTCTTTGTTTGTTTCAGGATATCTTTGACCTAGTACTTTTATTGTATCAGCAAGAATAACTGGTCCATGGACCCTCCATGGGTACCCTTCTTTCCACCTCAAAAAGCTGGGGTTGCAGAAATTTATGCATAGTGCCCAGTTTCTTTACATAGTTTCCGGAGATGCAAGCATAAGACATTCTGTTTGCAAGGCAAGCGCTTCATCAATTGAGCCATCCACAGAAAGGAACTTTTAGAAAAGATTGGATTAGCATTTGCTGTCAGTAAAAATACAATGAGGCGAGGCTTTTGATCAAGCTGCAGGGAACTGATGAATGTTTGTGGACCTCTCCATCAGCTCACAACTTTCACACATATTAGAACATGTGAAGGTGTGACCATGGTATGCAGCCAGACTGCCCTGAAGCAAACTGCGGAGAGGTATGTTTGGAGGCCAAGCACAGTGCAGCACAAGGGCAGCTGAAATCACAGTCTGTGGCTAACCGCGCAAAGCAAAAAGAGAAGTGATTCCTATCTAAGAGCCTAGTCACTTGTTGAAAATCAATGATTAAAGCATAACCTAGTTGTTTGTAAACTGAAGAACATTACTGGCAAATAAATATTATGTAGGGAGAGGTTTAAGGAGAGAATATTAGGAAGCAAAGAGAAGATTAGAATGAATTGGAGTTGAACTAGTAGACTTACTTCAACAGTTATTAAGAGACTTTTACATCAGAGACGGTCAGCCACAATTAAGTAATATGCTCCTGCTGTATGTCAGTCATGGTTGTATGAAGGTACATGTCCACATATGAACTGGATCCCAGAGGTTGACTTTGCTGTCTTTTTCAATTGATTTTCATTTCATTTGTTGAGGTATGATCTGTCACAGAACCCATTGCTTAATGGTTCGGCTAGTCTGCCTAGTCATCTTGCCAGTGGGATCACCCAGCTTCACGTTCTGAGATCTGGGACTCCAGGCAGTCTGTCATTCTCCTCCAGGGACACTAGTACTTCTTTGGGTTTTGGGGATATGAACTCTGGTCTTCATGTTTGCATCGAAAGTACTTACTTGATCTAAGCCATATCCACAGCTCCAATATCAATAATTTCATAACTATACCTAAGAGTTCACATTTCGGGCTTCAGTATTTTATTGGTTATCATCCAACAATGACATCTGATATTCTCACTGTACTTAGAGCCCACATTTAACTCCAACATATGATTTGATTTGTCAGAAGTTGGGATATAGACAATGCTTGTTTGTAAAAGTTGATTATTAGAAGACTAGAGAGACAGTTTAATTGGTAGGGTGTTTAGTGTGCATGCATAAAGACCTGATTTTAGATAGCCTGAATCAGTGAGCTTCCAGTTCAGTGTGAGACTTTGCCCACAAAGATAAGATAGGAAGTGACCGAGGAGAAAATACACACACACACACACACACACACACACACACACACACACACACACACACACACACACACCAGTGTATCCATCAACTGGCATACATATCTAAAAACATGTACCAAAAGGAAAAATAGTTGATTGATAACACATTCCAGAGACTCTACATTTTATTTGGATGTGTCATATGATACTGAGATTTAGAAATATACTTAAGGTGATGTCTAGACTACATTTGAGGATGATGTGAGTTGGAATTTGAATAGGTAGTTGCTGTTCTTGGGCTCTGTCTTATTATAAGTCTTTGTTTTACTACTTGCAGAATAGTTTCAATAATTTATAGAGGATCTATGAGGATAATAAATAATAATAATTTTCCATGACTTTTTGAGGGAAGTTGTAGGGAAACACACATATTCCACAGGGTGGTTTAGAAGGTCAGAGGACCACTCCCAGAATAGTATGTTCTCTCCTTCCACCATGTTTATACCAGGGACTGAATTCAGAACATCAAGCTTGATGACTAGTTCCTTTATACATTGAGTCATCTCAGCAGCCCCTCTTTGAATTTTAATAGTGTAAATTTCACTGTGAACTATTCCTGAAATTTGCTAAGTGATTTGAGGTATTCCTTAGAAACAACTGAGCTTCTCCTTGACTATACTGTCTCATCACAATGTCCTGGTCCCATCAGTTCTGCTTGTCTAGAAATGATTCAAATAATTGCAACAAAACTAATTAAAATATATTTGTGTGCACTAACAGATCTTATAAGATGAAACACATTAATCTCCTCAAATTCCTTCTCCTCTCCCTCCCCCTGGTGTCTGCTCCCCCCTCTTTGTGTCAGATAAGCATGTGCATATGTTCATGTATATGTATCTGTGAGCATGTTTGTGAAGATCATAAGGTTGTTTATTTCTGTATATCTATCCACCTGATTTTTTTGAGACAGGTTCTCTCAAGGATCACAACCCTTACAGCTGTGACTAGCCTGGCTGGTCAGTGTGTTGCAAAAATTCTCCTGTCTTTATTTCCCCACTGTTGGGATGACAGGCATCTGCTATCACACCCAGGGTTATTATTTTATTTGTGTGTGTGTGTGTGTGTGTGTGTGTGTGTGTGTGTGTGTGTGTGATGCGTGTGAGCCATGGGGTTCCAGTAGAAGCCAGAATATAGGTTTTGAGAGTCAATTCTCACCTTTCATGATGTAGGCCCCATGTAGGATCAAGCTTGGGAGGTCAGGCTTAGTGGCAATCACATTTGCCTGCTGAGTCATCTGTCTGCCCTGAAATTCACAGGAATCTCCAAACTTAATCCTTGACAACTATGTATTCTTTTTAGTCCATTAAAAACAAAACAATAAAAACAAGAGGAAAAACAATACAACATTCCTAAATAATTCTCTTAACACTTACTTGCTTAGACACAACAACTAACATTTTGTATATTGAGAGAGTTCCTAATCATTAATGTTGCTGCTCATAAATTCCACTTGAAAATGAAAGATTTAAGATTTGACATTCAACTTTCCAAAGTTTAGTCACCATCTTTAACATGAAAGCCTGCTTTTTAGGGTTTCTGTCCTGCCCAGTTCCCACAGCCAGTAAGCCCCAAAGAAACCACACAGAATTCTACATTAATTACAAACTAATTAGCTCAGGATTCTTATTAACACTTACAACTTATATTAACCCATTATTTCTATCTATGTTAGCCACATGGCTCGGTACCTTTTTTAGCGGGATAGGTCACATATTCCTTCTTCCATGTCTCTGCAGGACTGGGGATGGATGGGCTTCGTCCTTCCCAGAATTTTCCTATTTTACCCACCTCTACTCCCTGCCTGGTTGTCTTGCCTATACTTCCTACCTGGATACTGACCAATCACAATTATTTAAAACACAATTTACAGAATACAGAATTGTCCCACACCAACCATCTAGTTAATTGATGGATGATAAAGCATCAAGCATATTTGTATGACAAAAAAACAAAACAAAATCAAACACAATATTGAGCATCATTGGTAAATACAATGCTTTAAAACTTCTACTTTTGAGGCTGAGCATGGTGGTACATGCATTTAATTTCAGCACTTGGAGGCAGAGGCAGGAGGATCTCTGTGAGTTTGAGGCCAGGCTGGTCTACAGAGCAATTTCCAGGACAGCAACAATTAGGGCTACACAAAGAAACCCTGTCTCAAAAAACAAACAAACCAAAAGAAAATAATAGAAAAAGTTTATTTTTTATTGTAATAAACCTCTTGTACTTCTAAGATAAAAATCTTGTAAACTGTTCAAATTTCATATATATGTGCACATTCATCACATTAATATACAGATTTCTTTGTTTTTTCACCTTTGAAAAATAGTGTTCCTTATTTCTTTGGTTGGGAGTAAAAACAGAACAATATGAAAGTCCTATTCTTTTAATAAAAATTTTCCTTGTTATAAACCCTCATATCTCAATTTTGCTGACATTTGTTCCTCTTAATATCAGTGATGGAGCTTTGTCTTTGGGGTAGAGTTCATGGAAGAAAATCTAATTTCTATTTGCCTTGAACCTTATCTATTCTATGAATGTGGATGTATATGCCTATTTTCTGGTGAAGATCTATTAGACACTCGAATGAAGTTTTCACTGTAGCCACGAGAGTGTTAGTAGCAGACAGTTCTCTGAATCTTTTTGTATCCTTTGGCTTTTGGGAGTGAAGTACACAGACTATTAGAAGTAACTATTAATTTGTCACCTGACTTTTCTTCTAAATTTCTGCTCTAAAGAAACCACCCTTTTCAGCACTTCCCATTTGGATTTCTAGGGTGTTAGGTGACACATAATACAGAAAAACATCTTGACCATAGAAAATCTTACAGTTTTCTGTATTGTACCATACTTATATCCTGAAATATTGAGAAAGGACATTTTCAGTTCACTTAGTGCCAGACAGTTCTATTTATTCTTTTGTTTTCCTTTCAGGACCAATGCTCAATAGGGGAACTGGGTTAAGTTGAAGTTGTCCTTTATTTAGGAAACTTATTGGGAGAATCATTAAAGCCATAGACAGACAGAAAGACATCATCGTACGGGTTCTGGTGGGAGTTCAAGCACCAACACCCCAGATAGTTAGATAGCATACTAGGGCCTCTGGTGAGATGCTGAGCTCAGGAGTCAGACTAGCGCACCCCTTTGTGTAAATCTCAAAAGAAAGGAAAGGCTTCATGTTGCCAGGCTGTCTCTAGTTCCTAGTGCCGAGGGGAGGGAAGGGACTTCCTGAGAAGGAATGTGACACCTCGAGGATACGACTGAAGAGGGCCACATTTATTTCAGATGTATCCGTCTATGAAAGGAGGTTGTCCAGGTACCTGCTACTGGTAGCCTTATGGTGTTTTTAGAGTTTGGTAATCTGGGCCTATAAACTTCCTTTCCTGCCATTCAGAAATCTAGGAATTCAAGTGTTAGTTAGAGGATTAGAGATTCACAGACAGGCTTTTAGTAAGGGAAGTGTATTTTTTTCTACAGTAATTAGAAGGAGACTGTGACAGGTGGGCATGGCCAGTGCAGTCCTTTATCGCAAACCTAACAACCCCACCACCTCCTGGGATCATTGCCTTCTAGTTACAGCACTCTGCTCCTTTCGCTTTGTACATACAAGGAAGAGAGAGTTAGAGAAGGCAGTCACCATGCTATGATTGGCTTTTCATCCTTGTCTTTATGGAATGGTTAAAAATATCTGGATTTCCTAAGGCATAATTCACAGGTATGAATCCGAGTTTAGGTACATGTCAAATAATGTGTGAAAATGTCAGCTTGATATACTGAGTAATGAAACACTGTCATAACATTGGAGTTTTAAAGTAAAATAGAGGGGCTGGGAAGATGGCTCAGTGGCTAAGAGTACTCATAATCATCAGTACCTGGGTTTTGATCCATAGTTCTCATGTAGGAAATCAGCTATGGCTGCCCATGTACTTCTAACTCCAGGTCTGTGGGAGAGATGGAGAATAAGGGGGAGGTGATAGAGCAGAACACCCAACATCTGCCTCTGACCTCTGTGTGTCTACACATGCACACGTGTGCACACTCCCACACCAACACCACACACACACACACACACACACACACACACACAGAGAGAGAAAGAGAGAGAGAGAGAGAGAGAGAGAGAGAGAGAGAGAGAGAGAGAGAGAGAGAGAGGAGTTCTGTCTTCTAACCAAGAGGTAGTGAGGAAATGATCATTTCAAGCTGAGATTGTGTGGAGATGGCAGCGTCTTTAGTCCCCTTCCTGTGTTGTTGCATAAGCAGCTGCATGGGGAGAAGCCGAGTTCTCTTAGCAGACACCTCCCCAGTTCGTGAGTTTGAAGAAAGGATGTTTAGAACGGCAGCAAAGCAAACTGGCGTTCCAGCTGAACTCTATCTTCTCTGACAGACAGTTCGTTTGGGTGTCTTTTCCATTCTGAGCAGTGGTGTTTGTGAAGAATGCAAGCATTGAGAGAGATCATTTGTTGTATAGAGGCTTAGCTTTCAAATAACCCTTACCACTGCCAATCTCTGCCTTAATTCTTGAATTTTCTCATAGGTGTTCAAGAAGCCCTGCGGTGAGATTAAACGTTCAGTAATTTTTACCCCAAAGTCATTAGGTACTGCGCATTTAATCTTTTATATATGCAGATTAAAAATGAAGGTTGATTAAGTAGCAACAAAGAGATTCATTCAGAAAGAAACTCTGGCGTATTCTTTGGTGTGTTTGGTGGAAATGAATAATTTATTAGGGAGGATATGACTTTATAAGAATATTGTCTCCTGAACCAGGCAGATCCCTGCAGCAGTTTGTAAATGAAGTCTGCTCTGCTAACCTACTCTGGGCCTGTTTCTATGCTGGGTGGTCTTTTGCAATGTGGTCTCAGAATACCTTTCCAGAACTGTTACGGGAAGTTTGGAGTGACTTTGAAAAATGGCAGAGTCCTCCTTTTCTTGGCAACCTAGAGTCCTGGAAAATTCCACAGTCACTAAAGCCATATAGAGTCAGGGTTTTTGAGGTACTTGTTTGATCAATTCAAAGAACAAAATTCACAAAGGGGGCAATTTAGAGAGTAGTTTCTTATAGATTCCTAGGTGGGAGAGAGAGTGGGGGTAAGCAGAGACAAACAGAGAGAGAGAGAGCACAATTTGGGGTCCCAGAATATAGAGTACCATCTAGTTGCTAGTCTAGGAGATTTTTACTGAACTTAAGGCAGAAAAGGGGATGATTTATGGGGATGAGGATGAACTGATCGAGCCCAGCTAGGTGTCCACGTATCTCCTTTAGTTTTGGTCATGTAGTCACACAGCCCTTAGACAAAGCTGCTCATTTAAGAGGTGTCAAGGAAACAGGAACCAGAGCTCTCTTCTGGCACTTGGCCTCCAGCAAGGACATCCTCAGGACTGCAGCTCTGGGGTTCTTGCCATACCTGATCACTTTGCCTTCTGTTCTCTGTTAGAGCCACTCTCTAGGATACATAGCAGCCTATTGACCTTCCTTGTTCTCCTTTTGATCATGAGAGTCCATGAATCTTTATGCCTTTTTTATTTGAGCCTTCCCACATAATGGAACAGAGTATGTTTTATATGAATTTAAGCTAAAGTATTGCTGATTGACCGAATATATTTCCATTTTCATAAGTAGTTCTGAGCTCTCTCCCCCCAAGAAGTTATCCTCATAATGAGGAAGCAGGCATGGTAATTCTTTGTTAGGAAAGGAAGAAAAAGAACATTAATATTTGGAAATAAGAGAGATTTCCTTCATTCCCTGAGTCACGACACCAGCCTGCTTCTATTTTAGATTTTTTACTTAACTCTGTAAAAGACTAAATGGGTATTTTTCCAAATGACAAAAGAACTAACTTGGAAAGTTTTCACCATGTAGTGATGGTGAGTTTGTAAGGAGAGTTGCTTGCATTGCATGAAATGTATACATGTACTGAATATGCTGTGCTATTAGCCCAGTCATGGGTAAGAATTTGTTTGCATTTATTAAACATGTTTTTAAAATTAGGAAGTTGATCTGTGAGATGGCTCAGCAAGTGACAGTACTTACTGTGAATCTTGATTACCAGACTAGGATTCCTAGGTAGCCCGATTTGTCCTCTGGCTCCTCATGAGTTCATTGGCACGAGTGATCCTCCAAGTAAAAAAATACAATATGAAAAATATTAAAGAACTATTTTTTTTAGCAAAGAAAATTGGTGAACACTTAGGTGTCATGATAAAAAAGATGATTAAGAGTGAGTGTGGGGGCAGAGGGTGTGGGGCCACGAACAGGAACGTTTCTTTAGCAGAGCATAGCCTTTGTATATCCAGGTCTGCCTCCCCATCTGGAGAGCTCACATTCAGAACCCTGTAGAAGCAGAATAAAGCTCTCCTTCCCAATGAAAACATCTTACATAAACTCAGGGAGTCACAATGAAGCAAACAGAGAGCAAGAGAGGGGGTCTGTTCTGCATGCAAGAGTGTGAGATGGATGAGCAAAGGCGATGGGGAATGAAAATGACACAGATATATATATCAGGAATCAGCAAAGAAAAAGGGAATGTTTTTCAAATTGTGTTTAAGGAAAAAATATTATAAAACTATAAAACTTGGGGTCACAGTGTGTACCCCAATAATGCGGGTTTTATCATCCATCTTTCAGAAAGCCAATTTGAACAGCCAAATCAATACTATGAAACAGAAAAGAAGACTTATTCAATGTGGCCTCAATACGAAGTAGGAAAGCGATTCAGTGTCTTCCCCACTCCAGTACATCTTTGGTGTCCTGAAGGGAGATTAAAGTCTGCGTAGAGGACAGAGCTGTGCACATCTCCGCTGTTCTGGTCCATTTGTAGTCCTGACGACCACTGAGCCATCATTGTCTGGGCTCCATTCTCTCCCATAGGATGATGTGACAGCCTGTCGGATCTGTGTGAAATCTGCCTTCACGAGACCAGCTCCCCCTCTGGCAAGTGCCAGATTCAATGTTTTCCTAACTCCTAGCATAAAATTTCTAAGAAATTTTCATTTGTTGGGGTCCATTGTCTTGAGAGTCTGAGAATCAAATTGAGGATCACAGAGTCTCTTTAGAATGTCGTCACTTCTTTCAGACCAGGCATAATAGTGTTTCTTCAGATCAGGCATCTATGAAGAGAAGGGTTCCAAATTTGACCTTAATTTACAGTTTATACATTTTTAGCATAATAATCATCAAGATAATTTTATATTTGATTAAAGTCAGCTAAAGCAGGTGGAGGTATGTCTCAGTGGTTAAGAGCACATGCTGGTCTTCTGGAATATCAGAATTCAGTTCCAGGCCCCACATTTTCACCTGTAACTCCAGCTCCACAGGATGTGACAGTCTGGTATGTGTGTACACAAATAAAAAGTTTAAATCACAAAAGTTGTATTTATATTATTTGTTATAATCTTTTTTTAAAAAATAAAGGCTATCGAATATAAATTACTCACAAAATGAAAATACCAAAAGAAATCATTGCTTGGTGGATAGAGTTCTTTTTCAATTTCCTGATTAAAAGCCCTTGGAATTGTAAGTTAATCTAATTGAGCTTGTATTAGTAATTGTGTAATTACTTGACACTAGTCTATCTGCAGTGTGTCTATTCCTCTCTTTTGCTCTTTTTTAATTGAGAAGTCTGTAACTTATAAAGTCGTATTGCCCTCACCAAATTCTTTATATTCCTTTTTGTTTTTCTTCTTTTATTTAGAGCAACATTTTCTCAAGCTATAATGTGGCATTAACTAGATATATCTGTGTATATTGTGCAATACATTCTATATATCCAGTATAGATGTGAGACTAAGGAACATTTGGTGTATGGTTGATGTCTTAGTTGGGGTTTCTATTACTGTGATGAAACACCATGACTAAAAAGCCAATCAGGGAGGAAAGGGTTTAATTGGCTTACACTTGCACATCGCTGTTCATTGAAGGAAATCAGGACAGGTACTCAAGCATGGCAGGAACCTGGAGGCAGGAGCTGATGCTGAGGTCACAGATGAATGCTGCTTAGGGGCTTGTCCCTCATGACTTGCTTAGTCTGCTTTTTTAAAGAACTCAGGATAACCAGACTGAGGATGGCACCACCCACAATGGGCTGGGCCCTCACCCATCAGCCATTAATGTGGATAATGTCCTACAGCCTTGTCTACAGCCTGGTAGTAAGAAGGCATTTTCATAGCTGAGATTCCCTTCTCTCAGATGGCTTTACCTTGTGTCAAGTTGACATAAAACCATCCAGGACAGCTGTTATAACTGAATTGCCAGAATTTTACATTTTGTCAAATTGTAGCAAGATTAAGTTGAACATGTGAAGAATAACATCATAGAAAAATTCCATTCCTCCAGGGAGTATCTTTAAAGATACAGAACTCAGTAGAAGGTGAGGTTGAGCAAAGGACTTCTGGGTTGCTATGCATTTTCTTCTGTTGTCTGACTTGCCCACTTTCAGCCCACTTGTCACAAAAAGCAAATTTCACTAATTAATGAAAATGCCTTCTACACTTAGAAAGAAACCGTTACACTTTGCGCACTTGTTTCTTCTATACTTTAAAGAGGTATGTGAGCTGGCAGCCTCTGAACACAAGGTGTCTTCGCATTTGGGGCAGTCAGACAGCACAGGTACAAAAGGGACAGCTCGTCTCGTTTGAGGAAAGTGGCTCTCAGCGCGAGTTCAGCACTAGTCTTACACTATTCAGAGCTAAGATAAAGCTAAGTACTCAGCCTCTTGCAGTGCTTTCTTGGTAAAACAACAGACAGTGCAGGTACATTTTGTAATAGTTGCAGAAAATAAAATCGTTTATTGTGACTTATTTTACATTTGTGTATTTTTGTGTGGAGGTCAGAGGATGGCCTGAGGAAATGGATCCAAACAAGACTCAAGTGTATTTGGCCTTTTTAAAAGTATTCCTCTTTCCTTTTTGGTGCACTCTACCACTGAACTACATCCACAACACCTATTGTGTGTTGGAGTAAGTGGGCCGCTTGTTCGTCCTGGCTGCCTGGCTAGCTTAGCCTGAAATAACCACACAGAAACTGTATTAATTAAATCACTGCTTGACCCATTAGCTCTAACTTCTTATTGGCTGAGTCTTACATATCAATTTAACCCATTTCTATTAATGTGTGTATCGCCACGTGGCAGTGGCTTACCAGCAAAGCACATCTATCTCTGGTGGTAGATCCATGACATCTCTCTAACTCTTTCCTTCTCCCAGCATTCAGTTCTGTCTTCCCCGCCTACCTAAGTTCTGCCCTATCAGCAGGCCAAGGAAGTTTCTTTATTCATTAACCAAGAAAAGCAACACACAGAGGGGACTCCCACATCAACTGTGCCTTTTGAAAATGCTGGGATTTCACAGGGCATATTACAGTCAGCATTTGGACCCCACAGCTTGTGTTTTGACTGTCACTTTGTAGATGGGTAGTTTGTGTCTAAAAGAAGCTCTTGAAAGAAGAATGCCTCAGTCTCCCACCCTGGCTGTAGGAAGGAAGAGAGAACTGTCACTACTTGAAGACAGCATAGATCACAGGAGCAAAAAGAAGAGGCACAGTTTCAATCTCTGTGATTGTTAGTTTTGTCATTTTTGACACAATGTAGAATCAGCTGGGAAGAATGTCTAGGCAGGATGTTGCCTAGGCCATTTTGGTCTATGTGTCTATTGGTAGGGGAATGGCTTGATTATGTTAATTGACAAGACAGCCCACTGTGGGTGGTACCATACCTTAGGTAGGAGATCCTGAGCTGTAGAAGTGTAGAGTTGGGACTAAGCACAAGTAAGTGTGCATGCACTCATTGTACTTTGCCTTGGACTTGACTGTGAATGTGCTGTGACCAGCCAACTTAAGTTTCTGCCTTGACTTCTCTTCAATGATAGACTGGAACCTGAAAATGTGAGCTACAATAAACCTTTCTCCCTCAACATGCTTTTTCAGAGAGTTTTATCACAGCAACAGAAACAAAACTAAGACAAGCTTGCACCTCCAATCAGCTAAAGAATTCTCTTCCTCTAGACAGTAGAGAGGGCATTTGTGAGGGATCAGGATCCAGAGAAAGGATAAATCACTTTTCCCAGAGGGAAGAAATGGATTTCCACTCCCAGAAAGCCTCTGACAGGAATATTTTCATATGAATACAGATGTTTTACACATGCATACACATATGCTTAGGATAACATGATGTTAAAGATGTGGTACTTTCTGCATCAGAAGATAAGGCTTCTAAATAAGTATGCCAGATGGATGACATGTATCCCAGCATAAGGCCCATGAAGCAGATTTCATGAGAAAGCCAGTTTAATTTTTTTTAACAATATAACACCTTAAAGCAACGTTTTCTAACCTAACTTCCACATTTTAGTAACTATTCTCTGAAAAAGAAGTTTCTGAGCAGAGTTCTAATTCTAGGGCGAAATATAAAATAGATGCCCCACCCCCAAAATCTCTAAAGAGGGCAGCAGTAGAGAAACCAGTTGACACTGTCTAAAGCAAGCCTTTCCACATTGTAAAATGGGGCCATGTTTATCATTCTATACACCTAAGTCAACCCGTGAGAACATCTGACTAACACAGCACATTGGAAAAGTGCCTCTTTAAACCAGAGAGATGGGCATTGGCTCCATGGGCAGTTCTCACATGTGCTTTCGCCCACCCACTTGTTGAGCCTCAGATATAAGTGACAGACTGTCAAGAACCAAGATGTACTGTACCTAAGGAATGGTGTTCAAGTTTATGTGTACATGTGCACGTACATGTGTTCACAGGTACACACACACAATAAATGAATGTTGTGGAAAAAGTTAGGCATCACAGTGATAGCAGAAAAACATATGTGCTGGAAGACATATGTGGGTACACACAATATAGCACTGTTCATCAAGACTTATCTTTCTTTTTTGCAGAATCTAGTAGCAAGGGGCTATAATGATTCATTTTTCTAGAGTATTAGGAATAATCAATCTTTTATTTACATTATAAATGCGTAACCATGTGAATTTGCACCATCATAGCTAGGCAAGTCTATGTGCTTTGTTCAGTCTCTGCCCATGCTTTGGCAAAGAACTGATGATCTCAGCAAGAGTGAAGGTGCTATCTCTCTAACAGGAGATTTGTGTTCTGCATTTAATTGCCTTCATCATTCAGTGTTGAGAACAAAAATAGTTCCTTTAACAAACTTCAAACATAGGATCCTAGGGCTTGTGGAATGAGAAACAGCACAGGACCAATGGAACAGAACAGTTAGCAAAGCATGAAACTGCCAACAAGCTTGCAGTTGACTGTTCAGACTTTGAAAAGTGCTGTAGCTTCAACATTTGAATCTCCTTTCTGTGTGCACAGTAAACACTCCGGCTCTCTGTAATTTTAACTAGCCCGAACGATGCTTACACTTTCCAGATACCAGCTGTTGAAGCAGCAACTTTCAAACAATTTTGCAGATCGGCAAACACATTATATCATTGTGCGTGTCGCAGCTGTCTCGCTGGTTAGCCTGGCTTTGCATTTCGGAGAGTAACTGGTGGATAGTTACAGTACAGTATTTGTTTTCCTCCAGCAGTCTTGGCAATTAGTGCCTTCCTAGCTCCAGTTTTTCTTCAGTCCAATAGGTACCCTGTGTTGTGAAGCATTTTACAAACCAAGGTGATGATTTTCACTATAAAAAGAGTAATTATTATACCTCAAAAAAGAAAGGAAAAATGCTCTGTTCTGGCTTGGAACATTTTTTTACCTCTTATTTTGTGTGTGGTTTCCATGAGTATATGTACGATGCTTCTCGTGTATGATGTGAGTGTGTGTGTGTTTGTGTGTGTGTGCACGCAAACATGTGTGTGCTTCTGGTGTGTATGTACCCACCTAGAGTACAAAGATTTACGTGGGGAATTGTCCTTTATTGTTTATTTTACCTTATTCTTTGAGGTGGGTCCTCTCAATAATACTCAGGGTTTGCAGCTAAGCCCAGTCTTGCTTGTCACCCTACTGTGGGCATCGTATCTCCACCATCAAAACTTGGAATTGCAGGTGGGATATTATGTCCACTTAACATTTCTGCAGTTGCTGTGATCAGTGCTTAAACCACTGAGCCAGCCGGGCGGTGGTGGCGCATGCCTTTAATCCCAGCACTCGGGAGGCAGAGGCAGGCGGATCTCTGGGAGTTCGAGACCAGCCTGGTCTACAAGAGCTAGTTCCAGGACAGGCTCCAAAGCCACAGAGAAACCCTGTCTCGAAAAACCAAAAAAAAAAAAAAAAAAAAAACAAAACAAAAAAAAAAAAAACCACTGAGCCAATGTACAGTCCTGGAATGATTAACAGTGGAAAAAGTGAATGTTTCTTGTGTTTAGGGAAGTCTGCTAAATATTTTTGCATCCATTGAAGACTAAATAACAGAAGTCAATTAAATAGACAGACATGGATTGGAGTTTGTTCTGTTGACCACCAAATTACATAAGAAAAAGAGAAAACACATTAGTTTAAGGGAAGAGTAGGCTCATTAAAAAAGCTCAACTTCAGACCCTCTCTCAGAACTGAGACTACAAGGGGTGAAATATTGTGGTAGAGTGTGGAATAGAATGGAACTGAGATTACTGGAAAATCCTTTGAAGAATTTGTAACAGGGTAAAATACCTAGGCCAGGCTGGTGTTCCCAGGAAAAGAGTACTCAAGAGAAAAGGGAGAGGAGATAGCCTCCGATCTTCCTGATGTGGAACGGCAGAAAGGGTGGTCTTTCTTGGCTTTGGGAAAATGGAGAATCCTAGTTCCTCATCTATGTCTGTTGTCTAATATGCAACTGTTGGTAAGAGAATGATGGCATTTCAGAGCCTGATTACCCATTAATTCAAGTGTTTAGTTGAAAATGAAAAATGAACACTTGAGACAGTTGGAACACTTCTTAGCTTGTGTGTGAATGGTGTACTCATACATAAAAGTGCTTGTGATGTATATGCAGGGGCCATAAATTGGTGTCAGATATCTTCCTTCAGCACAGATCTCTTAGTGAAGCCTGGTATTTACTGTTTCAGCCTGACTAGCTGGTCAGAACATCCCAGAGATCTGCTTGTCTCTGCCCCTTGAGGTTGGGATTAACAATGCATGCACCTGGTTTATACATAGGTGCTGGCAATACAGGGTCTCATGTTTGCACGGCACACACATCTCCCCAGCTCCAATATCACTATTCATCTTAAAGCTAGTTGGTGGCAATGTTAAGTTCAGGATTCTCATCTCAGAAACCTTTATGTCTCTTCTCTATTTCTAATTTATTTTATGTTTTATTACCATCATCATTTAGTTTTAAACACACCGCATGGAGTGGAAGAATAATTTCCTTTAAAATAATTATTAGTTGCTAAAACAAAGATCCTAGAGTTGAGAAAGGCAGAGCCTCTCTCTCTTCAACTTTGAGTGATGTTTTCATCTGGAGCCAACCTCTGCTTTATACTCTTTAACTTCCTCACTTGTCCGCATTACTCACTAAGCAAGTATTGATCACCACTTGTGTTGCAGAGACTGTAAAAGGTGCTGTGTGAAAACGCTGAGACAAGTGCTGTCCTTGAGGCTCTTGCAGATTAGGAGAGATGGTGCGGGAGGGCGACCAGGCTTAGGGGAGTGTGCAGCTGCAGGAGCCAGATGCCCAGATAGTTCTAGGCACAAAGAGCAGCCTTCCAGAGAGTGAATTTTACTAATCCTATGGCTGATACTACAGTTTCAAATGATCTCAAACAGTAAGTATAGGACCAACATTTCACAGCTATCAAGATGGCATAGCTTACGTTATATCTAACACTAGAATCTCATGATTGTGTCTAATAGAGTCTGAAATCCTTTCTGAGTTTGGCCTTGTGTATAAACAACATATAAGTTGGCAAAACAACAAGGGTTTGTAGTTACTCAACCATCTCTCCAGCCCATTTCATAACATCTTAATTAGAGTTTCTAAAGATTTGGGCATGACTCAAATATTTTAAAATAAATACATATGAAATATTTTACTTGAGTTTTAATATCCATTTTTAAAAATGGCACAGCGAATTCTTAGTATAGACTTGCTACGTTTGGTTATACTGTGGTGACTAAGATATTTTTATCTTTTACGCATGTGTGTTCATGTGTGTGAGTGAGGTATGGGTGTGCTATTCTTTGTGTCAGAGTCAGAGGACAGCCTTCAGTGTCAGTCCTCATCCATTTCCATGCTGTTTCGCACAAGGTCTTTTCTCTAGTTTGCTGGTGGTAGAAGTGGTGGTGGTGGTGGTGGTGTGTGCATATACCAGGGTAATTCTTCTGTCTCTGTCTGCAGAGACTGGGGAATCCATAGGATTGTCTGGTCAGTCAGCCTAACCTAATGGGTGAGCTTCAGGCTGGTGAAAGTGCTTGTCACAAACAACCAAACAAACAAGAGTAGAAAGTGCCTGAATAACATCTGAGCTTGCCCTTTAGTTTCTGAAGGCACCTTCACACACACACACACACACACACACACACACACACACACACCACAAGCGCGCGTGGGCGTGCACACACACACACACACACACACAGCAAAGACATAAGTAAATTAAGTAATCAACTGAATAAGCCGATTACTTTTTTTCCTTTTTTCTTTACATTTGATGGGAGAGAGACAGCCAATGCTTTATTTGGGTGGTTAAGTTTTTTTTTCTTTTCAATTTCTTATTCTATTCCCCTAACAAGCAAATACTAGTTGAAGCTATTTGGTGTTCTGCTTAAGTGCTCATGCACAAGACAGGTCAAAATCATTTGATGTTGAGTTAACAGTGTGCTATACAAAAACAGAAACCCAGGTTGCGTAACTCTGACCTTCACCTGTAATTATTTCTCAATGAAGCTCTGCCCTACTGATGCCTTTGTCAAGTACCCGTGCTTTATCCACAAATGAGCTAATTTTCAGGTTGTAAGGTTAATCTTATCTATGTTACCTTTAAACTAAATTCTTATTGTTCCCTAAGGCACTTTAACTCTTTAGAAAACGGCTTGTGCTGGACTTCCTTTCTGGACTCTGTTATGGCTTGACCCCTCATTACAGAGTCTTTTGAAGCTGCGAGGGAGTTTAATATCAAGTGAAGAGTATCAGAGCTGCCTGCCTTCTGGAAAGTATCAACCCTATGGACATGGCATGCACTAACAGTTCTCTTTTTCAAGAAACACACACTAATCACTGACATCACAGAATGTGGGTTAGCATGGTCAAAATATTTCCTTCTGGTCTGAATCTTTATAGATTGAAGACACACTTCTGAATATCTTTTTAAAGTCTTTTGTGGTACACAGAGAATCCTTATATATTCTTACTTATTCTTACATATTCATTATGTGAAACAGCATGATATTTGTGGAAGGTCATTCTATGATTTAATAGTAATTGTATGATACCAGTTTTGTCCATGGTACCTATATGAGACTTAAACTTATTATATACTAAAATCCCTTGCTACTGATTCACATTTCAGGTAGGGAAAATGGCTTAGTACATAAGCGCTCTTGGGAATTTGATTTAAATCCCCAAGATCGTGCAGAAGTTGACTTGCTGCTATGTGTTTGTAACAACTTGTTGGAGTGCAAGCAGAGACAAGATGATGTGTGGGGCTCACTGGCTAGCATTTGTTATTCAACCAGTGAGCTTCAGGTTCAAAGAGAGACCCTGTCTCAAAAGCAACATGAAGTATGATAGACCTTGTCCTCTGCTCCCCTTCACACACACACCCTGGGCAAGTGTACCTGCACATGTGTCTTCACTGTATAAACATACCACACAAATGCATACAATAAATACAATCATAATAAAGATATTATGTAATCATAAATGTAATAGTAATAGTATCACATGAGGCTATATGTATTTATAGTTATATAGTATATATACTTAGTATTGTTATATAAATGTTCATCAGTTGTTCAAATAGTTTAGTTTCCATGGTCATTTATAACTGAATTTAATATTTCATTATTTCACTCTGAAAATGTCAGAGGTAGTCACACTGTGTTTATTGCCTGTGGAACTGTACTATTATTTTATTTCCCTGGGAAAATAATGGTTAAAAGATCATGGAAGAGGGGTGTGAAAAGAATGAAAGAGTCAATGGATTGGGAGGAATGCTGGGAAATGCTGCCATTTGGACATGACACAGCTATTACATACATCAGCTCAGAGCCAGGATTACTGTTTGCTTGAGACCTGTACAAAATCTAGCCAGGGAGAGATCATCACTCCCCTTTAAGTTCATGTCTCATGCCAGGTTGTCTATGCCTGCTGTATGGTCTCTTATCCATGGACATGTGGACAACGTTGACTGGACTTTGATATTATCAATTTTTAAAAAAAGATATAAAGATGGGAGGCTCAGGATGAAGCACTAAAAAGAGTTACAGGAGGTAATGAGAGATGATTATTATCAGAATACATTATATAAATATACGAACATTTCAAGGACTGATTGAAAACATTTTTAAAAGTTTGTTTATGCAAATACATAATAGAGATATACTCTGTGTTCCGCCCTTACCATTTGATACCACATAAGTAACATCACCTATTCACCTAATAAAATATCACCTCCAAAGAGCAATGCTATAACCTTAGTTTTAGCCTATCTTTAAACAGGTTCTTTAACATGTATGTTACAGAGCTATGTGGAAGAAGTATAATCTGTCCTAGTGGGAGATGGCTCTGTAAGGTTTGAAGGGCAATCCCAGTGAGAGCTCATTTCAAACATTCTACCAACTGAGCTTCACCCACTAACATGAGGAATCATTTTAGACACACATATTCACAACATTGCAAGATACCAAATATTTTCATTTATTCATTGTGTTTGATAATTATGTATCTGAGAACAGGAAGCAGGAGTTCTTGAAGCATCAATATGAAAAAGAACTGGCATACTCAAGCCTATTAGAAATTCTTTTAACATCTCTCTAGCCCAAAGGTGAAATTTGTGCTAATAATTCTTTGTACCTATCCCTGAAGCCTCAATCAGGTTTTCTTTCATGTCAGGCCTTCTTGCATCGTCTACATATCTTATCCCTTTATTTTGAGTGATAACATACAGTCTTCTCACACGAAACTGGCTCTTTTTTCTTTTTGTTTGCTTCACAGAAGCATGAGCAAGGATGCTGTTTTGTTTAATGAATACACGTGCGGCGTGAATATTCACATATGCTACCAACTAGGGCTCATGGGAGCCCTCCTTGTTCTTGGAAATAGCAATCTGTATTTTGTTTGCGTTCACTTTCTGATAAGTCTTTGGATTTCTTTCTAGTTTCACTGCTGTAATTAACATTTGCATCTTAGTGTCCATGTGTATTAGCATGCTTTTAATGGATATGAATGGATGCATTGCCTGTACAGTGTGCACAGAGGACTGGTACTCTCGGCTGCAAGCCCCAGACAGTAGTATCTACACTGCTTTCATTTTAATACTTACTACCACCATAACTAAGCATGGTCAAGAAATTTATAAAAGAGTTAGGCTCCTAGGCTTTCTATGCTATGTACAAATAACAACAGGATTTACAATGTTCTTTTGAACAGAAATAATGGGATGAAATAATCCCTGTAAATGGCATTTGACATTTGCAATTTGAATTTTTGTTTGAATTCTAGTGTTTGGGGATACAGCCTCCAAGGGCTCTAAGTTGGAAAGGAGACCTAGGAAGAAATTATAACATCCAGGCAAATGTGGCTGGTGAGCAGGGAATGCCATGCATACTGAGAACTGAGAACAGTTGTGTGTGCGGGATGAATGGGGGTTTGGTCTCCGTGCCAAGTAAATGTAAGGAATAAAAGCTACAGCACATGAAGATGGTTTAGTGACAACTCTGGCTTTCAGCAAGTTGATGAAAAGCTTGATTATCCTAATTCTGTGGCAGTTACAGGCATCCTTTCTGGGGTTAAGCAGACCCGAGAGGATTACCTCATTTCCCAGTCCATTACAGGGTTTGAAATTGTTTATCGTTGCCGATTTTTCAGCCGACTTTTCGAAATGATCTCTGTCAACAGAAGTGATGTTAGGATGCACGAGCTCATGTGGAATTCATGGCAGTTCAGCTGATGTTGAGAGGGACCAATAGGTAATGCTTCAATGAGTATTTTATCTAGGTCGCAATTTCTTAAAACACTAAGCAGGTGTTTGCCCACAGGCAGTACAGAGTTGTTTCTGACTTCCTTTCCTCTGTGTGTATGTATATAAGATGGACATGCCTCATCATGTGTGCACAGGTACACATGTGTGAATACATGTGGAGGTCAGAGGACAATAGTGTCATTCCAGAGGCACTGTCCAGCTTGTTCCAGATACAACATTTTACTAGCCTGGAGCTTGTCAGAGAGGCTAGGCTGGTCAGTGAGCCCTAGGGATCCATATGTCTCTACATCACCAGTATTGGGATTACAAGTACACACCACTAAGCTTGGCATTTGTTTGAGGGTCAAACTAAGGTCCTTGTGGTTAATCTGGCAAACACTTTCCCAGTTAACCCATCTGCCCAGTCTCAACTTCATTTTTTTTCTTCCATCACACTCAGTGGACCTACACTATTCTTAACATAAGATGGGCTCCTATCACTGAGGTTGTATAAGTCTTCAACATTCTCTCTCTACTTGAAAAAGCAGGAACATCCATAAACCTCTTTCCTCAACATGTTATTTCTTCCTTAACAGAACTGTGACTCTGGGCATCCTTCTGACCTCTGAGTGTTGAACACACTCTCTCTGGTGGTTGTTTCATTTGCTGTCCTGTGTATCCTGCCTTTCTGAGCCCCTGCTTTACTGGCAGCTAGACTGTTACCTGTAGTACAGACATAACTGGATTGGTTATTTCATACTGTAGTACAGACATAACTGGATTGGTTATTTGATAACTGTAGTACAGACAAAACTGGACTGGTTCTTTGATAACTGTAGAGTAGACATAACTGGATTGGTTATTTGATGACTATAGTATAGACATAACTGGATTGGTTATTTGATGACTATAATATAGACATAACTGGATTGGTTATTTGTCCTCTTGCTGTAGCAAAATTTTCTATGCAGCAACTTCTTCAGGAAAGAAAACACTGTATACTCTGGCTCACATTTTGAGAGAATAGTCCATCATGATAAAGAAAGCATAGTGCAGAATTGTGGGGCTACAGGACACAGTGTATCTGCAGTCAGGAGGCAGAGAGCAATGAATAAACTTGCTTGACCAGCCTTTCTCTGTTTTATTCAATCCAGTATCTAGCAGCTCCTTGTATGGTGCACACATGTAAAGAGAGTCTTCTCACTTCATTAATGCACCCAAAAACTCACTCCCAGATGTGCCCAGAGTTGATTCTGGACCCATGGAGATTCTGAATCTTATCAACTTGATAATCAAGATTAATCATCACAGTGATTTAGATCATAAAAGGCAAGAAAAGTTTTAACTCTCTCTGTTTCCCCGCTTGGTGTATTTTTAAAATGTGTTTTTATTACATAAGGGCTAATTATAGTCTATTTCTATAGTAACTCTTTGATGGATGTGTTTAATGTCAGTACTCAGGACTATATTAGGAGAAACACCTGGCATTATAATCTATGATGACAAATTTATTGTGCATCTGATTGTGAAGTTCCAAAGAGTAACTTAAGATATTGGATCAAATTTTAAGAAGTACTTTAGGGACTGGAGAAATAACTCAATGGTTAAATGTAATGACCACTCTTGCAGCTGACCTGCATCAAAGCTGTCTGTAACTGCAGTCACAGATGATCTGATACCTTCTGGCCTCCATAAATCGCAGCAGATATATGCACACAAGTTCATACATGTGTATAACACAAATGAAAGAATAAAATAATCTTAAAATGTGTTTACTTTTGTTGTAGAGGAACTCAAGTTATTTCCTTCACTAGTATAATTTATTTGGTCAATATGACTAAGAGAAGTATAATGAAGTAGGCCACATGATTTTTGTAATCTGTGAAGCTGATGCAAAATGGTTAAATTAAAATTAAGAACATAAGTCACATTACATCTTAGCTGAAGGATATAGAAAAAGAAACCATATCTTCCAAAGGCTATGGTGTGACCATTGTACTTAGAGGTTTCAACAGTTAATTTCACAAATTTATATGTATATTTGTAGTACAGCTCAAGACATGCTGCCATATACAAAAGAGGTCAATTACAATGTGCTGTACAATTCATCTTTCATGTATTTATCTGTCTTGTAAGATGATATTAGTTATGAAAGTCTCATTAACAAAATCCCTTCCCACATTTCCAACATGGGGTTTTATAAGTCTTATAATTTTAAGTATCAAATAAATGTAAAATAAACAAAATAAAAAATTCTGGATCAGAAAAAGGACAGAAAAGGTAACAGATAATTTAGTTTTGAGTCCTCTGCTCATTATTCACCAGTTACTTGGCTGTAGGGTAATCATCTAATGGCTTTAAATTTTAATTTCTCCATCTTAAAAGTAAGTAATAGTTATTTAAATTGATCTAGTCTGTTTTTGTGAATGTTAAGAAACATTGGGTTTAGCTAAGACACATATCATGTTTGTTTCATAAGTGCCATTGAATATTAATTCTGGGTTTGTGGGTGATGAATATTGTTATTGATTTGGAGACTAACATTTGGTTGTATGTGTCTGTGTGTTTGTGTGTATGCATTTTGTATGTGCCTGTACGTATGTTCAATGTCAGTTGCAGTATTGGGGTATTCTCTATTTTTTGAGACATGGTCTCTCTCAGGTTGAACCTGATATTCACCAATTCAGCTAAACTGACAAACCAACAAGTCCCAGGGATCCTCTTGTCACCACCTCCCTAGAACTGAGATTGTAAATGCGGATCACTGAGTCTGCTTTTATGTGGTTGTGAAGGATTGGCTTATGCTTCTGTGCCCAGCATTTTACCTGTTGCTCTACATCAAAGCCTCCTTGATACTTGCTTTACCTATCAACTACCATATCCAGCCTTTCCTGTCAGTAAGATTTGCTATGAGTTGGTCTTGCCTTAGTGTCTGACACTAATTAGAGGCAGAGAATCATTTAATTCTTTGGCAGTGAATAAATGAAAAATGCCATCTCAATGACACCAAAGTGTCTGGGGAAGTGACAGAGGACATGAGTTGGATTCTAAGCACCCATGTCAGATACCAGATAGTTCACAGCCACCTCTCCAGCTCCAGAGGATGCAATGCTTGCTTCTGGCCACTAAGGGTTCCTGAATTTGCATGTGTACAAATACACACACACACACACACACACACACACACACACACACACATAATTAAAACTAAACAAAAAATGTCTCTAGAAAGAGTTAGCAGGTAGACTCTGTGTTTGGTTTTTTCTGTTTTGCTAAGTTCTTTTTTTAAAATTTAATTTTTTAAAATTTATTTATTTTTTATTGAAAATTTCCACCTCCTTCCCTCCTCCCACTTCCTTCCTTTCCCCCCACTCCCTCTCCTCCTTCCACTCCAGTCCAAGGAGCAGTCAGGTTCCCTACCCTATGGGAAGTCCAAGGTCCTCCCTGTTTCTCCCAGGTCCAGGAAGGTGAGCATCCAGACAGACTAGGCTCCCACAAAGCCTATCCATGCAGCAGAATCAAAACCCAGCACCATTTTCCTTGGCTTCTCTGTCAGCCTCCACTGTCAGCCACATTCAGAGAGTCGGGTTTGATTACATGCTCCATCAGTTCCAGTCCAACTGGCCTTGATGATCTCCATTAGGAGCACGGGGGTGGGGGTGGAGTAGGGATAAGGGGAGATGGGGAGAGAGAAGGGAGAAGGGGAGGATGGGGAGAGCTTGAGGGAATGGGATGGTTGGGATGGAGAAAGGGTGGATGAGGAAGCAGGGAAGTAGATATCTTAATTAAGGGAGCCATTTTAAAGTTGGCAAGAGACTTGACTCTGGAGGGGTTCCCAGGTGTCCAAGGAAATGTCTCCAGCTTGTTCCTTAGGCAGCAGAGGAGAGGGTGCCTTAGCTGGCCTTATCCTATAGCCACACTGATGAATATCTTGCATATCACCATAGAACCTTCACCTGGTGATTGATGGAGATAGAGACAGAGTCCCACATTGGAGCACCAGACTGAGCTCCCAAGGTCCATATGAAGAGCAGAAGGAGGGAGAACATGAGCAAGGAAGTCAGGACTGCGGGGGGTGCGCCCACCCACTGAGATGGTGGGACTGATCTAATGGGAGATCTGGGTTTGATTTTGCTTTGGTGTCCCCATCATCAATCTTAAGCCCTTTGACCTGCATGTGAGATCAAGTTCTTCCCAGTAATGGTGTTCACTATACCACTGCAGCTGGTAGTTTTCACTGTCTCTATACCTATTTATAAGGAATTCTACTCTGCAAAGCATGGTTACAATGTATGTGTTATTCTGCTGTTGCTCGTGTTGTTACTGGCCACTCATGCCTAGAGTTGTCGTCACCTTGTGGTCTCTGATCATACTTACTCAAGACTCAGTTCTAGCATTGCTTTTCCTGACACATCATTGAGAGTTAAGATGTTCCTGAGCTACTCCATGTGTTGGATCATTTTCTTTGTAACTGAGACTTAAATATCTGACAGAGGCCACTCAAAGAGAGAAGGATTTGGTTTGTGATTCAGGAAGTATTGTCATTGTAGTGGGAAGGCACAGCATCAGGCACATGTGGTAGTTGGTGACATTGTCTCTCACATCAAGGGGGGGGGCAGCAGAAAATGTAGCTAGCTTGTAAAAACTCATGATAATTAACCATGATAATTAACTTCCTTAGAAATGCTCCAAATCCTAACCATTCCCAAATTTTCAAAACAGCAACTCTACCTGGGGACTAAGTGTTGAATACATGAGCCTATGGGGGATGTTTCATATTCAAAATTTAATACTCTCTTTCTACTGGTCATATGTCCCAATACCTTCATTGTGCTTATTTGTTTTTATCTTTGACCCATGAGATTGTATTCTTTTCAATAGCAGATGCAGTTCCTGTGATTTAATTAATTATGAATGTGTTGCCAGGGACATATTTAGTATTTCCATTACAAGACTCAGTAAACACATGTTGAATTAAACGAATGTTTTATGTAATTTTCCTTTCTTCCTTCAGCTTCTTGACTTGCATTCAGAAGGATACCATTTGTGTATTTGTATCCTAGCAGCCAAGTGTAATTAAAAACTTGAACTCTACATATAAGGAGTACTGAACTGAGTTTTTCAGAATGGAATGTAAAAAGCCTTTAATTCCACTTGAAGAATTATTTCTGGCTTTATTGAAAGATTTTTTTGGTTGTATTTATCTTTTAATTATGTTTTATTTGTTTATGTATTTTGCATGTGTGTATAAGAGATAGAGACAGAGACAGAGAGACAGAGACAGAGAGATAGAGATGAACTGGGGAATCTGATAAGTTACAGCCCCCAAAGAGAAGCTACCAAGGCACCTACAGTCTCGAATTATCTCCTACTTCCAAAGTCTCCTTCACCTCCCATTACACCCGAGGGAGATCAGAGGCTACATGATGGTGTGAGCAGTCACTTCCCAGATGCCGCACCTCTGAACACTCCTGGGTTGCCATCAAGCGTTTCACTCATCAAACTTCAGGAGACATTTTAAACCCAAACATTAGTGATTTTGTTGTAGTTAGTATTATTTCTCAACTTGTCAGAAACTAGAACCACCTAGAAGATGGGCTTCTTACTGTGCCTATGGGGGGACTATCTTGATTGAGTTAATTGGGTGGAAGACTTGCCCACATTCCCTGGTTAGGATCCTAGGCTGTGATGTTGGAATAGAGTAAGAATGTACACACATTGTTTTCTGCTTCTTGCTTGTGGACATGATATAACCAATTACTCTAACTTTCTGCTCTCTTGGTTTCCCCACCAGAAGGAATGGGAACCTGTGCTGAAGAGCAGAATAAGAGCTCTCTCTTTTGCTTTTGTCCGAATATTTGATCATAAAAACAGAATAAGGAAACTAAGCCAATTTTCTGTGTCTAATATTTGATTCCTGACCATTATGATTTCTGAAAATCAGTTTTATGACCATTGGCTTTCTGTTCAAAATTTGAACACCCCTCCAAATCTTACTAATGTGATGAATTCAAGATAGATTTATTATGTATTTTTATAAAGGAGGGTCAGTATCATATATTTCAAGGAATATCATCACAGTTATCCTATTTGTTTCTGAAGCATAAATATCATACATCCTAGTATTCACCACAGCTTCCTACTAAATTTTGTTGGGTGACTCCTATCCAATAGTTTCCGTTTTCAGTGATAAAATGAAATCTACTTTTTTTTTTTACCTAAGTAAATGAATTGATTGCTTTATACAGATATCAAAAAAAAAACAGGTAAAATTGTTACATTTGAAGAAATGGCTTTTAAAAGGTGAAAACAATTTATAAATTTTATTTTTGTCATTTTTGTGTGTGGTTTTGTATGGGCACTTGCATGGCATGGCATAACAGCGCATGCATGTGGAGGTTCGTAGACAACTTTGTGAAGCTGGTTCCCTTTTCAACCTCTTATAAAGGTCTCAAGAATTGAACTCAGATACTCAAGTTTGTACAGCAAGCATCTTTACTACTGAGCCATCTTACTCGCTGTTGAAATCAGGTTTTTATTCTTCCTTCCAAAGCAGTAACCTATAATCCTTGCTAGACTCCTCTGTACCCACAGGTCCAAAGGCAAGAAATTTTGTACCTAGATTGAACACTATGACAATATGCAAAATTGTGTTTCATTTATTCTCCCCACCTTCTATTCATGGCAGGAACATATTTGATTTCTGTCTCCATGTTTTCAGGACATATTTATAACCGCATGGTTCTAGATCTCCAATTTTGATTACGAGTCTTTTTCCGTATTCAGTTCATTTCAGTTTCAGGACATGATTCTCTATCTCCATTCTTAAACCTGGTCTCTCTCTCTGCTTATTGCTCTGCAGACAAGAAGCTGTCTCATTGCTGTGGGACAATAGTCTGTACCCTGTCACTTGTATTTTAAATAGACGGTGATTGGCCAGTAGCCAGGCAGGAAGTATAGGTGGGGTGACCAGGCAGAAGGTAGATAGAGGCAGGGCAACCAGAATTCGGGAAGAGAAAAGTTTCAGTCTGCAGTTGTCACCAAGACACAGAGCAAGCAAGATGTGACTGCTTCACAGAAAAAGGACAGAAACCTCAGTCAACATCTCATGGAGAACTGCAAGTATGATTCTTTCAAAAGGATATGTAGAGATTTGGGAGATGGCTCCGTTAGTGAACTGTCTGCAATATAAGCATTAGGACTGGGGTTTGTACCTCAAGCAGCCACCTGAAATACCATGTACATGTGGTGGTACATGCCTATAATTCAGCACTTGACAGACAGGGAAAGAAGGATCTCTACAGTTTGTTGATTAGTCCTTCTTTCCACATTTTCAAGATCCTAGCTTAATGAGAAATCCTGTCTCAAAAAAGAAACAGGTTGAGAATTAACATGCCACCTGGGTTGATCTCTGACCTTTATACACATGAATGTACACTTGCACATACCTCTACCCCCCACCCACACCAAAAAATATTTACCATCATCAAGATGATAGACAATGATCACATATAGTACTTATCACAAGGATCTTTCTATACCTTGAAATCTTATCCTAGATTATGAATTATAAGCTGTGGAAACAGTAATGAAAAGAGTAAATAACCTCAAATATTATAAACTATGAATAACAGGGTAATAAAACTGAAGGAAAAAGCAGCTACACTGACTTTTTCTTACCCTGTTCAATGATGGTTTCTTTGGAGAACTCTTGCATTAATAATGATAAAATTATATCTGGGGAGATGACTCAGTGGGGTAAAACCATTGTTACATAAATCTGCGGACTTAAGCTCAAATTCCAAAAACTCATTTTCAGACTGCCCATATCTATTGTCTCAGTGCTCCTACATGGAGAGATGGTCTGGAGAGAGGAGAACTACCCGGAGCTTACAGAGCAGCCAGGCTGGCACTCACAGCAGCTAACAGGAGACTACACAGTGGTGAATTAGAGATCTCATCTCAAGAAAGATGAAAGCAAAAACTGCTCGCTGAAGTTCTCTGCTTACCACACATGTACCATGGCACATAAATACATCTTCACTCACACTTTCCATCATGGGCAACATGAACAGCTGACACGTTTTATCAGAAATCATCATCTGTTATCAATACCTAGAGATTTTTGAGCCTGTTAGTCAGCTCATCATCAGGGAGGGTGTGTTGGGATGATGATAATGATTGTTACTATAACAACTGGTGTTTACTGAGTTCTCCCTGTAATCTTTTGAAGCACTCTTCAATTTCATTTGACTCCCCATCAAAACTGGAGTTCTGATTAGACGACAAGGGCCTTGTTGCCCAGGGAGACTTAGCTACTAGTTGCCCTTCCTCAAAAGGAGGGGATTTATACTAAGTCAGGCCACCTGACATTAATCTACCCTTTTAGACATTATTCTTACATTGCTTTTTTTCTTTTCCTCTTTTGTTTGGTCCATCACTGTATCTATGTAGAGCTGTCAAAATCATGGCCATTAGCACTACCAATGATGGCTTTTATGAGTCAGTGTGAAATGCAAAACAAAAATAATACAGAGTATTTCCAATTAGTGACCTTTCAAGAGCTTGTTCATTTGATCTTACAGAGGAAACCTTGAGTTTAATGATTTACAAAGAGAAATAAATTCAGGAAAATTGGTACCACAGAGTAGTTTGTTTGCAAATGAATATGTGTAATGCAGATATATAATACAGGGGAGCTGTATGTCATTTACACAAATTAGCTTGGGAAACTATTAGACCTGCCTAAACTTGGAGTTTACCTAATTGATGGTGCCAAGAATGAGAGGGAACTTTGTGTTCATTCTTGAGAGACTCAAAAAGGAGCCATAGTTCAGTCCTTATTGTGCAGTAATACTCTAATTCACTCAGATTACTTGTAATTACCACATCCACACACTCACATATGTATTTATATATACATATATGTATAGATCATATGCTCATATACTATCTATTTATATGTGACTAAAAGATTTTACAGTTAATGAAGTAGAGATCCATAAATTATAGACTGAGTTGCCCAAGAGAAATATATATTGCATATATGTTTCAATGTGTTTGGTTATTGTTTTTGTTTTTCCAAATGTTATATTTTGTAATGGTGAAGTTGAAATTTTGTTGACAACCTTTCAAAGTGAGGTTATTTCATGAGGAAATGGGTAATTTTCAATTTTCTTAAAATATTAGTAATCTAGCAACCTGTGCTCACATTCATGTATTAATTTATGGCAACAGCAGATTAGTGCTTAAATGGGAATGCTCTCCTTATAATACTATAGTCACCACCTGGCTTACTTCATGCATCCAAATCAGCATATGTTAATATAAATTAGCATATGCTAATGTGGATCCCTGGAGGTCTATACTCAAAAGCATTCAAGTAGGAATCAGCAAAGCATGCCTCATGGTGCCAGGGTACTTTTAAATGTGAACTAAGGATGACTTAGACATTTTCAGAGGGTAAAATAAAGAGGGGGTATGACAAAAAATTCAGGGAACAGCACCATCAGTTTCGTGTGGATGGCACACTTCTGTTTATCTCTGCTTCTTAAGCCAGATCTGGGCAACAAAAGATTGTCTCAACTAACTGTTCATTTCTTTCTGTTTGTTTGAATCAAAAAAATGTGTTATCAATGCTCAGTGTGACTAAGCAATGTTATTTTTAGTCTGGGCTTTGAAGATTTTCTTCTGCAGACCTGCATTACCTGATGAGCTTTCTGGCTAGTCAGTGTTTAGGAATGCATCAGAAAGCAAGTTCAGGACCTGGGGAGATAGTTTAGTGTTACTGATAAAATGCTTACTACACACACATGAAGACCCGAGTTCAGGTGCCCAGAATCCATGGACATCTGGACATGATAGCACAAATCCGAAGTCCCAGTGCTCATGTGGTGATGATGTAGGAGATGGAGATAAGAAAACCACAGAAGCTTGTGGGTTAGCTATCTTGGAATACAATTCAGTGAAGAAAAGACCACATTGCAAACATGGTTGAGTATGAGGACGCACAGCAAAATTGTCCTCTGACCTTTACACGCACACAGACACACACATTTAAAAATAAAGAATGAAAGCAAATTCAGTAAGTAATAAGTTGATTATTGTGCCTGTTACTCTGTGGGAGTGAAGATCCCCATGGAGGTCAAATAGATAAAATAAATGAATGGAAGAAACCCATAAATTAATTCAATAATGCATATATTATCAAAGGCACTAAAACACAGAGGAAGCAAAGTAAATGGGCTCTGTTCACCAGCAAAATGGACCCTCTGTCAGTAGAGCTGAGGCTTGTAGATTGTAATTTCTGGTTTAGAATCATGATCTCTGATAAGTAGGGTAGAAGATATGTGAAGGCAATTTAATCCCTCTCCATTCCATAATCAAATGAAGAAATAAAAATAAAGTCCATATTTAATTAGTTTGCCCTGAGATGAGCACTATAGCACCTAGCTCTTCCAATTCAAATTTAGGGCTCTTTTCATTATATCCTCTGTGATTCCAAGGACGTTTTCACCCTGAAGAAATTAATAAAAATCTGTTGCCTGGGTGATTCTGAGGAGCATACTCAAAGGCAAAAGTCTTAGCATGGGTAATCAGTTTAATGAACATTTATAAGTCTAATTGTAAATGCATTTGACTCATACAAATAGATGCCATATATCTGCCAATAACTTTTCAATGTCTTAGAGGATGGATCTTGCCTGGGGAAGACTCTGCTAAGTACAAAAGATGCTGCATTATCAGTAAGACTCAAAATAGGCCATTGTGAGAATTAATGAAAGAGAGAGAAAGAGAAGGCCGTGGAAAGGCAAAGTTACCTAAGATTTTCCCTCCAGTGAGTTTAACTTTTGCTTAAAATTTTAATCTTAAAAGAGTCTATTTGATTTTAGGTCACTCTCTCTCACCATGCTTTATTAAAATTGATTATTACTAGTTTTCAGAATATCAGATCATATATGCATATATCTATATATGTGTTGCAGAAACAGAAAAACTTGATTAGTAACTAAAAGTATAAATATGTTCCATAAAGTTAAAAATTAAAGAGAAGAGAGGACTAGAGGAGAAAAGCAAGGAAAGACGGAGGACCAGAGGAGGAGCACAGTGAGGAGAAAGGGAGGACCAGAGAAGAGGAGCAAAGAGAGGGGAGACCAGAAAAGGGAAATGAGGAGAGAGGGAGGACTAGAGGAGAGGAGCAAATAGAGAGGAAACACCGGAGGAGAGGAACGAGGAGATGAAAAACGATACCGAACTTTGTAATACTGTATGGGAGATCCAGCAGTCCCAGGTAAATTAGAGGTCTCCTATTTTTTCATCACAGTGATTTGAAGAAGTACTTTCAGTTTGAAACTCAGGAAACTGCCAAGAATTAAACTACCAGTCCTTGGTACATTCTACAAGGCATGTAAAAACCAGAATATTAGACAGCATATGTAAAAGAAAAACAAAGGGAGTGTAGAGTTTTAATAAACTATAAACAAGTTGAGTTGAGGCATTGAATGACTCCTACTGAAAGAAAAGACAGAAAAAAGATTACATTAAAATATAAAAACTAAAAAGAACATGTAAAAAACAAAAACAAAAACAAATCCTGTTCAGCAAGAAGATTCCAGGACACCCTGAAAAAAAAATACTACTGAGATCAGACTGACTGAGAAATTTTCTTTGAAAATGATTTCTAGTATATACAGATATGCTACACACTAGCATAAGTAATGGAATTTAGGAGCAACGTGGGGTCAACAAAATGCATTGCATTGATAAACAATATCAATAATTGGGGGTTTTATGAAACCATTTTAAATGATTGTGTGCTATTGTTTGCCTTAATATCAAAGCAGTAAACATACGGGTAATCTATACAATAAACCTTCACTGAGCTCCTGCCAGGTTAGCCACCACTACAAGAAACAAGAGACAAAAAGCCCAACCAAGATCAGCACCCTTCAGTAGAGGTCTATTGAATGGGATATTGACTGCCAAAGCTTCTTTTCTTGCTGTTGTGTTAATACCATCTGAAAAAAGCAGTGTAAGGGAGGGATGCTTTAACTTGGCTCACAATTCAAGGCTGCAGTCCATCTCGGGGAAGGCATGACAGTAGGAGCGTGAAGCCGCTGATCACACTGAAGCTACATCAACAAGTTGAGAGCTGTGAAGACATGCTACTTCTCAGCTCTTTATCTATTTAAATAGTCCAGGATCCTAGCCAGGAAATGGCACCTTTCACAGTGGGTGGGTCTTCCCACTTGAAGGAACACTATCAAGACACCCCTGTCACAGACTTGCCTGTAGTCTTGTATCCAGGGTAATAGTTGATTCTGTGATATTAATATCACACTGGTATTAATCATGTATACATACAGACTAATGGCGAAAGCACTCTAAAAATAAATGTGTGGTTTTGTGAAAGAATGCAGAAGCAGTTTTTGCCATTTGGGATCAGAAAGATGAAGATATTATGAAAGTTTTTATATTTCCTTGAAATCTGCTTGAGGCATAATCGGCCCATATTTTTAAAACCCTAATGCTTCAGAGTGTATGGTTGATTACCAACTCAAGCAAATAAAACAACTGCGAACACAGCCCTTGAATGCTCATGCAGTACCATAGCAGGCTATCTCATTCTTAGCTACAAAATGCTTAATAATTTAGAAATGACATTTTATCGAGTTCTTCTTTCTGCAATGGAGTTTATTAAAATGCTCATTTTGACTAATAACAGCTGTATCAAGTCTGTAGCTCCAGTAGCAGTTGGAAGAGCAACAATTTAATTAAATTACCTGGAAGGGGTAAATTGATTTCAGAGCAAAATCACTTATTTCAGTTTACCATTTTAGACCTCCCATTTTACTTGTTAATTGAGTTACCTTTGTATATTCAATTGTAGTAGGTTAGCTTGTTCATGAGGGGTGCAGGAAGACAAAACAAGAATTTCAGAACCAAGGCACAAAAGTATCGACTACAGACATAAAGATGTGTTTCATAGCCATTTTAAGAGGCAGAAAACACATTAATATTGTCGTATTCCTAGGGTGGTTTTATTCGTTAAGCAAAGTAACAAATATTTTCTTACTATAAATTCAATACAAGGATGAGACTGATCTTCCTAACTGTTCATTTTGCATTGTTGCCTAGTGATGTAATGAAGTGTACATTTTCTTCTTTTTTTTTCCTGATACATTAAAAAGTCCACATGGGTTAAATTATGCAGACAAGTCAGGTATTAGGAATGTAAAGGGATCTTTAGTTATTTAATTGTGTGAGTGTGTGTGCACATGTCTGTGCATGTGTGTGTGTGTGTATGTGTGTAGAAGTGTGTACATTTGAGTGCGGGGGCTCACAGATGCCAGAAGATGGTGTTGGATCCCCTGAACCTGGAGTACAAGTTGATGGTGAACTCTGTTAGTATGGGTGCTGGGAACTGAATTCGGGTCCTCTGGAAGAGCAGTACACATTCATAACTGTTGATTCATCTCTCCCTAGTACTGAGGTATTAGGGATTTAATGAAAAATTTAAATAAACTATGTGTACATCTCAATGATTGTTACTGTATGAATATGTATATACTAACAGTAAAAATACTATCATTGTGACATTGGTTTTCTAAACACATGAAATCATTTAAAGTATTTATCCTGTAGTAAAGGAAGATGCTGAGCCCTCCAGCTGGAACTAAGATTCCTCATTTCCCTCTCCTGCTATTGGCAAGAGCATGGAGGTGATATGTATCAAGACTCCTTTCTTTACTGAACTATTGAGAGTAATTATATACTGTCATGTAATGACACCACAATTAATACATAAGATAGTTCCTAAAACTCTCTCTTGCCTTTCTTTTGTCTTCTGCATAACTTAAAGTTCTTAGTAGACAGTACTCTCTTTCTGTTCAGTCACGCTTTTGCTGTTCAGGTTATCATACAAGTAATTCCAAATGACACAGTATGTCCCTGTCAGTGACAGGTGTCTTTAACAGGACCCATATGATGCCCCTCTATGCTGCAAGTAGACCAGAAACCCCATTCCTTTTATTGGTGAATGCTATCTGTTGCAGAGTTAGACCATAACTGGCTTAGATAATTTATAATTTTATTTGTGGCTAGTATTTCTGCTACAACTACCCACATTCTATTAATTTTAACTTTTGTTTTTTGTCACTATGGGGTTTTATATATTAATAAAATTTGATGTGATATTTCAACACATGTATATGTCACACACTGATCAGTTCCAGAGATTTTATTCATGATTCTCCATATCATTTTTTTTTATTTTTCTTCATAAAAATACAATTAATTAAATCTCCCAAGCTTCCTTCAACTTTGAAAATACATGTGTCTGAAGTGCATATTCTATTATTCTTTTGCCTAATTACCATTTTATAGGTGTTTTTTTACTTTCTTTTGTAAGTTTTATTTTAATGTGTCTGTGTTTGTGTGTGTTTGCATACATACAAGTGCAGTTGCATGTGGAGGCCAGAAGAAGGCACTGGATTGTCTGCTTAATGTGGTTGTTGTGAACTAAACTTGGATCTTCTGTAATGTCAGTTAAGTGCTCTTAGCTCCTGAGTTACCTTCCCAGCATCTCCCTTTTCTTTTCTATTGGGACTTTTTCTAATAATTTCTCATGACTTCAATCTTTAGAAAAGGAAAAACTCTTTACACAATATGTTATTTGTAATCATTTACATATTTTTGGTTATTTCATTTAATTAAAAATTATGTGAAGAAGGACTGTATTAAACTCCAACACTGCATAATGATTTATTTGCTTCAGTCTCCCAAAATACTTTTGTTTTGGGAGCCAAATGAACGGAGAAGTTGGACTGCACACATCTACTCTAACCTTGCTTAGAGCTTGCTGGGGAAGAGAAGTAATTTTTTTCCTCCATTAATTTTCCCTTAAAGATGGAAAATGGCTGGCAAACTCTACACAAAGCCTGGGCACTGGGGTTGCAGACTTCTGCATCTTCTGAATTTTTCAGGTGACTGTATGGATGTAGGCTGAGCACCTGCTCAGAGGCTCATGTAGGATTCTCCTTCCTCCATGGGCACCAAATATCAACTTCAGTCTGTCAGGTATACACAACAAATGCTTGGTGCTTTTATCTTCTGAGTCACCCAATTGATATGTGTATGCATGTATATAATGTCTGTGAGTGGACTTAAAATAACAAAACAAATAAGTGATTACAGCGGTTTGTTCTAAAGAAAGTGAAACAATAAAATAATTGATGCATAAGTTCAACAGTGATCAAAGGTCTCTCTCTCTCTCTCTCTCTCTCTCTCTCTCTCTCTCTCTGTGTGTGTGTGTGTGTGTGTGTGTGTGTGTGTGTGTGTGTGTTTGCTTACATACAGTCAGTTGAGGCTACATAAAGACACCTTCATCTGTGATGATTGTTTTTAAGATTTGGAATCAAAGTCTGATTCTATAACATTTCAGGAACTTAATATTTATTTAAAGAATGTTTTGCTATTGTTTGGATTTTTGCTTGCATGTTTGTTTAAGATCTGGTTCTGGAATGTGGTCTTGGGTAGAGTATTGTTTCTGCTTATGAAGTGTTCATACACCCAAACTTCCCTTTATAACATATAGAGTTGTGTAACGGAGGAGCTGGAGAAAATGTCTTCATTCCCCAATCCCTTCCTCCTCTGTTGGCTTTCTCCCATGTTACACTTTATGGATGGCATGTAAGTGTTTTTCCTATGTAGTACAAATTTACAGATTTCGTTCATATTCTGGGACTCCCCTCCAGAATTTCTTGCAGCTCAAATTCCATCTCTGCCAAGAACAATCCACAGAGAGCCTGCCAGTGATGTAGACTTGCTGTGTTGGCAAACTCTGGTAGGCATGAACTTGATGCTGATCCTCAGCGGATCTGACTACCTCTTGCTCACTCTTGGAATGATCATGTGCCTTGGCTATATCCTATGTAGGAATACAGGTTCTTGTGTGCCAGCTCTCACAGTTGCACAATCTCTGCTCTCCTGCTTCTTCCCTGGTCCTTCAGAGGGACCTTCAGCGTTAAAACCTTCAGACAAGAGGTATAAATCAGCCCTAACATCGGCAGGGCAGAAGGTGAGAGATGTCTTATATCAGGCCAATCTTGAAGAAAGAGGTGGATTTTTATAAGTGACAAGATGAAGGGTAAAAATGGCTGCTTTCTCTCACATTCCCTTATCATCACTCAGCACACAGAGTACCATTTACTCGCTTTTTACTGATTTCCACATTAAGAAACATTCTATATCACAGTTTCTCTCTCTCTTCATATGTGTGCGTACACACACACACACCCTGATGTGATTTTCTAAACAAACAACAGACTCTTCTATACTATGCGATATTTCATCCTGTAGTCAGTCCTATTAGTGTTTAAGCCATTTCTTTCATGACTTACAATGCTAATCGTGTTATCTGACATAAGTCAAATATCACAGTGTGTGAACAGCACTGCAGCAGGTAAAAGAAACACACATGCAATGTGGCCTTTCTCTTGCTCTGTTGTGATGATCCAGAGAATGATCACCGGTAGTCATTCTTTTGTCACAGTTTATTGAGTAGGTTTAAATTTGTGTATTTGTTGAGCATGTAACAAACAAAAGCAAAAGAACAAATAACATGTAGCAAGTAGAGAGAAGTCACAGACATAGCAGAGCATCATCAAATCAAAAGTGTATTTTTAAAGATTTAAAATAATATTTACATTTATGTGTGTTTCTCTGCACGTGTATGGGTACTTAGGGAGGCCAGAAGAGGACACCGAATCCCTGAAGTTGGAATTACATGCAGTGGCAGCATCCTGGGAACACAGGTTCTTTGCAAATCACTAAGCCCTCTTAACAACTGTAGTGTACCATCCCTGCAGCCCCTGAGTTTAATTTGTTTCATTTAGTGTGTGTGTGTATGTGTGTGTGTGGTGTGTTTACAGCATCTACCAGAGACAACTGTAGTAACCAGATTGATAGAGCATATAAAGGCACCAAATGTACCATCATCAAATGAAGGGCTTGCAAACATCCAGCAGAAATCCACTGGAGAAGCTAAGACAGTCTGCTAGAGTTTCTGACTGAGCTTTCTCTCCAGAGATGGGCTTCCCACTTGCCTTTCTCTTTGTGGGAATTTCTATACTACGGGATAGACAATAGCATCTGCAGGAAAGGTTTTTTTTTTCTTGCTTGTCTTGGAGACAAAGTAATTTCAGTGTCCTATGGTGCCTGTGCTTTCCTTGTGCCCCTTACACAGCCCACAGCAATATTATCTACAAAGGAGGATTGGGAAGGAAACTAAAGAGTATTTTCTTGATTTCAGAGTCCACTTCAGTTTAGCAACACAGTTTAAATTATACTCCCCAGTCCAGTTAATTATTAGGTCATTAGCAGGACTTTCTTAAAGATGATTCTAAAAAATTCAGTATTGCAATTCTACAATGAGTTGCCTGTACTGGAATATTTGCAGCACCGGGAACCGTTGGAAGCAAGAGAAATAGTCACTGACGAGCCAGGCCACTGTCTCCCTGTGCATGATTCAACCTGGAGAGAGCTCTCTGTGTGTATATTTGCTATTATTGGACAATTTATAGTTTTATATGATGTAATAGTCGTGTCTTAAAACCGTTCTGGGTGTTAGGGATACCCATTCCTGCTCGGTGGGTAGTTTTTTTTTTTTTTTTTTTTTTTTAACTCAATGCAAACATGAGGACCTGACCACAATCCATAGCACCACATGAAAATGCTAGGTGTCATGGTCCACACACTTGCATCCCAGTGCTGAAGCAGCAGAGACAGGCAGGGCACTGGATCCTGCTGCTTGCCAGTCTAGCCTCCTACAGGCCATTGAGAGACATTCAAAAGGAGGAAATAGATTTTCTGAGGATGACATCTGATACTTCCCTCTAACCTCCACATATTCATGCATACAAGCGCGCGCACGCACACACACACATACACACACATACACACACATAAACACACACACACACACGAAGATGAACACATGCACACATACATTCTCATTAAAGACAATATGGAATTTATGCATTTAAAAACTCCCACTATTTGTCACTATCCAAAGTATCCCATGTTTCCAGTACTGGGGCTCTACATCCCTTTATATACTTGCTTATGTTTTAGTATTCATTTCATTCCAGGAAGACTTTCTGTTTTCCAAATGTTGATCATGGTACGCAGGAGGAACTTGATGGGGGTGGCAGGCCTTTGCTCATGTTGTAGCTGGCATCTCCCCATTGCCTCATACGGCAAATTTATGGTCCCTCTAGGGTGAGAACATGATCTTCAGACTCAATTAGTTTTTCTCCAGCTTCCTTCTCTATGACTCAAAAATGCTTAGGCTTCCCTTATTTTTATTTTTTATCAAGCTTTTATTGTACACTTCTAATTTTATTCTCAGTGTGACCTCTTGGATATCTAGAGCGAAAGGCAAATTGCTGTAGAAAACCCCTGTGGGAGCAAGTGAAGGGAAACAAGTTTCTCTTTCTAGGAGGAGTTGGGCTAGATTTGCTTACTGAAAACACACACCATTTCTGCGCCTTGAGAGGAGCAGGAGACTAGAATAACATGGGTTGTGCATACTATAATAAGGAATTGGCCTCCCTTTTGGGGTTTTATAAAAATTTCCACTAGTTACTGTACTTTCCATAGGTCTCTGTTCCCTTATTTAATGGGGGGGGGTGTGTAGAAGGAAGGATGAGTCTACTTGTAGCATACCTATAATGGGAGCACTTCAGAGGTGGAGGCAGGAGGATCATCCTCAGGGAAGTGACAAGCGCTAAGGCTATGTAAGACTCCACCGCAAAGACATTGTAGTAGTTCAACTTTCAGTAAGTGATTCCTTCACAGAGCTAAACTCCAAACTGAATAACAGGTATGCCTTTATTGCCCTGAAACTGGTGTTACAGCACTCAGCTAAGTGTTTGTCAAGGCTGTTGTTGGAGACTAGCTTCAATGAAAATACCTCTTGCCAGGGTAGGGGCATGGAGATCAGAAAAAATAGTAAAGAAGACAGAGACCCAAATAAAATAACAAAACAGAAACATGGGACAGTATCAGGAGGGAGTTTTGGTGAATACTGAAATTGCCTGTGTTTAATCTTTCATATGCTTTTATACCACAATACAAAAGGGGGAAGAAGGCAACAAAAGACAGCTTGAACAGTTGTTTAAACCATCAAGCCATTTATACACTCACTAGCATTCAGTTGTTTAGGCAGTGAAGCCACACTAGACCAAGTATCTTGAAAGAAGCCACTCCCCAAGTCACTTCCTATTACAAAAGAAGGAGCAGAAATATGCTTTTATATCCTGACCATCAGTCAGGATGAAGCAGATCTACCTCTATGGGCCATTTTAATGTCAAAAGAAGCAAATAACCACATCCTGAGTCAGGATGTATAGCCCTGGTTGTTGTCAACAATTTTAGCAACCTTCAAATTCTCTGACCATCAGACAAGGTGGAAATAGGCTCACATTTTTGGGCCTCTACAGACTGGGAGCTCACTGGAAATGCATATAAACCAATAGTGCTTCCAGTATGCGTAAGACTGATTTTTGTCGATCTGCATGCTTTAAGTAATCTAATAGACACCAAAGATTTTATTGTACATGGTAGTGACAGGTTTCCTGTAACACAAATTCTAATTGTTACTAATAATTAAAACCTAGAATCAGCAATAAGAATTAATGCTGAAGACTAAAGAGCAGAGTGGCCTGTCACTAGAGAGTTCTTATCTCTATCAATGCTCAGAACAAAGATCCTGTCCTCAGACTGCCTTCTCAGACGGCCATACTGAGACTGATTGCCTCAGACTGCAGACCTTAGTGTTCCCTAGACTGCTTCAGACTGATGCATTGAGCTTCCATCTCCTCTCACCTTATATTCCTCTCTCTACCTAGGCATATCAGTACTGTCTTCACCTCCCTAGTGCTGGGATTAAAGGCATGTGATACCAAGTACTGAAATCACCTTTGTGTGAGCTCTGTTTCTCTTTTAGACTGGATCAATTTCATGTAGCCCAGGTGGCTTTGAAGTAGCAAAGTTCCTTCTGTCCTCTAAGTCCTGAGACTAAAGGTGTGTGCCACCACTGCCTGTCTTCTAGTGGCTTAATTCTACACTCTGATCTTCAGGCAAACTTTATTTGTTATAACACAAACAAAATATCACTACAATTCCCTATGCATTCCTTCTTCGTCTTCCTCTTCTTCCTCCTCCTCTTCTTCTTTGTCATCTTCTTTTGGTCTTCTTCCTCTTCTTCTTCATCTTTCTCCTCCTCTTCCTTCTGCTCCTCTTCTCCTTCTTCATCTTCTACTCCCTACATTTGACACACACACACACACACACACACACACACACACACACACTGAGAAAGAGAGAGAGAACCAAAAAGCATTTTAATGTCCTACATCCTCAGAATCATGTTTTGTACAACTAGTGATGTAATACAATGAGAATTTATTAAGCAAATCAAATCAATGTATGTAAATTCTGTGGCTTGCAATAAACAAGTAACAGCATGTCAATCCCTCTCCTCTTCCCACTGGCCTTGGTTCTGTCCATGTCAGGAATTCTATGGACGGTGGCTTTTCACTAGGCTTATTTTGACTTTGTACAATTCAAAACTACTCATACTTTGATAAGCAATTGTGCTAATTTTTAATTAATTTTGTTCTTTGCTAATTTGTAGACCTCTGCCAAATTTCCCACTCTCTCTGTTTCAGAAATTTGTCTGGAGAATGGTGGTAACCTTAAGTCTTAGAATTGTAGTAGAAATGCTAATATTCTCAAAAGTAATCCATTGGGTGGGAAGAACAAGATATAACAACTCTGAGAATCCCATCCTTTTCAATGTTCCATAAGAGCCAGATGATACAGGGAGAAGGCCTGAGCACAGAGACTAACCACACAAAAGACTGCAGGATTCTGCTGTTGGAATTTACATTGGTGGACTTTAGCTAATGTCCTTTTCCCATTATTATGAATACAATTAGTAATATCAGAAACAGAAGAAAAATTGAATTTGAATAGAAAACCCCCATTATTCCATCATGAATTTGGCTCTATGGCCAAGGTTGGAAAATTTCTTGTATATTGAACATGTTACAAGTTTTTCTTTTTGTTTGTTTTTCATGAGAACTGGTTTTCTGGTGCTTTGTAATCCTGTGATCATCCCCATTTGATTTACTGTATTGAAATATAAGTATTTATTTAAATACAATAAGTACCAACATGAAAAGTCAGGACTGGAGATACTGCTCAATGGGAAAGAAGTTTGGCCAATATTCAGGATGCCCTGGATTTGATCCCCTGCACTACCTAAATTAAGCAGGATGGGAACACTTGTAACACAACACATATTGGCAAGAATGTAGGGGTAGGAGAATCAATTTTTTTCACTGCTGGTGAGAATATAAACATGTGTAGCAACTGTGAAAATTAGTATGGAAATTCTGTTGCAAACTGAAAATTGACCCACCATGCAATTCAGTGTTGAATGGCTCCTGGCTTTGTACCTGGGGAAGTCAAATCAGAATACAATAGGATACTTCCATCAAGGAAAATGTAAAAATATGTCTGCTTGTGTAATGTGACAATGGAGATGTTAGAATTAAAAACGAGCATAAATAGCTTAATCGTATTAAAATAGGTTCTTTGCTTTGGATCAGATATTGATTGGCCTGGTGTGGGGCTTTGGAAAAGAAGACTTCAAAAGCTTGCATGTTTAAATGCTTGGTTCTCAGCTGGTGAAACTGTTTGAGAGAGATTGGGAGGTGTGACCTTGTTGAAGGAAGTGTGCCATTGAAGGTAGGCTTTGAGGTTTCAAAAGCCTATGGCATTCTTAGTGTCTCTCTACCTGGTGGTTATGATTAAAGATACAAACTCTCCACTAATGCTCTAGTGCCATGCTTGCCTGCCTGCCTGCCTGCCTACCGGCTGGCATGCTCCTTGCCAAAATGGCAATGGAATCACCCTCTGAATCTGTAAACCCTCAATAAAGTCTTCCTTCTATAAATTTTATGGCTATTATGTCTTTTGGAAACAAAAATAATTTCTTAATTTTTAAATTTATTTCATTTTGTGTGTATGGGTAGTTTGTCTGCCCGTATATATGTTACATACTGGAGGTGTCTCTGGTTCTAGCAGAGATTAGAAAAGAACCTCTGCTCCTCTGAAACTGCAGTTAGAAATAGCTGTAAACTAACATGTGGGTACTAGAAACTGAGTGCAGGTCCTCTGAAGGAGCTCCATGTGCTCTTACAAAGTTTGCCCTCTTTCCATCTCTGTTTTTTAGTTCATAAATGAGTTAATTGTGGCTTACAAATTTGAGACTGAGTGAGAATGTGTCACACTGGAAAACTTGAAATGACAACATTAGTCCCGTGTCCCAGCATCTTCTTGTGATTCTGTTTCCATTTTAATGAGCATGGATGAAATTTAAAACCAGGTGACAGCATAGGTTATGGATATAATATTTTTCCAAATTGCATTCCGGAATCACCTGCTTCTTCACTTCTGTATTAGAGGGTCACCAGTGCAAACGCTCTGATACAGCAGAAGCATGTCGCTTTTGTTGCTGACATTTGAGTAGCTGCTTTTGGTCTTGTAAAAGCAGCAAACATTAAAGAATCTTCTGGCATCCTTATACCTATCTTAAGAAGACCAACATTAAAACACATTGTTAATTGAGTTTTATATCTGAAATGTGTATATTATTCCAGATAGAGCTTGCTTTTGAAACTGGCTTTTCTTAATCTATTTTTTCACAATTGTATGCTCTATTAACATCATTCCTTCCTCTCCTCCTTTAAATGGCCCTGTCATGCTCCAGCCAGATCCCAGACAATTTCATTGTCTCTTTTACTTTAATTAATATTGTTATACACAGACAAATGCACACATACGTGCACATAAACATGTAAATAACTTGCTTTTTGCATTTAATGTTTGTCATTTGTATATGCTCTTAGGGCTTACACATGGTGTTGGATAATCAATTGGGGGCTCATGTATGGGAAAGACTGATTCTTCTCTCAACAATCATTAATTGCTTGTAGCTCTTCTCTTAAGGGTGGGGCCCAGTGAGCTTTCCCCCATCAACAATGGTATGTCACTCTTTGGGTCCTGTTTCGGAAGCAATACTGTTGAAATTTCATGGGTGCAGCTTCCCTGCCATATGTAGAAGTCTCCTCAAACAGATGTTCTGGTCCTCCAGCTTTTAGCATCATTCTGTCCTCTTTTCTGAGTCCTAGGTATAGGTATTATGTTGTTGATGCATCAGTGGGGGCTGCACATCCCATCTATCACTGGGTCTCTACACTTTGATCCGTTAAGGATTCTTGCAGTAATCTCAGTCTGCTGTAAGAAGAAGCCTCTTTGACAAGGGGTGAGAACTACACACATCTGTGGGTGTAAGTGAAAGCATTTGGAGATTATACTAGTTTGGGAAAGTGACAGAAGCCAACTCTCCTCTAGGTTCCATGTCCTTTTAGCTGTGGGTAACTGTTTAGGTGTGTAATACCAGACTTGAATTCTCTTTCATTGAGAAGGCTTTAAGTTAAATCAGACAGCTGTTGCCTTCCCCAAAATACAAGGACCACCATTTTGATAATAGTTGTTTTATACACTTTATTTATTTATTTATTTATTTATTTATTTATTTATTTATTTATTTATTTATTTATTTATTGTGTGTGCGTGCGTGTGTGTTTGCACACTCACATGTGCAAGCATGGACACCATGATATATATGTGACAGTCAGAGGACAACGTTGAGTTTTCTCCCTCTCACCCACCATGTGGGTCTCAGGGATTGAATAAAGTCAAGTTGTTCAGCTTGATGGCAAGTGCTTTTGCCCATGGAGCCATCTCATAATGTCATTAGTTTTAATTAAGAGACCATAATCAATCAGCTCTAAGGGAAGCTTGCACATGTTCTGAGAAACCGACGGGCATTGAATTGAAAGCCCAGAGGATGCACACTTGAAAAGAAACTACTTTTAGAGTACAGAGATCTAGGTTCTGTACTGAGTAGCATTCAAAGCTCCCTCTCGCCAGGTGATCCACCAGAGTGACGGTGTGCTCTTCCATCCCCAACTATACACAGAACTCCTGCACTTCTAGAGTACTATATGAGGCCACCCAGAGACAGGGAATCCCACTGGGACCAGCACTGGGGATATATAACATTTGTTAAACAGTAAACAGTAGGGTTACCAAGGGGTTGGCAATAGACTCCATCATGCATGGGACAACAGCAGGATTATCCATGATTAGGCATCTTTGACTCTAGCCTTAAAATAGTCCAGGGTATTAGTGGGTTTCTAAAGAGTGGAAGGAAAAAAAGAGACATGAAAAGAGAGCTAAGATATTGTCTGAGTTTGTTTGAGAGTGTGAATGTAACGTTTCTGTATGTTTTTGCCATAGAACTACAAGTTTTTATAGTCAAATAATATGCTTACACATACATATTGTCTGTATGTATACATACATATACAAACAATATAAATATGTATTATAAGAATATATACTATAATATACATGATACATATATATTGATATATTTGCATTAGGCAGATAAATACTTACAAACACGTACATACACACATCTTCATTTATAGATACACATGCCACACATGCACACGTTAGGGTATCAGTGTACGTGTATGTCAGTTACAGAGGTAAAGAAGGTATGGCCTCTAGGAAATTGTGCTGATATATACTGTACTATGATAATGAGGCAGTGGTGGCGCATGCCATTAATCCCAGTACTTAAGAGGCAGAGGCAAGCAGATCTTTGTGAGTTTAAGGCCAGCCCGGTCTATGAAGCAAGTTCCAGGACAGACAAAGCGTTACACAGAGAAAGCCTGTCTCAACAAGGCAAATAAATAAATAAATAAATAAATAAATAAGATGGTGAATATAAAAACAAAACAAAACAAACAAACAAACAAAAAGCCCTCAATGATATGTATTCAATCTTTGAGTGATATCTGTGTAAGCAAATCAGATGACCCCAAATGAACAAAGAGGCTCACTGGCAAAGGAGAGCATTTGGGGAGGAAACAATAAGAGAAGCTGCGAGATCGGTCTTGCTGTCATCAGTCTGAGAGAGAGAGAAAAAAGCGATTGCTGATCTTGCCCTCACTGTTCTGGCAGTATTTTTCTTTTAGTGCTTACAATAAGGAGGGAGCTGTAGTGAAACCTAAACACAGGAAAATGGGTGCAAATGCTAATAAACAGGAAGAAATATTAGTTTTCAAGGTTAGTGTGAAAGGCTAGAAGGATCATATTAAGTATTTGAAAAGAAGACCAAGTCTGTATGAAGTTTAAATATGAAAACCAAGTAAAAATATAGCATAATTTTGTATATTCCCATGGTTTTATGTCTACTGGTGAGGGAATGTTATGCAGCCTTCTTATAAATTTCATTCTTTGGATCAAGCTGTACCCTGACTTAATATGATAAGTCACTTTGGGCACTTTTCTTGGTTTTGTAGCAAAATATTAGACAAAAGCAATTGAAGCAAATTAGGGCTTGTTTGACTCACATTTCAAGGACACAGTCCATCCTGGGGTGGATGTCTGACAGCGGGGGCATGAGGCAGCTGATCGCATTGCGCATGACTTAGGAAGCAGAGATAAATGCTGAGACTCAGCTCACATTCTCAGTTTTTCTTTTTATTCAGTCTGGGTCCCCAGCCCATGTATACAGCTGTCCATGTTCAGGATATGTTTCCTCCTCCCAAACCTCTCTAGAGACACCTTCATAGACACCCCGCAAGTGTGTCTGCTAGATGATTCCAAACCTAGCAAGCTGGAAATCAAGAGTGAGTGTAAAGGCTCCTGTGTCCCTTTTGTTGTCAGCATGTGGCAGAGCATGTGAATACTCTGCTACATGGTTATCTTAGGTTCTAATGCACTTCCCTCCTTATGTACTTCTCTCTAGGTGCTGATGCTGCCTCCTGGGGACGTCATAATGTCTCTCTATCCCCTGTAAAGCTTTGCCCTGTGCTTTCAGAGTCTTTTAGATATTTTTGTAAAGCAGCTTTTAGCCCTTCATTCTCTTTTATGCTTCAATGCAATTTTCTGTCTCTGGGACTCAGGTATGTGTCCCACAGGAGAAAGGCTGGCAGATGTATTAAGTGCTTGGCTGTGAGCCTCAGCCCACCTTCCTTTCATTCAAAACTGACTCCTGTTTTGAGCTGTACTTGTCTACCCTAGCTTTCTTTTTGCTTAGAAGATATTTCTCATGAGGGGATTCTTGTCCCTGTAATTGCAGACTTCTGTTGAGTGCTAGTTCCATTTGTGCATCAAGAACACAGAATTTAAAGCTGGGGAAATGGTTTAGTCTGAAAGGTGCCCAGCATACATATTTGAGGACCTGAGTTTGGATCCCTAGCATCTATGTAAAATCCATGTAAGAGTTCAGTTTCAATAAGAGACTGTCACCAAAATAAGTTGACACAAGAGTGGATGAGAAGACAGAAGAGATCAATGTTTGGTAACCATGTGCATATTTTCCCACCACCCATAACTATGCACATGACACATGTATACACACATACTATATACATATGTACAGCACACATATTTATACCACACACAAGCATGTGTACACACACACAAGTATACAACTTATCAATTAACAATGACAGCAGTGCCATGAGTAATTACACAGAGAAAATGAAGTGGATCTATAAAAACTGCTGTGAATTTCTTGACATTGAGTTAAGTGGAGGTGGAGGAAGAGAGGAAGAACAGCCCTGCTGATTATGAGAATGAAGAAGGATGCTACATTCATGACTATCCAATGAAGGCCGTGCAAAACTGCCAAAAAGAAATAGGTAAAACTGTGAGGAGTACCAGTGTTAGAAGGCACAAATCCACCCACAGTTCTGCTGTGAGTGCACCATGAACTGAAACAATCAATTTCCAGCACATGAAGAAATCTGACTGAAGTCATGGAAGCAATCACAACATTGAGGAGAGATGGGGAATTGGTAAAGAATGTGCATAAGGAAAATTCTTGTGATTTCTTGAATGTCCCAAAACAAAGCATTTGAGTTGTTGACAACTTCTAAATCATATCATGATAAAATGTTTCATTGGGAATCAAACAATATTTTTTGGTAAATTTATCATGCTAAAGAGCAAAACTGTTGCTGGTTCTCAGAATCATTTTCTGAGGTGATAGTTCAATCATAAACATGTAATATATAAAATAAATAACATGGCATGGATACACAGAAGAATGCACACTGGTTTCATTTAGTTAGTGTACTTAAAATAACCATAACGTTTACTACTAGAATAGAAGGCTAGTTCAGGAATTCAGAGTTTATGTCCATGTCTAGAAATATCTTGCATTTTTTGTCACTTTTGTTGGGCACATTAGAGGCATTTAGAAATGCAGAAGAAGAGGGATAGGGTTATGTCTCAGAAAGTAGAGTGATTCACGAGCATGCAAGAAGCTTCCACACATAACATTATATAAACGGTCTGTGGTGATGCACTCCTATTATTGTAGCCCTGTGGAGGTGGAAGTAGAAGGATTAGGAATCCAGAGTCATCCTTAGCTCTTAGCTACACAATGTGTTCAAAGAAAACCTGGGCTACATGAGACCCTTGCTCAAGGAAAAAAAAAGATGCAGACGAGCATAAAGATCATTACATAAAGAAAACTTCACAGGAAAAAAGGGAAGGAGCAGTGAATCTGGAGCATAGGACACATACTTTGCTTATATTGGGTCAGTGGGGCAAGAGAACTAAGGGTGAAAATATAAATTAAAGGCAAGACATCGTCCACTATGGTAAGTGGACTCAGTTTCATCTTCAGTGATTTTGTGGACTGTGTTAGGCCATGTTGCTGAAACATCTACCTATGACTTTCTAAGACTGATCTGCAGAAAATGAGCTTCAGAGATGCAGTTTTTTTCATTTTTAAACGACATCTGCAGAAGCGATTTGCAAATATACAGACTAATGATCAAGGTAAAAGGAACTTTGATTGTTTTGTAACTTAAAGTGATACTCAGAGGAAGATAAGGGAAGGAATAAAGAGAAAAAAGAAAGGGGCAGAAAGAAAGAAAAAAGAAAGAAAGGAGATGGGGAGGGAGGGAAGGAGGAAGGAAAGGAGGGGAGAAGAAAAAAGAGAAGGAACAATAAGTGTATGGATTATGAAAACTTCCAGGTTGAATGAATAACTTAGACACACACAGAGAGAGAGAGAGAGAGAGAGAGAGAGAGAGAGAGAGAGAGAGAGATTGACTAGTGTATCCAAAAATAATTCTTTATTACTATTACTAGAACTGCCATGTTGTTTATTAACTTTAGACAATAGTTGAGTTCCCAAACTCAACTCTTTGGATGTATATTCTGTAAGCTTGATTAAACCCTGGTAAGACAATAGGTGTACAATGTATTTGGCCTGTGAACTCACTATTTGAACAATCCCTGAAAGTCATGTTTTTTTTTCTAATATTTACTCCTTTTCTTCTTTTTTCTCTTTGGCATACACTCATTGTCTGCGAATAAGGTGGATGCTTAGACTGTCTCACATGCAACAGTTTTCTCATGTGTTTCAGGAGCAAGAATTCATTTTATGGATCCCTTATCTAGCGACAGTGATCTCACAGTATTCATTAAGCTTAGCTTCCAGTGTTTCCTAAAGCCATCGAAATCTCTAGTTGAACAAGTCCTTTATCTACAGTGGCATCTTGAGCAGGGTAAAGCACTTGTAAGGATTGGAGTTCAGATCCTAGGAATGTATGTTAAGCTAAACTTGGTAGTGATGCACTTTGGAAGTCTATTCTCTGCCATCCATAAAGGGCAACTCTGACAACCACATACCTGCACTAGATCATACATCATACAAATACAGATTTTAACACATACTAAATAAAAATGGAATTGTATTATCATATAGCTAATGAATAATATGTCACCTCTAGATTATTTATAATACTTCATGGAGTAACTGTATATAAGTAGTTCATATACATTATAGTTTAGGAAATCATAAGAAAAATTATACTTACACAAGCGCAAACATGTTTCTGAATATTTTTCCTACAAAGATGATAAGTTACATACATAGATGAGGAACCCAGATACACTGACATCTCACTCTGTTCTGTAAAGCGGTTATTTAGAGATTGGGCAGGTTCCTTACCTCTAATCAATAATTGATAACATCTGATGAGATAGATTTTATGTTATAAATATTATCTGAAACAGATCCTAACTTGGTGGTAGATATTAAGATCAAAGGTTTGTCTTAAAGAGAAATCACAAGGAATATGTCAAGCACATACAAAGATAAATAACCAGAAAGGGGGACAAAAAAGAAACAGAAATGTATGATGATTGTCCTTGTTTCCTGTAATGAAATTCCCTGAAAAAAAAACTAGCTTTAAAGAAAAGAGGCTTTATTCAGTTCATATTTCATTCACTGACGGACACCAAGCAAGAGCGTGAAGCAACTGGTTGTACTCACAGTCAGAACAAGGGGAATGTATGCATGCATGCTATGTGATGCCCAGCTTCTTTTTTTCATACAGTTTTGTACTCAAATTCAGGGAATGACGCTGCACACTTTTAACCTGAGTCTTCCTCCATCATCCCTGACAGCCTTGGACACAGATTAGACTGATTGAGAAAATCCATCTCTGCCCAGGTGCCTATAGATTGTGTCAAAGTGATGACTAAAATTATTCCACAGTGAGCCATGAGGGCGATATGGACTCAAAGCATAATGAGTCAATTGTGAGACTATTTAGTATGGCAAAGGTATCATCTCTTATGACCTTTATTTGGTTTTGGTTCTTAGAAGAGTTTACTTAAAAATATTATTGACTAATATGTCCTTCTCATTAACATCTTACATTCTAACTTTGAAAATTTTTGGTACTTTTTGGCAATTTAACAAATGCTTACTTCAGAATCCTTAATATATATAAGGTTCCATATTTCCTTAGCCAAGATTTATCTCATAGCTCCTAGAATTATCTTGTGAACAGTTGTGATATGCTTTTACAGTTATGGCTTTTGTTTTGCTTTGCTTTATTTTCTTCAAGACAGGGTTCACTGTGTGTTAACCCTGGCTGTCCTGGAACTAGCTCTGCAGACCAGGCTAGCCTCAAACTCAAATTAGAGACCACTGCCTCCCAAGTGCTGGTACTAAAAGCATGTACCACTCCCACCAGATATGGCTTTTATGATGAAATGGGAACTGAATTTCAATCAAGTGCCAAGTTCATATATGTCATCATTATGATAGAATTGAGTATGCAAGAGTTTCCTCCAGAGGTGGGACTTCAGTTCTGCCAGAATAAAAAAGAATGAAAGCAATGGGGAGTTGAGTAACTTCTGGAAAATTGCATTGTGACTTCTTCCTATTGACTTTGGAAAAATTGTCTCTGCAGTTGTTGTGGAAAAGGTCGTTAGGAATAATAGAACCTGGGGGCTGGATAGATGACTCTGTGGTTATTTGCTTGCTGTTTTACAGGACCAGAGTTCAATTCCTTATCACCCATGTCAGGTCACCCACAACCACCTGCAACTCTAACACCAGGGAATCCAATGCTCTCTTCCATCCTCCACGGGTACTTATACACACACACACACACACACACACACACACACAAACATGTAACATGAGCGGGGGGCAGGCCTGCTTGTTTGGGTTTCTGTCTCTTCTGGTAGGTACCCCACATCTGTTTAGCCCCAATGAAAATCACACAGTTACTCCATAAACTGTAAGCTGATTGACCCATTAGCTCTAGCCTCTCACTGGCTAACTCTCACCTCTTGATTAACCTGTTTTTCTGATCTCTGTTAGCCATGAGGCTCAGTACCTTTTTTTCAAAGGGGCAGATCACATCCTGCTGCTTCGGTGGTCTGGGCAGGAGTGGGAGGAATCAACTTCCTCCTTCCCAGAATTGTCCTGTTCTCATCACATCATTTCTATTTCCTGTCTGGTATTCCCGCCTATATACACATAGTCATTCATACACATACCCAATCATAAAAGTAACTCTAAAGATAAATAAAAGAAGCTAGAATGGGAACCTCAATGGTAGTGTGTTTGTCAGCATAGATGAGATCCTGAGTTCAATTCCTATCACCATGATGATGTTGAGGAGGAGTCAGGTGGAGTCGTTGTGTCTCCTCCCCCATCCTGAATGACTTGTTTTTACTCCTTTATTTCCTCTGAAATCCACAGCTTTGGAAACACTTCTCCCCTTCCCCGTTTCCAAAAATGTAACTCAAAAATAACTCTTCCCAGCATTCCTTAAGGAAAAGTAGAATGGAGGTGTGGTTGACCTGATTTATTAATGACGGTTTTAAAGTGGGTTGAGATTGGAGAGCTAGGCTGTCATCGTGAGCTGAAATAGCTCATTTCCCCTGACACCATCTTTCATAGGTGCAGATATGGCTCTCCTGCCCCCCTGTTAGCTGTCTGCAGTTTCTGTGTTGATCTCTAAATTTGGCCACAGGGGAAGAATGAGCTTACTATAATCCTCTTACTCAAAGCTCTTTCATGGACACCAAATCCCCCAAATCTTATCTCTAAGTCTCGTCAACCTGTATCAATGGGGGCTAATTGAAGTGTACATTGTCTGAGAAAGACAGTGAAACAAAAGCGAGGAGAGTGACAGGAAGAGGACTGTGTGTTCGGAGACAGCCTTAGAAAGGGACAAGTTTCTGCATCAGGATCGTGATGATTAGCCCAGGGTTTCTCAGCATCATTAGTGTATCCAGGCTTGATGAAGAATTCTGGAACAGAGATTGAGAAGACAGTTAAGAGATTAAGAATATGGTTTCCATGTTCATGATGTTGTCAAGTGTGTGTGTGTGTGTGTGTGTGTGTGTATATGTGTGTATAGTGTGTGTGCCAGTGAAGGCCAAATCCTCTGGAGCCGGAATCATGGGCAGATCTGACCCACTGCACATGGGTTTTACCACTTGAGTTCAGGCTTTCCATATGATCAACAAGTGCTACTATTAGCTGCTGAGGAGCCATCTCCCCAGCCGATTCCAAGCTCCATTAAGTGGCCAGGGCTGGAAATGTGGCAATGGGGTATCCTTGTTCCCAGGATTTTAACTGGTGTCTTACCTTCTGTGTATTGTGTAAGAAACTAATTGGAAAATTGCTCAAACACGAACCCTGTGGCCACATATGCAAGGCCTTCTGCTCCGCTTATGCACCGTGCATCAAATGTCATACATATGTGATTTCTGAAGTTCAACAGATCCCCCTCAAACAGAACGCCTTATGCCATAAATTAGAGGGTTTGTATTCTCTAACAAGGCTCCTTTATATTTTATTCAGAAACCCTTTCTTTTTCTTAATAATATATCTAGATGAGTATTTAGTAGATACTATGATCTAAGGTTTACGAGAAATCTTATTTTGTTCAATAAGAGGTTGATTAAATTACATGATATTTGCCCATGACAGGTGAGCGTATGTCTAAGGGTTGACTTTTACTTTAATAGTTTGGATAATTGCACCTTTCTAACCTGAATGCTATAGCCTGCTGACCTATAGCCTTGTCGGTTTGATTACAACAGAAAGCATTGCATATATTCTAGCTGAGTTTCAGCTGTGCTGTTTCAGTGTGTTGATGTATCATTGTGGTTGTTAATTTGCCCTCTCATTCGAGTAGATCAGTTCTGGCTTTTCGTGTGTGGACTTCTTGTTTGTTTCTCTCTGTTGAATGTCCAAAAAATAAATCGGATAGACTTTATGTTCACTGTAGTTGCTGGCCTTAAACAAGGAAAGGTTTTACTTGAATTTAGGAATTTGTGATACAAATCATCATAATTTGATTTGTGTATAAAAATGAATTTTGTCTAAAGTCTAAGGTTTCTCTAATGTACTTTTCTTCCTTGCTGCATTTATGAATATATATATATATATATATATATATATATATATATATTTCTGTTTGTAGACATATATTTTCATGTGTGTGTCTGTTTATATTGTATCTATCTAGTATATGTGAGTAGATAAATACATTAATGGATTTATTAAAGCCAAAGCTTTGAGCAAATGCTTTCTTTGATTCTTTCACTTTCCTCCAATTTTCTTTACATTTAAACATGTATACAGACATTCAATGTCTCAGTATGTTTGCTGCCTTTCACTACATCTCAGTGATGAAAGCATTGCCTCTTTAAGTGCTGTGTGTGCCTGTCCATGTTTCTTTCACAGTTTGGAGTGCTGACTTTCCATCACTCTCCAACGATCCTGTGATGAACGAGGCAGAAGTTACAGGTATTGCTCTCTCTTGCCTGTCATCAATACAGCATGAAGCCTACGAGGGAACCATTTTCTCAATGGACTGACTTCATTGCTCTTCAGTACACAGCCAGTAGTGAGGCTACTGCTCTTTATTGCAGACCTATTCTGGGAATTTTAGAAACAGTTTTCTGTTTATCTTTCTAGCTTACACAGCAACAGGTTTCAAACATCCTTTCCATAGACCCTTCATTTTAATTGATTCCCATACCCTGATTCCCCATCACCTCGTTTGTTCTAAGCACTTTTTTCCTTCTTTAATATCAGATGTATTCTGTTGTCTTCCCCATGTCCTCCTTTAAAACTGCTTAGAGACACTATTTAGGTCTCATAGATTCATTTACAGTTTGTGGACTTGACCTACATGTGCTCCCACCTGGATAGGTGTATGTCATCTGAAGCTAGGATCTGCATATAAGAAATAGCAGGTGGGATTGGTTTGTTTGTGTCTGGGTTACCTCTCTTGATATATAATGTTTTATAGTCTTATCTATTTTTCATCATTTAAATTTTTGTGGCTAAGGGAAATTCTCTTGTGTATTACCACATTTCCACTATTCATTCACTTGCCCATGGAAATTTAAATGTATAATGTGAAAACCCTTTTCTTTTTTTAAAAAAAATATTGCTTTATAAATAATACCATTCAAAATTTCCACTTCCTCACCTCCTCTGATTTCCCTCCAGCTCCCCCCTCCCCTCTCCCCCTTCAGTCCTAAGAGGGCAGGCTTCCCTGCCCTGTGGGAAGTCCAAGGCCCTCCCCCCTCCATCCAGGCCTAGGAAGGTGTGCATCCAAACAGACTAGGATCCCAAAAAGCCAATATATGCAGTAGAGACAAATTCCAGTGCCCTTATCATTGGCTTCTCAGTCAGCCCCCATTGTCAGCCACATTCAGAGAGTCTGGTTTGACCCCATGCTAGTTTAGTCCCAGTCTAGCTGGCTTTGGTGAGCTCCCATTAGATCAGGCACACTGTCTCAGTGGGTAGACCAACCCTTCGTGGTCTTGACTTCCTTGCTAATGTTCTCTCTCCTTCTGCTATTCAACTGGACCTTGGAAGCTCAGTCCAGTGCTCTGGGTCTCTGTCCCTATCTACAAATATGGTATGTACTCACTCATTAGTGGATCCTAGCCATAAATAAAGGATATTGAACCTGTAGTTCGCCATCCCAGAGAAGCTAAATTATAAGGTAAACCCAAAGAAAAACATATATAAATCCTCCTGAAAAATGGAAGCAGACAAGATTGCCATGGAAAAGTTGGGAGCATGGGGGTGGGGGTGGGGGTGGGGAGGTGGGAAGGGGAGAGGGAGAGAAAGAAGAAAGAAGGGGAGGATTGGGGAGATCTTTGAGGAATGGGATGGTTGAGATGGAGGAAGGGCAGATATGGCAGCAGGGAAGAAGCTATCTTAATTAAGGGAGCCATTTTAGAGTTGGCAAGAGACTTGACTCTAGAGGGGTTCCCAGGTGTCTACTGGGATGTCCCCAGCTAGGTCCTTGGAAAGTAGAGGAGAGGGAGCCTGAACTGGCCTTGTCCCGTAGTCACACTGATGAATATCTTGAATATCACCACAAAACCTTCATCTGAATACCCCCTTTTCAAGGATGTTCTTAAGAGCTGTAAGATGCTTTAGTTTACCCTAATAAATGTCTAATTTGGAAGTGATTTTATGAAAAGGAACACTAAATGTGGGGAGGATGCTGTTAAAGCCAGAACGTCTCCTGGAGTTTATTAAATGAGGAAATTAAAAGTAGAAGAAACTAACAAGGGAATTGGTACCTGCCATGGAATTATTCTCAAGGCTAACCAGGGAATCAAAATTTTGTCAAAGTCATAATTAGTACATGCCTTTGAAGTGTCCTTACTAATGTACATAAAACAGAAAAAATGTTGCATAGAAGTATTATCTGGAAACTATATTCATAATCAGTAAAGGCAAAATACCTTATTTCTGTGCAATTAAGGGAAGGAATGTAGGTTCTTATTTGAAAACAACCTTTTACAATACTTTAAGTGCTTGTTTGTATGTTGGTATGTGCATAGGAATGCAAATACCTAGAGTGACCAGAAAAGGGTGTTGGATTTTCTGAAGTTTGAGGTAGAAGTATGTAGTGATATTTCATTTGTATTTTAATAAATGAAGCTTGCCTGAAGACCAGAGAATAAAACAACCCCAGTTGTCTTTAATCCCAGTGGTGTGCACATTTAAACCCAGCCCTTGGAAGGGAGGAATATGAGACAGGAGGAGACAGTTTACAAACACAGTCTCATTCTGAGATTCCTGGAGGAAGAATCGCCATTTCGGACTGAGGTGGAGGCAAGAGCCTGTGGTTGGCTGTTTTGTTTTTCTTACCTTCAGGTTCAACCCCCATTTCTGTCTCTGGGTTTTTATTATTCATGCAACAGAAGTGGTTGTGAGCCATCTGGTTGCTGCTACACAACCACAAGAAAGCAGGGTGAGGAAGCCATGAGAAGCAGCATTCCTCTGTGGCTTCTGCTTCAGTTCCTTCCTCCAAGTTCCTGCCTTAGATGTCTGCCCTGACATCCCTTGGAAACGGAGTGTAATCTGTGAGTAGTTAGATGAAATAAACCCTTTTCTCCCCCAAGTTGCTTTAGATCATGCAACAGCAATAGAAACCCTCACTAAAATGTCACCAAAAAGGCCCTCCCAACATAGGTGACTGACTACTTGTCAAATCTGCAGGTCTTGAGCTTGCAGAGGGTCCATAGTCGGAGACTCCCTAATCTTTGAGATTCTGCAGGTCAATATCATCCCACAGTAGTTGTTAATTCCTTTTATGAAAATGAAGAAGGGCATTTCAGAATCCTGCAAGTATATCCTTGCTACACAGGATATTTTGTCAGCCTCCTCCTCCTTTTTCCTGAATGCAACTTTTCAATTCAAAAGAAACTGTTATACAACACAGAGTTTGTGGATTGGTAAACTTAAGAAAAAAGAACAGATATCTCACCTGCTTCCTCTGTGAACACTAGGTGTTGTGGTCAGAACCTGTTGGGGTGTGTTGCATATAAATTTGTTGACAAGAAGGCCATGAAGATGCCTTAGTAAAGTACTTGCCTTACAAGCATGAAAACCTGAGTTCCATCTTCAGAACCCAGGGAAATACCCGGATATAGCGATGGATTTTTCATATCCCAGAAAAGACAGGAAATAGGAGGTAAAAAAAAAGAAATATAGGAATACCTGGGACTAAATGACCAGCTAACCTAGTCTACATGCTGAAGTTCCATGCCATTGAGAGAGTCTATGTCAAATGAATGTTGAAAGAAACGTAAAGTTCTCTTCTCAAATCACATTCATGTGCAACACACACATACACACACACCCCCACACACAGAGAGTGTAGAGGGCCGACTAATTATATCCCTAGCAACCACAAAGGAGGGTAAGTTTTCTCCTGTCCATGGAGAATAGGGTGTTACTATTTAACTCAGAAATTATGTAAGGCCTTTTGTTGTTGAGGAAGCATCGTTAAAATATGATGTTGATTCTCATTGTAGATATTAGTCTTTTTATTCATTTATTTATTAAAGATTTCTGCCTCCTCCCCGCCACTGCCTCCCATTTCCCTCCCCCTCCCCCAATTAAGTCCCCCTCCCTCGTCAGCCCGAAGAGCAATCAGGGTTCCCTGCCCTGTGGGAAGTCCAAGGACCACCCACCTCCATCCAGGTCTAGTAAGGACCTTACTAGATATTAGTCTTTGATCATATTATTTCCCACAGACATTAGATTTGAAGGTGCAAAACCATTCTCATACCAACGCTCCAGGAAGCCACTGACTGTCAATCATTTAGTGTAGGTATTCCATTGTATTCATTCTTTCTTCTTTTTTGTTTATACATTTTAAAAATTATTTTATAATGTGTGTGTGTGTGTGTGTGTGTGTGTGTGTGTGTGTGTGCATGTCAGTGCAGTTCCCATGGAGGCCAGAAGAATATGTTGGATCACCTGGAGCTGGATTTGCAGGTGGTTGTGAGCTGCTCAATATGGGTACTGGGGACTAAACTCAGGTCTTCTGCAAGAGCACCAAGTACTGTTAACTGTTAGGTCATCTTTCCAGCCACTGTGTTTGTTCTTTAAATATTAAATACAGCATATGTTTAGCAATATCCTGTAAATTATATATTTTTTATTCCACTTTGGGGAAACAATAATTTAGTATAAAATATCAGAATAAGTGATGATGGTGTGCCCAGCACATCCAAACCCAGTTTCCCATATACTAAAAGGTCTGTGTAGTGCTAACTTGGTCAGAAGAGTTTTGCAATAGGTAATGGTTAATGCAGAGGCCCGTTATTGTCCAAAGGACTGATTATAAGAGATTGTGAGTGCTGAACTTTAGGTGAGACATCTGCATTATGCTATCCTGTAAAGCTCAGGGAACATCCTAGAGGAGGAAGCAGGACAATGAAAAATAAACAAAACAAACAAACACACAAAAAACAACAACAAAGAATGCCCAGAGCCTGAGGCTGGGACAGAGTCCTGTGGCATGCTGACTTCTTCTGGGGGATGGAGAGTCACTTTTCTTTAGGAGTGTGGCCACTGGTAGCTGTCCCATGCCCACATGAATGACCCTATACCCATGATGTACAGGTAGAGAGCACTAATTGGATCTGATGAGTTAAAGAAATAAATATAAAAGAAGAACATGAAGATTGGAATGAGATGAGATTGTGAGTGGTAGAGAGAGTTGGAGAGAGGGAGTATGGTGTGGGTGTAACCAAGATACATTATATACATGAATGAAGTTGTCAGAGAAAAATTGAAATATTCCAAAATGTGTGAGTTTTTTCTGTCATGCTATTGTAGCTCAAATGGGGATTGCACTTTGTGTTGGTACAACATCAAAAACCTGTTTTAAGTAGTTTTAAGAAAGATAATATGGATTTTTCTTAGAGGGACAGAATCCAAACTGATTGACTTGATTTGAACAATACTAAAATAATTATTAACTATATTCTCATTTTTTTTCCAAATTGTCACTGACATTTTTAGACACCTGGGTACTTTACTATCTGCTAAGGTTTGAATTGAAGGAAGTTTGACAGAGCTTTGAAGAGCCTTCTTGATCTTTTCAAACTGTGGAAACTGTACGCCTTCTGAGGAGGAGGCTTTAATGTCCCACAAGGGATTGTGCCAGATATTGCCTTCTGGAGTCTTTGCTCCGCAGGATGTGGGATTTCCTTTCTTTACTGTTGAACATTCATTCTTAATGTCTTTTTGTTGCTGATTTCAGAAATGTGAGGACAAGCTTTGAACTCAGCAAGAATAACTCATAGAGACCCCAGATAGAATAGAACAGTTATGATGGCTTTTAAAAATATTTATTTGGCTGCAATAAAACTTCAAAATCTATCATAAAATGAGAATTTAACTTGGAAAACAATCAAGCTTTAGGGAAACCATAGGTGGAAAAGACTGGACTAGTTGAATCAGAACAAAAATGCTTTGAATAATAATAATACAATAGCTTCAATAGAACAAGTCATAATTTGGATGACTTTATTTTAATTTGGCATATATTAACAAAAACTATAAAATGAGAAGCATATATAGATTTTTAGGCTTTTATAATTTATTTAGCCACTGGCCCTGTCTGTGGGCACTCATGTCAGAGTATAGATGTGGCAGGAAGTCAGAGGTCAACCTTTAAAAGCCAACTATCACTCTTCTCATTTGAACCTTTGAGATCAAACTCAGGTCATCGGGATTGGTGCCAAGTACCCTTACCCACTATGCCATCTTGTCAGCCTAGACATAGGAATTCCGATTATTTTAGAGGAGATAGGCAATGCTTTAGATGATTCTAACAGTTTCCATTGTTATGATAAGAATATCACTTAATAAATCAAAAATACATACACAATATTACTTCAATCTTCATTTGTCTTAATGGAAACATCTTAATGAATCAAATGCATGTGAAAATATCTGAACAATCTTCTTAGACTTTTAATGAAGATGCCTTTAAAGCAAGGACATATAGTCAATAATTTTATGTGCATGAATTTCTAGAAATCATTTGCTAATTATGCATTTTGCAGATGCATAATAAAGCTGAATAAATAATATGCTCAGAGAAACCGATGTTGTTGTAGTACAATTGGCACTGTTAAAATTATTCTCCCTGTCTCTTGATCTTCTCTCATGCTTCTTTCTGGAACTTACCAAGCTCAGCACTCAGAGCTTGTTGTAGGAGGTTGAAAGGGAAGAGTTCACTTAGATCATAGAGTTCTGAAGGTCATTGTGACTGAAATTGACAGACTAGCCTATGCTATTAGTTCCCAAAGAGAAGTATTTCCCAAATGCTCCAATTTTTACACTTGCATAACTTGAGGACCTGTGCAAATGTTAAAACAGTTCTCCCATTTGATCTGAAATTCACAGATTCTATAAAGACTGCAAATATGGAGGATGAGGAAAAGTTCTGTGGGCAAAGTGCTTGCCACACATGGATGAGGGCAGAAATTTGGATCCCAGGGGCCATGAAAAAGCTGCAACTGAGAATCCCTGGACTCCCAGCACCCAGAAGGTGGAGGCAGGAGACCTAAGGATCCAGCTCACTAGCTTGAACTGAAAAGTTCCTGGTTATTCATGAGATCTGCTTCAGTAAATACAGTGGAGAGTATTTGATTATGGAAGACACTTAAGATCAACTTTAGACACACATACATGAGCACAAATAACCATATGCAAACATGCCTTACACATATATACATAAAACTTTTTATAAATGCCAGGCTTATCAAAACTTCTTTATAACATTGAGCTACTAAAAGTCAAACCAAACATGATCAATTTCTTTTATTTTACATTTTTGGAGGACAGACTCACTCAGTGACTTCATTGACTGGATCCCAAGAAAACTCATTAGTGAAAGTGGGCATGTAAAGATGATTAAATTCGCCTTCTCATAAAACATCACCAATTTCAATATCTTACCTCCATTTTCCTTTTAGAGTGTGTTTAGTTGCCAGTATCTCCAACATCATGACATTACCACAATGCTAGCTGTTGGGGTTTCTGAGGAAGGTATACATTGGTGGGTTAGGACTAAGTTAAGACAAAGATCACACCACACAACAGATCTCATGCAAGAAATTAATTGGGGTTGGGAGCAGGGAGCAAAATGCTGCCTTAGAACATGTGAGGGTGGAGAGAAACAGACAGAGAGAGACAAAGAGAGACAGACAGAGACAGTGAGATTGAGAGACAGAACAATAGCTAGAGAGCTGGTCTTCATGGGGGTATATCACATGCTCATAGGGAGAATACTCAACTCAAGGTCAAGAGAGTAGAAATGTGTACCTTTTGGCAGTGGCTGATGTGACTGCTGATGCTGAGTTGTTAAAAGCACCCTGGGGAAGCATCTGGTTTCTAACACTAGCCTTCTAAAAATTATTTTTGCATGTTTTTATTTTATAAACATGAGTGCTTTTCCTTCCTGTATGTCTGTATGTTACATGCATATCTGATGTCTGCAGAGATCAGGTGTCAGAGCGCCTGGAGGCAGAGGTAGAGGTGGGGGTGAGCCACCATGAGGGTGCTAGGAACCAACCCAGGGTCCTCTCCAGGAGCAACAGTGCTCTTAACTTCTGAGCCAATTCTCTGGCCCTACATCCTAGCTTTTTTCTGTACTCTCCTCTAAGTGAAAATGTGAGAAGTACACAGAATGCGGAGGCTGTAATGTTGGTCTTTCCTTTTAGTTTATTTCACTTAACAGCAAGAATCAAAATGCTTCAGAGTAAAATATTTACAAGCTCAGATGTGTTGTCAAGTGATCATAGAACAGGGAAATACTATCAGATTAGCTCGGGCATATTTGGGTTTGGCGTGGCGGCTTTCTGACCTCTGGCTGTTACAGTTCAGCTGTGGTTGATAAAGATGAACAAGTACATTTCTTAGGAAAAGTGGAGTTTTTAATCTTTATGCGGTTATTTTGAAAAGAGGCATGTAGAGGGAAGACAGACAGACAGACAAGCAGTATATATAAATTTAGGCTTGAGCTGTTGGACATGGTCGCATTTTGTTTTACACTGAAAGTTGTTTGAATGCTAAAGTGTGCAATGCTTTTCTTTTGTAAGACGGCAATTTTTCTCCACTTTATTCTCTGATGCATTCCCTCTGTCTGTGCACTTGAGTGTTCTCTTAGCAGTCTCAAATGGCCAAAATTATACGTAGTAAGGTTTTTTTTTCAGTTACTTTAGGCTGCTTCACTAAAAGAGCACTCACCAGTAGCTAGCATTTAAAACTCCATATATATATTATATAGATGATATTTCAGACAGTTCCCATATGCAAGGGGACACAGTGTAGAAACTGCTGAAATGGCTGCACCAGAAGAAGGGGCAATTTTTTACTGTGGGTAAGAAAGAGAAAAAAGATTTGGAGGCATCTGAAAGAATTCTGAATAGAGAGAAAGAGAACTATACTGGATATGACCAGATTATCTATGAGACAAAGATGAGAGAGAGAAAGAGAGAGAGAGAGAGAGAGAGAGAGAGAGAGAGAGAGAGAGAGAGAGAGAGAGAGAGAGAGAATGTGAATGATGAATCATAAGGAATATAAAGAGTAGTAAGAGTAGTGATTTCTTGAAGGACAGACGTATGGAGACAGAAAACCTGTTTTCCAAGTTTCTGAGGAAATCTGGCTTTTATCTAACCATCAGAAATCTTTCTACAGCCCAGCTTGAGCTCATTTCTAGGTGTATGCACTCCCTGAGACTTAACAGTCCCCAGCAATTTGCGATGATGATTTTAAAAACCATGAAGATTGATGCCTTTCTATAGTTTAATAGAAACATTTATTCTGGAGATTGCATTTAGGGCAGGAGGCCTATGCTGTGTTCTCTAAATTGTTTTGAGTGGAATACTGGTGTCTGCTTTTAAAATAGAATCCCATGGCCAAGGCTTTAGGAATTACAGAGTTAAAACACCCAAATAGGATGGGATATTTCCAGTGAGCTACTTTTCTTATCTATAGTGTGGAAAAGCCCTGGTTAGAAGTTAGCTGTTAAATTATCTTTGTGTGTGAATGCAATTTCTATTCCATTAATGGCATAACTGGCTTTGAAAACAGAACCTAATTATTTTATCTTTCTGGTTTTCATGATTATTTCTCTGTTTGTTGGGGTGTAGGTCCAGGTGCAGTTATGTGTATGTATGCTGTGTCTATCTTGGAGACATTCATTTTTTCTTTTCTTAAAGTTTCTCATTGATCTGTAATTCCAGGTAGACGAGGCTAGTCAGTCAGTCATTGAACACTAGGGAAGCATGTGCCACTGCCTTCTGAATATTGGGATTATAAGAGCTTGCCACCAGACCCAGTTGCTTCTGCTTCTTCTTCTACTTCCTCCTCCTCCACCTCTTCTTCCTACTACTCCCTCACCTTGTCTTATTATTCACATAGGTGCTAGTGACTTAACTCAGGTCCTCATGCTTGCAAGCAAACCCTTCATTGACATAACAGGCAGGGCCACTCCCTACCCATCTGTTTTCTTTTTAAAGGTAAATATAAAAACTTATACTTAAGGACCCTTTCATTTCACATGGGCATGCTTGAACTCTGGAAACCCTGCAACTAACCCAACTCTGATTCCTCAGGTGCTCCATTGTCATTGTACTCGTCTCCCTTGTTAAATGTGACTTGAACTTTGAGCTCTCATTGCTGTCTATCTTGTGGTCTAACCAATGTGCTCCCTCCTGCCTATTTCCATTTTTGTTTAATGACAGAGCTCTGCAGAGACCCGATGGGCAGCATGGTGCACCACACATACTGCCCAAGGAGCTAATAAAAAATTTACACACTGGAGCCTCACTTACATGAATTATTCATTGACAACTATCCATCAGGGAATTAGAAGTTTATGGCAACAGAAGCTGGGGAAAATAGAAAGAGAAATTACCCATCACCGACTTTTTTTTTAAACATTTTTTTATTGATAAAAGAAGAATAAAGAAAAAAAAAACAAATTTCCACCTCCTCCCAGCCTCCCCTTTCCCTCCCCCTCCTCCCACTCTTCTCCCTCTCCTCCCACTCTTCTCCCCCTCCTCCCACCCCTCTCCCCTTCCCCCCACTCCTCTCCCCCTCTCTCTCCAGTCCAAAGAGCAGTCAGGGTTCCCTGCCCTGTGGTAAGTCCTAGGTCCTCCCCCCTCCGTCCATATCTAGGAAGGTGAACATCCAGACTGGCTAGGCTCCCACCAAGCCAGCAGATTGCGTAGGATCAAAACTGCGTGCCATTGTTTACCATCACCGACTTTTTAAACAGAGCATTAGAAACTCAGAATTTGAAGTTAACCCATTCATGTGTATTAAGTGAAGCACTGGAAAAGATTACAAAAGGCATAACTCATTATTCTACAGGCATATAACTGGCTTCTAGATGACAAGCATATTACCCGTCTTTCTTGCCTTTCTTCTCATTAGGCATACCAACATGCACAGAACGAGCAGTGTTTTCTTGTTGGCCTTATCATACCTCTTTAACATCATTTAGGTACAGCACCCTAGCCAAGGCTCTGGGCCCAGAATAGAATCTTGTTTTGTTTTCCTCTTTATTAGAAACAGCCCACTGCATCCTGACCAGATCTTATGAACCAGAGATGAGAGGTCAACTTTTTAAACCAGCTTAGTACATGCAAATTATAGAAATTGTTTCCTGGCTTTCTGAAATGACTTTTAACAGCCACCCATAATTCAAAATATTTCCCTAATTGGATGCGCAAAATAGGTGGATAGACCAGTTCTGAAGGAGAAATGCTGCTTTTTATTTTTGATAAGTATCATGGGAGGCATGATTGAATTCACTGATTAAACAGCGTATTCTCTCTCCTTGCTCTGTCTCTCTTTTTCGGCCTGTCTGTCTCTCAATTTGCACAAATTAATTAATGTAGTACAATTAATAAAAAACCCAGAGACAGATATTGGGGTTCAATTTGAAGGCCAGAAAAGCAAAACAGCCAGTCATCGGCTCTTACCTTTACCATAGTCCAAAATGGCAATCTGCCTCCAGGAGCCATCAGGATAACATGAGGATAAACTGTTTGACTTACTACAAGATTATAGGAAAGGCAGAGACACAGATGAAGCAAGATGAGAATGTCTTACTGAGAAAAGGTACCTAACCATGTGGCTAAGCATAGATAAGAATTATGAGTTAATTTAAGTTGTAAGAGATAGCTAATAAAAAGCCTGAGCTAATAAGCCAGTTTATAATATAAACCTCTCTGTGTTTCTTTGGGACTGAATGATTGTGGGACCAAATGGGACAGAAACTTCCATCTACAATGTATACCTGCTCAAATACATTTTTTACATAAAAATATGTTGATAAAATTGATAATTGATGGGGCTGAAGAGATGTCTCAGTCAATTGACTGCTGTGTAAGCATGAAGATCTGAGTTTAAGTACCGAACCCATGTGAAAAACCAGACATATTGGCATGAGCCTTAAATTTCAGAGCTGCAAAGGCAGAAAGAGAAGAACCCCTGAAGATGACTTAACCAGTTTAACAAAACCAGTAAGAAACCCCACCTTAAGAAGTAAAGTGGAGGTCAGGGGCTGTTGCTCAGCTGTTTGAGTGTTTGCTTATCACATTCAAAGCTTTGAATTTGGTCTTCTACACCAATAAGTAGGACAAGGTGCTGCACGACTTTAATCTTAGCACTCAGGGCATGGAGGGATCAGACGTTCAAGGTCATCTATGGCTATTTAGAAATTTCAATACAAGTCTGGACAAGGCACCCTATCAAAATAAAACAAAAACAGAAAAAAAAACTATTTGCAAAAAGTTTGAAGAAGACTCCTGGGAGTTAGGAAGATGACTTAGCATTTACAAGTACTTATAACTCTTGCAGAGGATTCAGGTTCAATTCCCAAGACTCATAAGGTGATTCACAACTATATGTAACTCCAGTTCCAGGAGATCTGGAACCCTCTTTTTGGCATTTGTTGGTAATTCATGAACGTGATGCACATGTATAATGTAGGCAAAACACTCATAAAATATAAATAATAAATCTTTAAAGTGCAGAAGACACTTGACATCATCCCCTGGCCCCCATATATACATGTACACAAAAAGACATGCATTAGCCACTCATATACAGAGTGATAGCTGTATACTTAGCACCCATATTTAATGTATATAATTTCCTATACACTCAGATTTTTTACATAATAAATCTTTTGATATATATTGATAGATAATTATAATTTTAATACATTTATAATGTATGATCTCATATATGATTTCAAAAATCTAACAATAAATATAATGTTAGAATTATTTCTCGTACAATAAAACTGAATAAAGAGAATTTGGGATGCTCTTTCAAATTCTTATTCTGAGATAAAAAATAACTATAAGGATAATGTTCACAGAAAATCTCATCTTTTTTGTAGTATCATATGAAAAATGTAACATATTCATGTGTAAATTTAAAACTGTGTCACCAGGACCATATCTCACTTTCTGTTATGGCCTATTTTATACCCTCCTGGATCAGCAACCCTTTTCATAGATTTTACATAAAAGTGGCTAATGTAAACCACTAATATTAAGTTATTTTATTTATTCTCTCTCTGTATGTGACCATACATGTACAAGTGCATAAGCCTATGTGTCCCAGCATGGATATGGAGATAGTGTACATGTTTCAACAGCTGGCTCTCTTTCCATCTATGGGTTTTAGGAACCAAACTCAGGTAGTCAGGTTTGCCTGTACAGAGCTTTTCCCCACTGAGCTGTCTCATTGCCACGCCCACTATTTTAAATGGCCTTTTGGAAAGGATGGAGTTGTATTTTCACTTAGATGTTAGCATAGCTGTTGATCAGAAGAAAATACTCAGATGGCAGGTAACCATTTGGAGGGAATGAGATAAAGATTTAACAACATGCCCTAACCACTTTTTCACTTACCATATCTGTGATCAACTGTAGTCCAAAATATTAAATGAAAAATTATAGAAATCAACAATATGCAAATCTGAAATTCCCTACCATTCCAGTATACAATGATACCCCTCAGCATCCCAGCTTTTTTAGTCAGTGCATAAAGGACCTTGTTCTGTTCACTGTACCCATACAGTACAAATCACCAACCATAGCTGTAGTTATTCAGCTCAGTTACCATGGCACCGCATTGTCCATGTTAAAGTACTCCCTTTCTTTCTTTCTTTCTTTCTTTCTTTCTTTCTTTCTTTCTTTCTTTCTTTCTTTCTTTCTTCCTTCCTTCCTTCCTCCCTCCCTCCCTCCCTCCCTCCCCCCCCTCTCTCTCTCTCTCTCTCTCTTTCTTTCTTTCTTTCTTTCTTTCTTTCTTTCTTTCTTTCTTTCTTTCTTTCTTTCGATAGTCTCATAGCCCCAAAACAGAGATGTTGGCATTTTACAAACACCAAATAGAAACCATAGAATATCTTTTAAATTAAAATTTAACATCCTCTTCTGAATTTTTAAGAGGGAAAAATAGATACTTGCCAAAACCAGATAATTTTCCAAATACATAAGATAATGTCTTGAGCGTCTACACTTATGTAACTTGAATTGTGATCTATTTTTAATAACTGTTTTATCTTTTGTCATACATGTGTGTAGGTTTTAGACAGGATCTTTCTGGTTATCCCTGGCTTTCCTGGAGCTATCTATGTAGACTGGGCTGACTCTAAACTCACTCCTCCTGCCTCTGACCCTTGAGTGCTGGGATTATAGCTTGACACCACTACACATGGCTTAATGTTGCATTTTATAGCTAGTGATGTGTGCTACTCTCTTACTGTGTATAATTTATGAATGAAGCTTTTCAAGAGGTACATATGCATCATCATCAGTGAAAAAGTATGCGATATACAGGACTGGGTACCACCATACTTTCAAGTGTCCAGTGGTACTTGAAATGTGTTCCTTACAGAAAAGAAATCTTTTATACATATGACCTGAGCAATCTAAATTTTGGACAACCAAGTTCTAATCATATTTATATATTATATTAATATAAATAATGTAATATTTATATTTAAAAAATATGTTTTTCTTGTGGACCTGGAGATGCACCAGCCAATGATCATTAGTTTAAAATCATGCAAAAATATTTGCACATACTTATTCCATATTCTTTTTTGTTTTTATATTTATTTTATTTTATTTTTATTTTAGATAGATTTATTCATTGACTTATAATTTTACACATGAACATATTGTATTTTTACAATGTATTATGATTATTTCAACTGGTTGCTTCTGTTTTCTAGCTCTTCCATGGTCACTCTTCCTAAATCCCCTTACCAACTTTTTGTTTTTTTCTCTTTTTTTTAAAAAACAAACTTTTAAATTTTTCATTGTAAATATTTATTAAATATGGTATTTTGTCACATTCAGATATCCAGAACAGTCACACATTGCACGTGGAACACACAACAGACAACCAACATTTAGGAAATGGAAAGCTGTCTAAACTTGCTAATGGATCCTACCTATCACTCAAGGAAACAATTTAATAATACTGTAGAGAGAATCATGAACCAGAGTACACATTTTTCCCTGAAGAGCAAACTCACATTATATTGACCTGTTTTCAGTTTTAATTTGCAAAATGATGCTCTTATGATCCCATGAGCAAATCCAGCCCTTTGCTAAGTGTGGGTAACTGCTTTTGCACTAAATCCATTGGCGTTAGGGAGAGAACTACATTAAGTCAAGTGGTCAGATGTCCAAGGATACACTATCACAAGAAGTGGGACACTAACAAGAAAGGAGACATTACTTCAAAAGAAATTAATGATGTCATTTATTTCTTGATGCTCTGAGGGACAGTCCCTATTACGATGAATGACTTTTAGGTTTCTGTAAGATTGCCAGTGAGATAAAACCCCCTTATTGGTGTCACTGTAAAGGGAAGCTGAGGAGATTTGGCAAGATCATCTTTTTACTCCAGAGATACACTTATTCTGCCCGCCCCATCTTTATTAAGCAGGTGCAAAGAGTCTTTCTCTTCATTATGGTTCTGCTCACAGGGCTACCTGGGATCCTGTTCATAAAGCTCTCAACTGAGGAATTCTGATGCTGACCTTTGCTCCTCTATGCCGATTCATCTAGAAAATATCTCCACATAAAATACATGCCAAAACCTTTTACCACTTAAAAATCTAAGATCTGCATTTCTTCCTCATTTTTCCCTGAGGTATCATAAATTGAAATCTCGAGCCATCTCAGTGAGAATGAGAAACTATTATATTTTTTAAAATGCAGTTTCCACTACACCCCCCACACACATTGTAGATATTTTAAAAAGCAAGACACAAATGATTTACATCAATATTACTCAATTAATTAGATTCTTTGGTTTCTGGAGCCAGAGATCAACTGTGGTAGGCATTTTCTATGTGGGCAGGGGAAGGTCTGTCAGGCTTGTCAACAAGTACCTTTACCCAAAGAACTATCCCACTAGTCAAGAAGATTGTTTTTTTTTTTTTATTTTCAAAACATTTTAGACTTTTTCAGTTATGTATATATGTGGTAGGAGGGGGCTGGAGAGATGGCTCAGTGGTTAAGAGCACTGCCTGCTCTTCCATAGGTTCTGAGTTCAATTCCCAGCAACCACATGGTGGCTCACAATCATGTATATGTTGTAGGAGGCAGTGTATGTGAATTCTTGCAGTGCCCTCAGAGGCCAGGAGGAGGCGACAGAGCCTTTGCAGTAAACTGTCCTGTGTGGGTGCTCAGAACCAAACTCAAGTTTCTTTTTTTTTTTTTTGATTTTTTTTAAATTTATTTATTTATTAAGGATTTCTGCCTCCTCCCCGCAACCGCCTCCCATTTCCCTCCCCCTTCCCCGATCAAGTCACCCTCCCTCATCAGCTCAAAGAGCAATCAGGGTTCCCTGACCTGTGGGAAGTCCAAGGACCACCCACCTCTATCCAGGTCTCTTAAGGTGAGCATCCAAACAGCCTAGGCTCCCACAAAGCCAGTACGTGCAGTAGGATCAAAAACCCACTGCGATTGTTCTTGAGTTCCCATTCTTCCTCATTGTCCGCTATGTTCAGCTAGTCCGAATTTATCCCATGCTTTTTCAGACCCAGGCCAGCTGGCCTTGGTGAGTTCCCGATAGATTCTAGAGCAGCCAAACTCGAGTTTCTCGAGCAGCGAGCTCCGAACTGCCAAGCTATCATAATCTTTTAGTCCCAGAAGTAAATTCTTAAAGACGACGTTTTCTGTTTATATCTTACTTCAAACCTCAAAGCTGAAATAAATGCCCAGAAGGAAACACTAACAGAGAATCCTGCAGTAACTCTGTCACAGATGCAGGGGTGCCTGTGAGTTGGACAGGGCTCCAGGACCTGGTAATGAACAACCATGTAGAACTTCCCATCCTCTGTGTTGGTTGTGAAGGCAATATTGTCTTTTAGCTCAGCTTACCTTTTGAGCTGAGTCTAGAGACAAATGAAAATGATATTTTTCCTTAAATGCTTTGAGATTTTTTTCTTCTATTTTTCCGCACATGGCATTGTGTTATAGAAGAAAGCACTTTATTAAATGTTTATGAGCCACTTGGGCTCTTTAGTCACTGCTTTCCCTCATTCTTATAAGAGAATAAATCACTTTATAATAAAAGTCATTCTACCAAACTAAATTATTTCTTTGTTCATTCATATTTTTCTTTTGTAAGTTGAGTTTTAATGAAAATATAGCATACGTAGACAGCAATTTGTGATGGTATTTCATACCAGACAAGTTAAAGATTTTTTATGAACTATTGCCACACTTACAGGGTGCTTGTGTAATGTGTGAGACGGTTTTAAAACATACATTTTTAAACTTTTCTAAAGTTTATTGGCATTTTAAAATTTCTGTAAAATCTGTGTTATTTGTCAAAGCAGAAAATAAATGGGGAATGGTAAAGTTTTGGGGCAACATTGGTTTCTGTGAGATGGCACATTAGCCAGGTATACACAGCAAAAAAAAAAAAATGGTGGTTATGCTCTCAGTTATTCCTAAATCTGATGGAAAATTTGTTTTAACTACGTGCCAAAATAAATTTTATATATGTATATATACTTACAAATACATATTACTCTAAATATATTACTGTAGTCAGAGGCTGTTTGTTCCCAGCTGCCCAGATCCGAAATAATCACATAGAAACTATATTATTTGCAATACTGTTTGGCCAATAACTTAAGCATATTTCTAGCTCTTACATTTTAAATGTACCCATCTATATTAATCTGTGTATTGCCACATCATTGTGGCCTACCAGCAAGGTTCTGTCTGTCATCCAGTATCTGTCTTCTGTGGCAGCTACATAGATTCTCATTGACTCCATCTACTCTCTCCTCCTCTACCTACTTAGAACTCCTGTGTTGCCTTACTCTGTGCTGCAATAGGCCCAAAGCAGATTCTTTATTAATTAATGGTATTAACAACATACATAGGAAAATTCCACATCATATTAAATTACATACATACATGCACATACATATATTATGAAGCTTCAACAGGTGATTAGAACATCAGTTGTTAAAATCAAACATTCTACAACAATATAATCAAGATAGACTGTATTGATATTTACATACTGAAAAATGATAGGGAAATAGGGAATGTCTTAGTTGTCAATCTTTAAGCTGCTATTTTTTTTATAAGAGTAACAAATTAGAAATGCAGAGTTAAAACACTGAAATGTATATCATACTTTGAGTCAGAGATAAGTGTCTTTCAGCCATTTTAGATTCCTATGCTGAGAGTTCTCTGTTTAGTTCTGTACCCATTCTTTAAATTTGATTATTTGTTCTTTTGATGACTGGTTTCTCAAGTTCTTTGTATATTTTGGAGATTAGCCTCTGTCCGATGTGGAGTTGTTGAAGATCTTTTTCTATTCTGTAGGCTGCTGTTTGTTTAACATTCAGGAATGTTTCATTATTGACAATCTTTTGCAACAATAGATTATGAGGTTCTATGTGAGTCATGATCTACAGTTTCAGAAACTGTAGCTTGGAAGCTGGAGAGATGGTTCAGCAACAAAGAGCACAGGCTACTCTTCCAGATGATCCTGGTTAAGTTCTCAGTACCAACACAGCCAACTATAACTGTAGTTTCAGAGAATGCAATATTCCATTCTGACTTCTGTGGGCACCAGGTATACAGATGATACAAAAACATATATGCAGTCAAAAAATTAATATGGATAAAATAAAATGATAATTTAATATTTTTAAAGAAAGAAAAAAAGCTGTGAGTCAGACTAGCTAGATTCTGTTATGGGTAGGAAATTGACCTGATGTGTGGCAAGCTGACCACTAGTTTCCTCTTGGCAAAGGGGGCTCTCCCTGAAGTGGATGTGGTTGAGATTGTCTTTGACTGGTAAAACATTCTCAGTTAACTATGCATTGTTTAGGTTTATATTATACAGCATGTGATTGCAAACCAACATTATAATAGTTTTTTGTTTGTTTGTTGCTGCTCTATTTCTTATGTCTAATAATGCCCAGTGGGGCAGATGGTTTGTCCCAATAGTGCTTGAAGAGTCTTGGTAGAATACATTGTAGGGAAAGTAGTTAAGGTTCTGAATATAGAATTAGATATTTTCTTGTGAGAAAAACATTATGCTAAAAGACATTTGTATATGATGAACAGGTATGTATGGAAATTAACATTTATGTTTAGACACCCTAAAAATAGATAAAATTTTAATATGACTTCAATATATTATGGCCAAAGTTTTAAGATCTCTGTCATATGCTTTCAGATATTCAGGTGAAAAAATGATGATATTATTACTATTTGAAGATTTTTTAAAACTTACATTTATGTATGTCTGTGCTTATGTACATGAGATTGCACTTGCTGCTCGTGAGAGCCAAAGAGGACACCAGACCTCTCAGAGGTGGAGTTTAGTTTGGAACTATTCAACTTGCATTCTGAGAACCAAACTCAGATCCTTCCAAAGAATAACAAATGTTATTAACCTCTGAGTCTTTGCTTGCTCCAGTCTCCAAATTTATTTTAATAAGCTGGTATCCATATGGCATTTTCATAAACATTATAATTAATTTTGGTTACCATTTCTTCCCTCAGCTCCTCCTCTCCCCCATCTTCCTGCTCTCCCCATTGCCTGTAGCACTTTGAAGCACCCGCTCACTGTGTTCCCTCTATGACTTTTCTATAGAGCGTATTGTTATGCTCTTCTTCCTCTCCTTTAAGTCCACTTTATGCCCTCCCATGAACCCCTTTTGTAATTTTTTTTACTTCTACAAATACTTCCACATACACACACATAACAAGAAGAAGCTAGACTTTGTGTGAAAAAAAACTTGGAAAATCTATTCAGGATTTTTTTCATATAGTCTTCGAATATCTAGGTATTGAAACATTTCTCAGAGGGGTCATGCATTATTTATTTTATTTTATATTTATGTATTTGAATGTGTATGTGTGCGCATGCACACACATGTTCAGGTTCACATGCAAGCCAGAGAGGTTGTTGGGCTAGAACTCTGTAAGAGAAGAGAGCTCTTTGAAATGCTAAACATTCTATAAAATCTGGATCAAAAAATTTTGAAGACTTACGGTGTATTCTGGAATTACAAAGGCTAGGGACATGTTCTAGACAATAAGCAAATATCAGCCTCATGGCCAGTGGCACTTGGCGGGACTTCTATCATGTGAATGATGTCAGGCTAATTGGGTGTCACCAGGTAACTGACATTGCGAAGACATAACAACAGGAAACAGTCATTGTTATATTTCACTCTGTGTTGAATTTATCTTTTGATTATTTTGATTATTACTTAAATTTGGACGATTAGCCTTTGTTGTGAGGTTTGGACGATTTAATTTTCCCCATCTTGCGTGACTTTTTTACATTATTGCAATCCTGGAATTTTGAGAGTGAGTGATGTTTAAGTCTCTTTTCCTGTGGCTGTGATTAAACAGCCTGGCAGATGTGAGCCACCATAGAAAGGCTTTGTTCTGGCTCAATGCAGTTTATCAAGGTGGGGAGTGAAGGAGCTTTAAGTAGCTGGTCACATGTTTCCACAGTCAAGGAACAGCAATGGATGCTTCCTGGTGCTCAGTTCACTCTCTCCATTGTACAGAGTCCGAGATCCCCTCCTGCAGGAATAACCCTGTCCACAGTTGAAGAGAATCTTCCCATATCATTCGGCCTACTCGGTCTCTCCCACAAACATGTCCAAACACCCATATGCCAGGGATTCTCGACTTTGTTAAGTTCACAGCTAACATTACCATCACAGATGGTGCCAGTTTTTCTTAAATATTAAACCTTACCTAGGAGAAATCACGTAAGAGAATTCCATGGCAGTTCTTTTTTTAAAAAAATAGATTTTTATTGAGCTCTACATTTTTCTCTGCTCCCCTCCATGTCTCTCCCCTCCCTTTCAACTCTCCCCCAAGGTCCCCATGCTTCCAATTTACTCAGGAGACCTTGTATTTTTCTACTTCCCATGCAGATTAGATCCATGTATGTCTCTCTTAGGGTCCTCATTGTTGTCAAAGTTCTCTGGGATTGTGATTTGTGGGCTGGTTTTCTTCACTTTACGTTTAAAAATCACTTATAAATGAGTACATGTGATAACTGTCTTTTTGTGTCTGGGTTACCTCACTTAAAATGATGTTTTCTAGTTCCATCCGTCTTCCTGCAAAATTCAAGATGTTGTTATTTTTTTTTCATGGCAGTTCTGAATCCATTTGGGTAGCTAACTTGTGCTTATCTGATTTCTTTAACTATTTTACAGATGATGATTCTTTTAAAAGTGTTTCATACATTTATATAATAAGTTTTAGCAATTTTCTTCCCCACTTCCCTCCTTTACCCCACCATCCATCCTTCCTTTCTCCCTTTTGAGCTCTTCCCCTAAGTCCCTCCTGAAAGGAAAAAAAAAACAAAAAACAAAAAACAGGTGAAGTGGGTACCTTTCAGCAGGCCCTGCCAAGGTATTCCACTAAAGGAACTGCCGCATGCAATGGAGTTAGTGCAAGAGGTTTATTGGGAGAATGGGGAGGGAGAGAGGGAACGAACAAAAGGCCATCTTAGTGGGGACATGAGAGAAGCAGGCAGACAGACAGGAAAACAAAAGATAAGAAAGGTAAGAGAGAGAGCTCTGCCTGGCAGACCCGTTTAAGGGGCACACATTGAAGCAGGTGATGATGCAGCTGTCTGCGTGGCTGGCAGAAGCAGGATGCTGCCGTGGTGGGACCCAACACAACCTCCTGTCTTATCTTCCTTCTGTGTGTGGCTCACTGAGTTGAGTAGGAAACTATTCAGTGAAGTAAGGAAAATAGTTCTGTGGCTATGCCACTGAAGAAAGTGACATCTCTCCTCCAACAAGTATTAATTGCATTTAGACACTCCAATAAGTATGAGGCTTCACGGATCACTCACTCATCCTTGAAGAAATGTTGATGGGTCCAATATTATGCAAATCTTGGCCAGATAGGCATGACTACAGTTGAACTACTGAACAAACCAACTGAGGATGCTATCCAGTTGTCTCATAAACACTAGTTCTGAAGCTATGAGCCACCTGGGGTCTCCATAGTAGAAATCCTAAATATTAGATGTTTACATTATAATTCATAGCATTAGCCAAATTACAGTTATGAAGTAGCAATGGAACAATTTTATGGTTGGTGGTCAACAGAACATGAGGAAATGTATTAAACGGTCACAGCATTAGGAAGGTTGAGAACCACTACTCTAAAAGCCATAGACAGAGGCTGCAAAGAAGATGGCTCAGTCGTTAAGAGTGCTTGCTGCTCTTGCAGAGGACCCAGTATTGATTTCCAGAAGCACTGTAGCTCCAACTCCAGGGAATCCCATTTCTTGCCACTGCAGTTCACAAGCAGTTCATATGTACATCACATCACACACTCCCAAACAGATGTGTACATATGTGTACATGTGCCTGTATGTGTATATTGTATTTATAAAGGAAGTTTAAAGCTATAGATAACTTAATACCATCTGTATCCTTAAAGTGTAGAGGGCAATGTAGAGAGATAACACTGGAATGTAATGCTGGTAACAGATTCAGTAGATAGATCTGTGTGACTTTGGGTCACTTCTAATTTTTACATTTGCCTAGCTACTCCCCCAAACTTGAGTTTCTCTTCTACAGTAGCCTCTTTGCAGATAAGGAAGATTTTATTTTGTTTCAATAGATGATAGGAAGAGATGCTTTTAAAGAAGGAACTTCTCAACCCATCAAAGAAATGCTGACAGCTTTCCTTTTCTTCTGAAGCAGAGGCAAGCCTTGCACTTGCTGGTGTGTGTTCTGTAGAACCCCACCCCTCACTGCCTAGTAGTTAGCAGTGTGGCAGAAATCCCACTGAGTAATTGTGTCTGAGACATCACAGACACGCGAGATGGCAGAGGAGGATGCTTCTTCCTCAGAGGAGCTCATTTGCTAATGCTGAAGAATGGAAGCAGGTGTGAAATGAATCCCCATTGCAGCCGTGCCTGTGAAAACATGTGACCCCGGACATAGGATATACCCAAAGAAAAAAACATAGATTCTCACTTTGGCAAAGTGCTTGCGATCATAACTTTTTTTTTTCTTGAGAGAAGATTCAGATAGCTCTGGCTGGCCCTGCACTTGATGTAGAGCTCAGAATAATAAATGTCTTATCCTTCTGCCTCCACGTAGATTACAGGGATGTACCATCTCACCAGTTTATGTATTGCTGGGGTCAAAGCAAGCGTTTCATTATGTTCATTACGCGAGGCAAGCACTTTACCAACCAAGCTCCATTCTTGGCTTGTCTATTTTATAACTTTGGTCATTTTAATTGTGATAGACATTATTAATGGTGATATTTGTCTATCTTATAACTTTGGTCACTTTAATTGTGGTAGGTATTTTTAATGGTGATATTTGTCTATTTTATAACTTTGGTCATTTTAGTTGTGATAGATACTTTTAATGGTGATATTTGTCCATATCAGTGCCAAACATGGAAAGGTGTTTGATAAATACTAGCTGGCTGGATGAATACAATAATATACTTTATATACATTAATATAACAAAGAATATAACTATATATCATCAGGATTCATCATAAAACCACTAGAGATCTTAAAACTGTCAATGGCCTGTGTCAGCAGGGATTCAGGTCCCAAAAAGGATGTAAGGACTCACAGTGAGGTGGAGGGTAGGGAGGGGGAGGAGACAGACACCATCTGAGGGAGAATCAGGATGACTGCCAGCAGCAATTACTGAAAAAAGAATACACCTTTTATAATCTAGAGTAGCATATAGGATTAAATGGATGAAAGGGAGCATGCCATCTGGGGTGTGGTTTGAGGAATCAGGCATCGACCTTGTTACTATGAACCAGTCAAGGGTTTAAAGTTCCTTGTGCCAGAGATGAGAAGAATGATTGCATAACTCAGCAAGAACTTTGCTCAATCCCGTGAGGAATGGGGAGACACCTCCAAATGCCTGACCTTGGGAAAGGACCTCTGGGAACCAGACACTACACTGCAATGTCTTTTTCTCAATATATGGGTCTATTCCCCTATAACATTCCCAAAATTGAAAGTCCTGATGTCTTATTCTTTTTCTATTACACCATAGCATTCTGATATCTCTACATTTATTAACTGAACTCTTGCTCTTAATGACCACCTCAGGCTCTGGGGTCTGAATTGTACCATTTCATCCTTGGCCTCAGGTGTGTCTAGTGAATCTCTAACTTTCCTGTTGTCAGTGTAATTAGGAGAGCCCAATGGAATTCTTGGTTCCGAGGTGGCTGAAATTTTTCTGAAAGAGTTATTTTGATTAGTGAGGCTACCATTGTACACATTTTCACCCTTTACCAAAGCATATACAAAATCTCCCAAAGGGAAAGACATTAATTGTGAGAATCATCAAAAATAAAGGTTCAAAGCCAATGAAGAAGTGTGGTCCGCAATGCCAAATGCTGGGAGTTGTCAAGACACAATGCTCGCCCAGCTGTCCATGCCATAAAATGCTACCGTGCCAGCTATGAAAAATTAGCACCGCCTTTAAAGTTTAAAACGTGAAATTTTCATAAGGTATTTAAAAATGCCACAAGAGTTATAAGCTAAGACAAAGTTCTATGAAGATGATTTCTTACTCAGTAATAAAATTATTGATTTTTAAAATTTTAGAGAGATAGTCTATGGCTTAGCTGTATTAATGTAGTAATTCTAAGATCCTTTCTATAGACCCAATGCAATCTTCTGAGTGAGGACAAATACCATCTACAAATAAAGGTTGATCTGAAATCTTTTGTTTTTTAATACCAGACAGGTTAAGACTAATGCATAAGTTAAACTATGGTTCACATTATATTTTATTTTTTTAAAAATACTACATTTTGTTTATTTATTTGGTAGGACTAGAGGCATATACTGTGATGTGTATGCAAATCAGAAGAGAGTTCGTGAGAGCTTGTTCTCTTCTTACAAGGTGTGGATCCTTAGGACTAGACGCTGGTGTACAGGCTGCGCCATCTGGACAGCACCTCATCTCACAATTCATGCTTACAGTCTGACAAAAGAAGAAATTGAAAAACAAAACAGCGTTTATAAAAAGAGTATTTCTTGTGGTACACTACTTACATTTTTGTTGCCAAAATAAAATACCATGACAGAAAGTAACTAGGAAGAAAGTTGATTTTTGGGCCCTGGCTCCAAAAGGAGAATCCATAACAGCGTGAGAGGCCCGGCAGTCACTGACTGGAACTGGACTTTGAGATACTTCATCTCAACCACATACACAGGCAGCAGAGAGAGAATTAAGCAAGGTTATGACTTTCAAAGCTCCCCCAGTGGAGTACTTCCTCCAGCAAGCCTCCACATTCTGTTTCATAACCTCCAAACATCTACACCAACTGGGGACCAAATGTTCCAATATATGTGGCCATGTGGGACATTTTTCATCAAGCCATACCAGGTATTTACTGCTGAGGTTTGCATCTGGGGAGAATGTAACCTTGAATGTGATCCTCCTCTGTGAGTGGACTATCTCACCCTTTCAGGGATTCCTTAACATGGAGTGGACCAGATCCTGCTGAAATTTCAAAGGTTCCATATACTTAGGTTGGGACAGAAGATAAATTCTACTTTGAAGTCATTGGTTTAAAGCATGGCATTGGCAATTTTTTCTCATTTGCTCATTTGTTCCATTGGTAAAAATATCTTTTTTACTTTATACCTTGGTTCCCAGCTTTCACAATAAAGTGTGAGCCCAGTCTTGAAACACCGAGACTCTCCTTTCCCCTCCACTGACACATTAGACTCCTATGAGAACAAAACCCACACAATCCACAGAGCAAGCTTCTCTGAACGTGTTTAGTCTCGTTTAACATCTATTTCTTAATAATGGATCCTCTTCAAGCACTTTGTAATTCTTTGTTTCTTTGCAATTTTTTAGCTCTGTCTGTACGTTAGTGTGTCTTTGTGTTTGCTCATGTATCAAGATACTGGCACCAAGAAAGCAAACACCATCAAAGAGTAGGTTCTTGTGGGACCCAGAACAGCTTGGATGTACTGCTGCCATGTTACTGTCTGACCGCACTGGTTTCCAGGAAAAGCCATACATGGACACCACCCAGGGAGGGTCAGCATCTAAATGGACGCGCCTGATATTCCAATCATTAGATAATATTAGATAAGATCACCAAATGTCCCTGAATCCAGGACTCACCTATTCCCCTATTGCCAAGATACCCCTAGACAAATGCCAGCCATTCAGGATCCCAAACCCTGGAAATCCCCTCACCCTCACCTCCAACCTCTACTATGAAAAAAAAAATCAACTCTACCATGCCTGGACTGGGCATTCTCTACTCTCAACCACTGCATAGGACAGAGAGTCCAAGCGCAAGCTTGCATAAAGGCACTTTGCTTTCCCCTACCAGATTCACTCTCTGTGGTAGTCTTTTAGGGGTACCCAGCCATCTAAATATAGCAGTTCTCCCCTTCTACCAAGTGGGACCAGGGATCAAAGTCAGATGATCAGGCTTGGTTTTAAGTGCCTCTGCCCACTGAGACATCTTGTCAGTCTCTCTTCTTTTCTGACTGGATTTTATAAGCTGATAGTAGTTTCTCTCCAGTCTAAGCTCAGTTTATTCTATTAGATTCTTAGTTTTGAACCTGACTTATAGCCAAGAGCAAAAATAGTGCATCTTGCCATCCCTGGGGCTTCCCAGAGCTTAAGCATGTTGCTCAGTGACAGTATTCCAGGGAGTCATTTTGATGCATGCAATGGAAAATCGCCATCTCATGGTTTTACTTTATCTCATGCTCATACCAAAATTAATCAGTGGAAACCTTTCCAAAATACAGCATTCAATTTTTTGATAAACAGTCTGATTGAAATTTAAGCAGTCTACAATCTAGGTCTGCAGAAGGGAATGTCGTGATCCATTCTCTCAATGCTAGGTTGTTAATTCTCAGTGATGTATTGCTTTCTAATGGTTGAGTTTTTTATAATGTAGAAACAATAATTATTCATTCTTAGTAACCATTTCTGGTTTGTAGGCCATGAATATTACAGATTATATATAACTAAATATTTATGTTGATTCAGGTTTATGTCAGTCTAAAAGGTATTGTTAGCAGTTAAGAAAGAAAAAAAATAATTAGGCTGATACACATTCTTTTTAAGATAAAAAAATGTGTGTCTCTTTGTGTGTAGATCAGAGAACATTTTGGAGGAGTCTGTTCTCTCCTATCAAGTGGATTTGAGGGGTAGAATTCAGGTAATCAGATTTGATGCCAAGTCCCTGTACCCATGAGCTCTCTTGCAGACCCTAACAAGATTGGCTTCTAATCAATTTGGTGTTTTTTTTTTTACAATTGTGAATTTCTGAGCATGAACAACACACCCATTCATGTATAAAGATGCGATATTTTATTGTGATCATTTGATCATTTCCCAGTTACAAAGAAATGAATTGTCAACTTTCTTTCTTTCTTTCTTTCTTTCTTTCTTTCTTTCTTTCTTTCTTTTTTTCTTTCTTTCTTTCTTTCTTTCTTTCTTTCTTTCTTTCTTTCTTTTTTTTTTGGTTTTTCCAGACAGGGTTTCTCCGTAGCTTTTGGTTCCTGTCCTGGAACTAGCTCTTGTAGACCAGGCTGGCCTCGAACTCACAGAGATCCACCTGCCTCTGCCTCCTGAGTGCTGGGATTAAAGGTTTGCGCCACCACCGCCCAGCTCAATTTTCTTCACAATCTTATATGATTCTAAAGAAAAACCCTGTTTTTAAAGAGAAGAAAATATCCATTTCCATGAAATTTCCTTATAGTTTCTTCATGCTCTTGACTGTTAGTAATTTGCTCTTACTTTTAGGTGATGAACTTGAAGTTCCTATAATATTCAGAGCCTCTCTGCTGCATTCTCATTTCCTTAGACTAGTCATGCTTTAGTTAGACCAATTCTGCTGAGTCATTGTGCGTTACCTCTCAAAATCCCCACTAATATTTCATTTATCATCTCTGTGTGGCCTCACTAAGTTACAGCATCTGATTTTCTAACCTGTTAGAGCATCAGGCATCAAGTACTTCTTTCCATACTTTTAATTACCATTGCATGATACTATGAGGGAAATATGTTGGCCAGTTGCTTTGATTTCTCTTCCTGGTGCTGTGATAAATTATTCTGATAAAGGAGACTTAAAGGGAAAAATATTTGTTTTAGCTTACAGCTTGAGGTTACAGTCCATCATGACAAGGGAATCAAAACAACAAGAACCAACTAGTCAGATGACTTCTGTAGTCATAAGCTCACTTAGCTCAGGATCTCAGCCAGGGAATGGTGCCACCACAAAATGGTGTCTGTACGTGTCAGTGTGTGAAGGGAGGACAAAGAGAGAGAGGAAAAATAGTTTGGGTGTTGTCTTTATGTGTCTGTGCATGGAGGAGTGTTCAAGGAAAGCATAAGAAAGAGATGCTCAGGAATGGGTGCAGGGAAGAAGAAAAGGTTTAAATCACATGTCTTATCAACATGTCTCTAAGGTACCATGGAGAGAAAGAGGCACTGTAAGGACCAATGGGTGATCAATGAGCTACAGAAATTGGTTTTAAATCTTTGTCAGATTAATTTCTCATTTATTCTCTGGATCACTTACCTTTATTCCTCTTTCCCTTAGTGCATACCATGCTCTAAAATTGAAAGCATTCCTTACGATTTTATCAAACTTCCAGCTTCTCATGGTATTTCTTGCTCATTGTAGTTTTTATAATTAATTAATTTTTTTGTTTGAGAGTTTCAGATGTGTATACAATATATTCTGATTGATCTCATCCTTTATCCCCTTATCTCCCTCCCACGCTTTTCAATTTTCCTCTTCCCTGTGTCTGTTTCTCACACTTATCATTTTATTTAGTAACGGCCCCCTCCCCACATTTAATCAGAGCCACCTAGCTGCGGATAATGACTCCCCTTTGTCAGCACCCCTTAGTACTCTTAATTCCTCAGGGAGGGGTAAGGCTCCATGAACTGATGGGACCTGTCCAGGCCCAGTGCAAGCAAACTTATCCTCGGTGTGTTCAGCGTTGCAGTGGCTGTGTCCTGCGCAAAGATAAGAATGTCACAGCTATTTTCCATAGCATTTGGCTGCTGCGTGACTTCCACCACTTATTTCATGATAGTCCCTGAGCTTCTGAGTAGGACCGAGCTTTTATTCTTAACACCTTGAGCAGCATTTGCTCTGTACTCACTGTTCGTTGTGGCTTAACAGCTGAAGTGTGGGTTTGTAACTAGGTTTCAAACAGCTAACTTTTCTTTCTTTTTTCTTTAATTAAATTAGTTAATTCATTTATTTTTGGTGTGTGAATGTGCATGGTATATGTACACGTGCGAGTGCCTGTGGGCTCATGCAGAGGCCAGAGAAGGTTGTTCTGCTCTCTTACACTCTTCCTCACTTTTTGAGATAGTGTCTTTTCTTGAAACTAGAGTTAGACTGAAGGCCACCAAGCCCCAGTGACCCTTCTGTCTCTGCTTCTGAGAGTTCTGGAGTTACAGGCACACCTGGCCACACTTGGTCAGAATGCTTGCATAGGAAACACCAATCCCCCTGAGCCATCTCTGAAGCCTCTGTATTAGTTAGCCTTCTGCTTAGAATCTGCAATATTTTAGCATCTTAAGGACTTGACTCTCATTATCTTCTTCACTTTTCACCATCCTCTGAGGTTAACAGTCTTCAGACGCTGCCTGAGGAGAATAATACTTCAGGAATTTAGCCACCAATTTGGGATAAGTGACAGAATAGCCCCCATAAGTCTTTCCACAGTGACATTCATACTCCCACATGGTACTGACTCTCACATTACCCAGGCAATCCCGACTGTGATAATTGTTTTGTAAAAAGAGAATCAACACCTGTTGTTGTGAGATGGAAGATACAGTGCCTATTGTGTTGGAATGTGTTGTTGCTCACTATATATATCTGAGTAAAAATAATACTGAATGTGCAACAAAGAACAAAAGGCAGGGCACGTTAGGAAGGGCCTTTGTCTCTGTGTTGATTTAGTCTAAAAACCCCTGTGATGTGTGCAAGTTCTGTGGTGACCTTTCTTCTTGAAACTCCAATGAGAAAAGGCATCCTATTGTCTGGGGAAAGGCTTTTCATTTCCACCGTGTGAACTGTTCCACACTCAGCAGATTAAAGATCGATTGCTCTCAGCCAGCAAAGAGCAATGTGAAGTTGGTTAGTCCCCCTAACTGTCTCTCTCATCCAGCTTAAGAGTGGAAGAAAAAACCTCCTGGTCTGCTGTCCTTTCATCTAAGGGTGAAACTGCTGAAATTAAACCCAAGAACAATTAGGTTGTAGTTCCCAAGTTTAACTATATTATAGATGCTTCTCTTTGCTTTATACCTATGTACACAATTTATGACTCAAGTATTAGTGGGAACGAGCTAATGGCATGCCATAGTTAATGAAGCACCTTCTTTATCCATTGTTTCTTTTGTGTTTCTAGTTCATATTGTTCAACAAAATAAGATGTTTATGTTAATTTTTATGCATGCTGTAGTTAGGTTTCTATATATTATTTACGGAAACTTCTACATTAGCGCTAATAAATAAATGTTGGGTTTTAAATCATGGTCTTTGCTCTACTTAGTTTATTTATATTTATTCTCTTTTCATTACTGCAGGAGGAAACAGAGCCCTGCTTTATTTTTATAATAAAACACTCAGAGAAGAGTTATTATGGACCCTAACACTCGTATGCAAACATCATTAAAGTTTACACAGCGAAGGTTTTTAATAATGTTTGGAGAGATTTTGGTTCATGTAGTCTCTGTACTAAGCTTTCTCCATCAGGATAAGATAGGTGGAGTCTATCCTCACTAGGACCCGGGGAAACACTTGTGTTATTTGTAAGTGGAGAATTGGCAGTGTTTAATCAAGCTTTCTGTTTGAGGTATAAATAGCAAGGCATATCTTTTTAACTTTAGAATTTTAAAATATGGTTTATCTTTCTGTTTCACATAGCCTGTGGAGTTTAAAGAATAAAATAAGCAGAGGGCTGGAAATTGAAGCAGTATTGACTCTTTTCTTAGTCTTAGCACTGTGGATTCAGTGTGGTAGCAAAAAGATGACAGAAAAGGTAGAAAACAGATATAAGTTCTTCCTCATTAAAAGTGTTCATGGGACTGAAAAAAATAGCTCCATCAGCAAAGTACTTACTTCACAGGCATAAGAACATGAGTACAAATCACCAGTGCCCATGTAAAAATCCAGGCATGTTGCTGTGCACCTGTAATCCAGTGTTAGGTTGTCCAGAGGCAAGTGAATCTCTGGGATTTATTGACCAGACAATATAGCCAAATCAATAAGTTCCTGATTCAATGAGAAATCTTATTGCAAAAAAGCATGTACAATCAACATAGACTCCTGACTCCCTGATCCCCCCAGATGCACACAGAAGTGTATGTATGTGCACCTACCCAAACACATACACACACACACTTGCATGCATGTATGCACACATATGTGCACACACATACACATTCACAAACACACATGTACATTCAAACACACACACAGCCATTCTAGACTGTAACTCACTCATTCATTAAGTTCAGATACTTCTTACTATGAAGGAATTTCATGACATCAGTACACCTTATCTCTAAGCACTTCAACACGCATAATAAGTGATTTTATATTTTCTATATGGTATATGATTTTTGTGGAAATTTTTTTATAGAATGTGATGTGTACATCTAATACATTTGTTTATTTCAAATTTCAGTAAATGATTTCTCTGCCTCTTCCCTTTGCCCAATTCCTGACACAATGTGATGGGCACCTATATTGTTCTCTCTACCCATATACATAATAATTTCCAAAATATTGATTCTATAATCCTGTATTTTCTGCTTCTCTGGAGAGGAGAGAACCTATTGTTAAACTCTCAGCAATTCCTGAGTTTTAGAGATACATAATTCAGTGTTATCTACATATTTTAACTCACAAAATATTAGTATTGTTTCTTAACTATACGTTTAAAATACTTTAAATGATTTTTTTTTTTTTTTGTGTGTGTGTGTGTGTGTGTGTGTGTGTGTGTGTGTGTGTATGAGTGTCTGCTATGCAGGGAAATGTGATAAAGTTAACTATTTCAGAAAAGAAGCATTAATTATAGACTCTAGGAAATGACATTCTTCCAATTTTGTTCTGTGTTTGAAAACTTTCATAATATATGTCCGTAATAAAATTAAGCTACTGAAAAAGTCATTGAAACATCTCTAAGGTAATGTTATAAAGACAGGGCTTATTGAGAATTAACTTCTTCAGAAATGTATTCTGGTAAATGTGTTGTGTCTATGAAAAGTGTTCACTTCTATGACGTCAGCAGTGTTCTGACCTTATCAGGATCCTGGACTGGAAACAATATTTATTTGACCAAGGCTGTTTAATTTTAGGACCTGGTGCAACATTCCCTGGTAGGATATCTGCCAAGCACCTATGAGAAAAATGGATTTCAATCCTTAGTATGGTTAGAACATAAAAGGAGAGAGAGATGAGGGTGGCTGAGAAAAAGAGGAACAGGAGAGGTACAGGAGGAGAGAGTGGGAGCAAAGGAAGGACAGAGGAAGGGAGTGAAAGAAATAATATTTTATGCATATTTAATACAAAGTGTCTCAACTCCTTTTCCTATGGTTGTGATAAAATATCCTGAAAAAAAAAGCACTCCAAAAAGGAAGTGTTTCTTTTGTCTTATCATGGCAGAGAAGGCATGGCAGCCGCAGCAGGTGGCTGGCTGTAGCATTGCTTCTAGAGTGCCAATAGAAAGTGGGTCCAGATTGTAAAACTTCAAGGTGTGTCCCCAAGAACCACTTCCATCCACAAGTCTTCATTTTCTAAAAGTCTGGCAATTTTCCTAAAGAGTGCAAACATCTGGGGACCTAATGTTCAAACTGTCTATAGAAGAATTTTCACATTCAAATCAAAACAGAAAGTGTTTCTGATTTATAATTCTTAGGTAGAAAATTACCTTAAGTCCCAGTGCATTGATCTATTGCAGATCAGATGTATAGCAGCAATATTACCATCTGAAGTCCCTGTTCAGAAGTCTTCTGGGCAGGGATGTCTATAGGATGATTGACAACCATTTTGTTGAGGTATTTGAGTCTAGAAAAGTAAATATATATTTGGGATGTATTCTAAAGCAAGGATGAGAACCAGGTTTAAAATAGCCTCCAAGTAGAAAGACTGTCTCAGTCCTAAAATATCACTGAGGCTGCAAGGCAAGCATCTCTCTAGGGTAATGTAATATATATTTAGGGGAAAGGCATTTCTTTCTCTAGATCATGATTTGTTAATAGTCATGAGTAGGCAGTGACATTATTAGTCATTTTCTAAATACTACAGTGCTAACCGAGAATGAGGCTGTTCTATAGGTTCAGGGAGTGTCCTTCTCTCTCCTTGAAGGTAATGCCCATTCAGGCAGCCTTCCCTGAAGCAAGGGCTCCTCTGCTTGTTACTTTTATCGACAAAAACCTACATCAGAGGAGTAGAATATGCCATAGGGCCACATATGGAAGTAGGGCCATTGCTCTTTCTTGCCTGTAATTTTTCCCACCTTCCTGGAAAAGGTTCTCAAGGTCATTAACTGAATGTTATTAAATCTGAACATAAAATTTCTAACTGAAACCTTTATTAACTAACATGACATATTGAATGTTCCTGGTCACAAATTTCCGGTAGCTGGGGAATTAACAGTGTGTTTTGATTTGCATCTTAAAAAGGAAGAACTGCCCAGGTATATGCCAATGTCCTAATATGCATCCTCATGAGCCATTTATATGGTTGGTGCGTTGATGTTTTATTTATTTACAGATTTTTTACCTCCACTTTTACTTAAATGATGGATGTATTGATGCTAAGCCTATTCATCAACAAGAATAACTAGTACTGAGGAAGTTTTGTGAGTTTTATAGCCACGAGAATTTCAGAACCAGCCTTTTGTGACCAGGGAATGGTCTCTGACCACATCCTCATTGTATACTCATTACTTTCCAACACATTCATCAATACAAAGGCCTTGAGGGTGACTGGATTTTACGGATCTGTAACATCGTGCCACCGTGCAGGCTCTAAAAACCCGCTGTGAAGTATAGGCCATGCCTTTCCAAGCTGAAGGATGAAAAATTGATTGCCTTTCCCATGAATTTATGCAATCAGAAAAACCTAGAATTATAAAGATTCTAGGCAGTCATTGAGGGTAAACATTTACTTGTTTAAAGAATGTTTTAAAGTATCCATGATGGAGCTGCAGAGATGGTTCACGGTCTAAGAGCAATTGTTGCTCTTTTGGAAGACTCAAGTTGAATACCCAGAACCTGCTTCAAATGGCTCACTACAACCAGTTCTAGGGGATTCAGCTCCCTCTTCTGGCTTCGTTTTCACACATGTGGTATGGACTTACAGGCATGCATACAAATAACTAAAAATAAAATAAGTCAACATATACAATATAGGCAGTGTCTGGTTATGCTCTAAATATTTCTGAATTAAATTTTAACTTTTGGGGATATGCAAAAGAGTATTGGAGGGGTAGATTGAGAGGAGACAAGGGAGGGGAGACTGTGGTCCTGATGTAAATTAACTAAATAAATTTAATTTTAATAAAGAAACAAAATAAAATACTGTAATGTAAAAAAATAACTTTATTTAAAAATGGAATTTTTACTTATGTCTTGTGATTAATTGAGTTTTCTATTTTACTTGAGTGTGTGTGTTTGTGTTATATGTGTGTGGTATATGTGCATGTGTGCATACCCTTATTTACATATGAAAGCAAGAGTATAATATCTGGTGCCCTGCTTTGTCATTCTCTTCATTATTCCCTTTGCAGCATGATCCCTCATTGGACCTGAAACTAGGCTGCCAACCACAAAGTCTCAGCTACTCTCCTGTCTCCACCCCTGATAGCCTGACTATGCTGGGGTAATAGAAATATATGCAGTGAGAGCAGGCATTTTACATGAGTACTGGGAATTGGATCTTAAGTCTTCATGTTGCTCAGCCAGCTATCATACCTGCTGAGCCATTTCCATGGCTTCTTAGTTACTCTTATACTGCTGTGAAAAGATATCATGACCAAGGGAACTTAAAAAGCATTTAGCTAGGGACTTACAGTTTCAGAGGGTGAGTTCATGATCATCACGGCAGAAGTCAGGCGGGCGTGTGCTAGAACAATAAGTCAGTGGCTGAGAGGTTACTTCTTTGTAGCTAGTGCTGGGGATATTTTGCCAGCCAGCAACCAAATCATGACATAGAAACTTATTACTGATTATGAAAGCTTGGCCAATAGCTTAGGCTTGATTCTAACTAACTCTTATTACTTAAATTAGACCATATCTTTTAATATACAGTCTTTCACATGACTCGGTTACCTTTGCTTTGTAATTCTCATGTTGCTTGCTCTGCATCCCTTGGCATCTCCTCGAGACTCTGCCCTTCTACTTTCCTCGTGTACTTTGTGCCTGGAAATCCTATGTAGCTTGTGAGCATTCAGCTTTTTATTAAGCAAACCAGAGTAGCACATCTTCACTGTGTACAAAGAGATTATTCCACTACACATTTCATCTGCAAATTGGAGGTAGAGAGAGAAAGCACAAGAGAGAGATACTGAGCCTGAAATGGGCTTCTGAAACATCAAAGCTTACCCGGAATGAGACACTTACTTCTTCAAGGCAACACTTTCTACTTCCTAATCCTGAAACAATTTCACCAGCTATGGTGTCCATTCTCATTCAAACTACCACATTCAACCTTTAAGCTTCTATGCTTTATATGTTAAACATTTCATCTAAACCTTGTCTTTCAACTACATAGATGTGAGTCCCTCCTGATGTCATTTCATAATGCTAGAGTGTGTGTATGTGTATGCAAATGAATTCAAATATAACTAAGTATATTTTCACTTAGTCAATTTTACAAAAAGTTTACAGCTTTAACTTCTCTGATTTTGTTTTAAAATAAAATTCTTTCTTTCACTGATGGAGGAGGGTCATATGTCTATTGGTTAAAAAAGATACTGCCTTGGCCTTTGATAGGACAGAAAATTAGGTTTGTGGAGTAGACAGAACAAAATGTTGGGAGAAAGAAAGCTGAGTCAGGCAGTCACCATGATTCTCCTCTCTGAGGCAGACACAGGTTAAGAATCTCCCTGTTAAACCACCAGCTTGTGGTGCTACACAGATGATAAAAAATGGGTTAATCAAGATGTGAGAACTAGCCAATAAGAGGCTAGAACTGATGGGCCAAGCAGTGTTTAAAAAAATACAATTTCCATATAATTATTCTGGGGCTAAGCTAGCCGGTGGCTGGGAAGCAGCCACAGCTCCTTACAACATTTCACTAAATAGTACCAGGAGTCTACAAATAAACAAAGACTAGATCTTTCCCTGTCTAAACTTCAGGAAATGAATGTGTTTAAGATATTGCTCCATATTGGACTTATGTTTCGTTTAAATCATTGTCATTTAAGTTACAGTATGCTTACCAGTTGTCTTAGCCTCCTATACACCTGGATTGTCACTTGTATATAAAAGGTCTAGCCTATAGTTCCTACAGCCACAAGACTAGGATCAGTCTCAAAAGAATATGATGTAGTCAAGAGACAAGAGTAAACGTGACACATGAAGCTGCTGGGGTAAGGCAGCATGCTGTTGTGCAGTAAGATTTTCCTTAAATGAGAGTCTGTGTTCTAATTAACAGCAAAATATAATACATTAAATATGTAAATTAGCAATACAGTCATTTATTGTGAATTAGTTGTTACACACTACACAGAGTTATTTACGGTTGACACCTGGCTGCATCAATCAAGCAGGAAAAAAATTATAGCTCCTTTACACTCTTCTTTATTTTTTAATTTCATGTGCAAATGTGTATACAAGGATCCCAGAAGACAACATCAGTCTCATCCTTTGTTGTTCTCCACTATATTTTGAGGCAGTGTCTCTTGCTGAGCCTGATGCTCACTGATTAGCTAGACTGGATGACCAGTAAACCCTAAGGACCTTCCCTCTGCCTCCTCAACTCTGGGATTAGAAACACATGCCACCATAGTTGGCCCTTTACGTGGTTTCTGGGCTTCTGAACTCAGATCCTCATGCTTGAGCAGCAAGAAGTTTACTGGTGGAACCATCTTCCCAGCCTTGACTTCATGATATCTTAAGGGTCACTATCAGATGCAGCTCATCACAGGCTTAAATGTTGATGCTGTTTTATAAAAGAACATTTCCTGTATCTGGGAAACACATTGTTTTCAAATGGAAACACTTGCTTGGGCTCTTGTCATGATCCAGGGACCTGCTAGGAAGCACTGCAGCTGAGGACATAACTGAAGATGCTGGCTGGAGCTTGGTATGTGTCTATTGTGACCGTTGAAAGGCAGGTAGATATGAAGGTCAGATCATCACTCTGTCAAGTCAGATGACTGGACACTAAAGTTTCTTGCAGCATCCCATTTATTTTGATGGATTCAGCTAGGTAGGAGGGCTGCCATTCTGCTTTGGGGTCCAGGAGCTCTGATGTTATACACATGTTTAATGGATCCATCTCTTGGGGTCAGGCTCACAGGAACAAATGGCACAGAGAGTACTGAATAAATTACATTGCCTAAGTATAGGTTTATAATTAAAGAAAAAGAAAATTGACTTGCAGGCTCTAGTGTATGATTGAGTCTAACAAAGACTTCCCCAGTCAGGGGCTTAGGAAAGCTACAAAAGCAACTTCAAATAATTCATTATATGAAAGTAGCATAGCATTGTATCATGGCATGATTGGATATGCCAGGGCAGAACCTAATATTTCCTTAGGTATTTAACTGTGAGTAGGAGGATTGATAGTGTAGGAATCACGGAATAGGGAGGGCCCTGTGTGTTCCCTTCTGAGTCTCCACAGCTTCTCTAGATATTTGAGGAGCATTGTGGCATCATAGCTTGTTCCTTTTTCTGTCTATTGAACTTTCTGCAGTGATGTGTGTGTGTGTGTGTGTGTGTGTGTGTGTGTGTGTGTGTGTCCTGTCTGTGTGGGTTTGTGTATGTACATGTGTGTGAAGGTCAGATAGCAATGCTGCATGCCTTCTTTTATCACCCTCCACTTTTTAAAGAAACTCTCACCGAACTCCCAGCTCACTGCTTGACTAACTTGGGTGACTAGTAAGGCTGAGGGATCCTCTGTTCTCTTCCTCTGAAGTACTGTGTTTTCCTTGTATTTAGGTATCGGGGATTAAATTTAGGAACTTATGCTTTCAAGGCAAGTATTTTACTGACCAAGTTATCCCTAGTTCCTCTTGTTTTCTTCTCTCTCGTTGTTACACCACCATGTAATGAAGATAAGCTTTTGGTAAGAAATAAATAGGCTGTGTTTGTTGACTCGGAAATGGGAGACTTGAGGAGCAAGGGTAGTGGTAAAGAAGTGCACTCAATAAGCAGAAACGCAAGCACAATGAGTACTCGGTGTTAATAAAAACAGAAAGTGACAGGGGATGGTTGTGTTATACTCTTATTTCCTATAAAGGCTCATGAACGGCTATTGCTACAGTTTGGATGTACTTGATTCTATCAATATGAAAGATGAGTATAGGTATTGAGAGGTGTTGGGTACTTCAAGAATGATGAGTTATATTCTGGTTGGGGTGAGTCCTTGCTCTCGAGGGGCTGTGTTCACTAACTTTGGTTGTTATGAAACATGACTGGCACTCCTGTGCACTCCTGTTTCCTTGGATACCTGCATTCTTCCTCACAAACCCATGTCCTCATCTCTTTCTCTTTCCCTATTTCCATCATAAGTTGGGCCAACCTGAAGTATTCATAGAAGCCACGATGGTGCTGTTAGTCATCTAGTCCCTCAGCATATTTTTAGTTTTTGTTTAATTTTTAATTCATGTGCACTGCTGTTTTGTCATGGGTGTCATTTCCCTGGAACTGGAATTACAGACACCTGAGAGCTGGGTGATGGGAACTGAACTCAGGACCCCTAGGAGAGCAGTCAGTGCTCTTAACTGCTGAGCCATCTCTCAAGTCCCAACCTTCAGCACTTTTAACTAAATAAATTTTTCATAAAGTACCCAATTCAGGTATTTTATTAGAGCACCATGAAAAAAGTACTCAACTCAGAATCTGCTAGTCACCAGTAAACTTAGGCTCTATTTTTCTCTCTTCTTTCTCTTTGCTCTCCTCCTCTTTTCCCCCTCACTCTCCCTTCTTTTTTCCCTTCCTCCCTCTCTCCCCTCTCCCTCATCTCCCTTTTCCATGATTTCTTGTATGCCACCCTGACATCAAACTTCCTAACTACTAATGGTGGTCGTTTTGCTTCCAGCTCCCCAGTGCTTGAATTACAGGTATGTACCAACACACCTGGTTTACTTCTCTCTGTTCTTAAAGAATCTGACAAGGTTATAGAGATAAAACCTCAATTCCTAATCCACTGATTTCATCTGACAGCCAAATAAAAGCAAAGAGATAAATGCCAAAAAAAAAAACATTTCAACGTGAAAAACAGCAAAAGAGCAGCTGGAGAGATGGCTTAGTGGCTAAGAGCAATTGATGCTCTTACAGAGGACTGTATTCACTTCCTAGTACCTTAAGTCACGTGGGTAACAACTACCCAGAACTCTGGCTTCCAGGGACTCTTTTACTAGCCTCTGTAGGTACCCAAACACACATGAGCATGCATATACACACACAGTTGATAGGAAACTTAAGGAAAAATAGCAAAGGTAAAACATCATTGGAAGAGAAAGTAGTCAAGCCCACTGAGTCTGTATTTCAGGCTCTGCCCGCTGCTCAATCCATTTGCACTGATGAAAGAGACTGTGGGAGAAGGAAGGCACAGAGCTACATTCAAAGATTAAGTTTATTAAGAGGCCCCATAAATCTAAGATGAGACTACTCTTTCATTTCCCAGCCACCCAGACCCAAATACTCACACAGAAACTATATTAATTACAACACTGCTTGGCCTGTTAGCTCAGGCTTTTATTAACCAACTCTTACATCTTAAATCAACCCATTTCTATTGATCTATTCATCACGAGGCTGTGGCTTATTGTTAAGGGTCTGATTTCTGTCTCCTTCGACAGCTATAAGGTGTTTCCCTGACTCCGCCTACTGACTCTCTCTATCCTTTTCAGCCCAGATATATTTTTCCTGCTATAGGCCAAAGCAGCTTTATTTATGAACCAATAGAACCAGCACATATACAGAAGAACATCCCACCTCACATAAAAATCACCAAGAAGTGCTGAGTAGACTTGAGGAGCCTCATTTAGCCTGGAGATTAACATTGCTCCAATTTGTGAATATGGGTTTCATATCCATAGCCAAACGGTGGTTGTATATGATAGACACACATTATTAAGATAGTTGAAATAGTACAGAGATATGTTTCTAATTTTAGAGACAAACCACCTGTGTATGTGTGTATTTGTGAGTGTGTGTGCATAGATGGCAGATGGAGGAAAGGATTGCCGAGGTTGCTGGCTACCAGCCTAGTTGTAGGTTCTGTGAGAGATCATGCCTCAAAGGAATAAGGTGGAGAGTGGTAGAGCAGTGATGTGTCCTTTGGGGGCCTCAGTACGTACACACATACTCATGCACGCACACGCGCGCGCGCACACACACACACACACACACACACACACAGACACACACACACCTGTTAAAAATAACTGACAAAAGGAAAAGGGACCAGGTCTAAAATGGTACACTGATTCATTATACTGCTTTACTTGGAAGTTTTATGCTCATATGTTTATGTTGCAGAAGGTTATAACGGAAATGAATCAGCTATTAAACACCAACTTTCTCGAATGCTACTGTTATACTAATAAGCATCAACTCAAAATGAATCATTTTTCTTTGTGACCAACAGTGGTAATTTTACAGCAGGGACAGACTTGGAATTTGTTATCTTTTCCTAACAGATGGGCCCTCAATCCCTGGTGTCTTTTCCCCCAGGAAGATATGAGACAGAATTTGTTCTCCTCTCTTGGAATAGGAAAATTAAAAAGGAAAAGGAAAAAAGTGAAAGACTACTATTAATTTAAACAACCTGTGGTCTTATCATTCCTGCAAAAGGACAGTGTGGAGCAGTTTCCTTCTGAAGATGCGTGAGGAGTGATCTATTTTTAAATTGTTGAATGGGGGGGGTGCATTCTAGGGACTTGAGAATTCTGGCTACTCCATTCACAGACAATGGGAAAAAGAAGGCTCTCTTCCATTCATGAATGGAAACATTGACTGACTCAATGCCACTCCTTGCCTGACTTCCCACACAAAGCATTTCCGCTAGAGGGACAATTCTTTAAGCAGAACATAAAGAACATGTGCCGCATACTTACAAGAGAAATTTAAACTCACCTAGTGTTTATTTAATGATTTCTGACCCATGAAATTTTTGAAAAGTATACAGAGAACTTCTTTATTACAGATTTAAATCAAAACTTCTGTAAATTTCTCTGTTTTTGATTGTATAATGTGGGTGCACAGCATTTGTGTTAGAGTTGGCTGTGACCATCAGAGCAGTGGGGCAGTTAACACACACATGTTCTATATTCATATAGAATTTGAATTTACAAGATCATGGAATACTGATATGTACAGGAGAAACTTTCTTTGAAATTTCTTTCTGTTTAAAATACCTGCACGAAACTGATTAACATTTTAATAGCAAAAGCAATAAAAATAATTAAAAGCATATTTAGTATCGGTTCTGCCCCACTTCATTAATTTCTGTTTCTGTTTTTCTCTTGGAGGAAAAAATGTAAAATTGGTATCTTACCTTTACTTGCCTCATTAGGGTACTGAATATCTCTATGTAAAACATTGTCAGACATAGGGTCTCCTATACCTTTGTATAGAACAGTATCAGATATCAGGACTCCTATATACATTCTTTGTGTCAATTTAAAAGAAAAAGTGAATCTATAGATTGCTTTTGGTAGAATTGCCATTTTTATTATGTTGATCCTCCCAATTCAAGAGCAGGGGAGATCCTTCCATTTTCTGGTGTCTGCTTCAATTTCTTTCTTCAAAGACTTAAAGTACTTGTCATATAGATCTTTCACTTCCATTGAGCCTATAATTAGTGATCCTAGAGAAGCTAAATAAGGAGAACCCAAAGAAAAACATATAACCATTCTCCTGAATATTAACCTTCATCAGGCGATGAAAGGAGACAGAGACCCAATTTGGAGCACCGGACAGAAATCCCAAGGTCCAAATCAAGAGCAGAAGGAGAGAGAGTACTAGCATGGAACTCAGGACCGCGAGGGGTGCACCCACACACTGAAACAATGGGGATGTTCTATTGGGAACTCACCAAGGCCAGCTGTCCTGGGTCTGAAAAAACCTGGGATAAAACCGGACTTGCTGAACATAGCGGACAATGAGGACTACTGAGAACTCAAGAACAGTGGCAGTGGGTTTTTGATCCTACTGTACGTACTGGCTTTGTAGGAGCCTAGTCAGTTTGGATGCTCACCTTACTAGACCTGGATGGAGGTGGGTGGTCTTTGGACTTTCCACAGGGCAGGGAACCCTGATAGCTCTATGGGCTGACAAGGGAGGGGAACTTGATTGGGGGAGGGGGAAGGAAATGGGAGGAGGTGGAGGGGAAGAGACAGAAATCTTTAATAAATAAATAAACGGTTTTATCCCATGCTTTTTCACTCACAGTCCAGCTGGCCTTGGTGAGCTCCCAATAGATCAGCCCCACTGTCTCAGTGGGTGGGTGCACCCCTCGTGGTCCTGACTTCCTTGTTCATGGTCTCCCTCCTTCTGCTCCTCATTGGGACCTTGGGAGCTCAGTCCAGTGCTCTAGTGTGGATCTCTGTCTCTATCTCCATCCATCACCAGATGAAGGTTCTATGATGAGATGCAAGATATTCATCAGTATTGCTATAGGATAGGGTCATTTCAGGTTCCCTATCCTCAGCTGCCCAGGGAACTAACTGGGGACATCGCCCTGGGCCCCTGGGAGCCACTCTAGGTTCAAGTCTCTTGCCAACCCTAAGGTGGCTCCCTTAACTAAGAATTGTGCTTCCGTTCTCCCCTAACCAACCTTCCTTTATCCCAATCATCCTTTTTCCCCATGTTCCCCCCATCTTCCCCTTCTCACTTTTCTCTCCACATCTCTCCTTACCTCCATCCCACCCCACCCGCCAAGATCCCAATTTTCTCCCCGGCAATTTTGTCTACTTCCCATAGCCAAGAGTATAACTATATGTTTTTCCTTGGGTTCACCTTCTTACTTAGCTTCTTTAGGATCAGCAATTGTAGACTTCGTGACCCTTATTTATGGCTAGAACCCAATTATGACTGAGTACATCCCATGTTCATCTTTTTGGGTCTGGGTTACCTCACTCAGAATAGTGTTTTCTATTTCCATCCATTTGCATGCAAAATTCAAGAAGTTACTGTTTTTTACCGCAGCGTAGTACTCTACTGTGTATATATTCCACACTTTCTTCATCCATTCTTCCATTGCAGGGCATCTAGGTTGTTTCCAGGTTGTGGCTATTACAAATAATACTGCTATGAACATAGTTGAACAAATGCTTTTGTCATATGATAGGGCATCTCTTGGGTATATTCCCAAGAGTGGTATTGCTGGGTCCAGGGGTAGGTTGATCCCGAATTTCCTGAGATACCGAAACACTGATTTCCAAAGTGGTTGCACAAGATTGCATTCCCACCAGCAATGGATGAGGGTACCCCTTCCTCCACAGCCTCTCTAGCAAAGGCTATCATTGGTGTTTTTGATTTTAGCCATTCTGACAGGTGTAAGATGATATCTCAAAGTTGTTTTGATTTGCATTTCCCTGATCGCTAAGGAGGTTGAGTATGACCTTAAGTGTCTTTTAGCCATTTGAACTTCTTCTGCTGACAATTCTCTGTTCAGCTCAGTGCCCCATTTTTTTAATTGGGTTAATTAGCATTTTAAAGTCTAGTTTCTTGAGTTCTCTATAGATTTTGGAGATCAGACCTTTGTCTGTTGCGGGGTTGGTGAAGATCTTCTCCCAGTCAGTAAGTTGCCTTTTTGTCTTAGTGACAGTGTCCTTTGCTTTACAGAAGCTTCTCAGTTTTAGTAGGTCCCATTTGTTCAATGTTGCCCTTAATGTCTATGCTGCTGGGGTTATACATAGGGAGCGATCTCCTGGGCCCATGTGTTGTAGAGTACTTCCCACTTTCTCTTCTATCAGGTTCAGTGTGTTCGGACTGTTATTGAGGTCTTTAATCCATTTGGACTTGAGTTTTGTGCATGGTGATAGATATGGGTCTATTTTCATTCTTCTACAGGTTGACATCCAGTTGTGCCAGCACCATTTGTTGAAGATGCTTTCTTTCTTCCATTGTATACTTTTAGCTCCTTTATCGAAAATGAGGTGATCATAGGTTTGTGGGTTAAAATTCGGGTCTTCTATATGATTCCATTGGTCGACTTCTCTGTTTTTATGCCAGTATCACACTGTTTTCATCACTGTAGCTCTGTAATAGAGTTTGAAGTCAGGGATGGTAATCCTTTATTGTATAGGATTGTTTTGGCTATCCTGGGTTTTTTGTTTTTCAATATAAAGTTGATTATTGTCCTCTCAAGATCTGTGAAGAATTTTGATGGGACCTTGATGGGGATTGCATTGAATCTGTAAATTGCCTTTGGTAGAATTGCCATTTTTACTATGTTGATCCTCCCAATCCAGGAGCAAGGGAGGTCCTTCCATTTTCTGGAAACCGGACTCTCTGAACATGGTGAACAATGAGGGCTGATGAGAAGCCAAGGGCAATGGCACGGGGTTTTGATCCTACTTAATGTTCTGGCTTTGTGGGAGCCTAGCCAGTTTGGATGTTCACCTTCCTAGATATGGATGGAGGGGGGAGGACCTTGGACTTTCCACGGGGCAGGGAACCTTGACTGTTCTTTGGACTGGAGGGGGAGAAGGGTGGGAGGAGGGGAAGGGAAATGGGAGGCTGGATACTTTTTTCTTCCTTTTCTCAATAAAAAAAAGATTGTGATGCCATATCAAATTAATGTTATTCTCTCAGAGTATACTCTAAAAATGTTTGTATGGTTTATGGAAGAGAATGATAAAAAATGCTAAAGTAGCAGGATGAGTGTGAACAAAAAAGATCATTAGGAATTCTGGGTAGAAATACATTGTAATGACTATGGTGGGAATATGACGTATCTGTTAAGTTCTTAAAATATCTTCTTTTGAGTAGTTTGAAGTCAGAGTCAAGGATGGAGTTGAAATTGGTTTTGAATACAATTAGGTTATTCTATTTAGACAATAAACTCCCCTTTACCTAAAGAATAGACTAAATAAAAGTATAAATAACATAAAAAAGGAAAAAGAATAAATAAACGGAATAAAAAGAAAAAAGAAAAAAAATAAAAGAAAAAGTGAATCTGCTTCCATCTGTCCTCTTTAAGAGACAGCTTTGAAATCTTAACTTAGGATGGAATATTTAGTTTTAAAGTGAATTATGTCTGATTTGTTGCAGAGTTAAACTGGTAGGATTTTAGCATGTTAATGTGTGGGGAAACAATGTTTGAACTGTAAAATAAAACTCTCTGTCTTCATATTGGTTTGGACTCCCGAGAAAGTCACATGTTCTTTTGAAAAGGAAGCTTCCCTGCCCACAGTCTTTTGTTGACTCTGTCTTCTGTGACTTGGCACTATGCAGAGAAATCAATTGGATCCAACTAGGGAGGTCTTAGCTTACAAACTGTGATGGTTGAGAAGAAGTACGGTTAGTTAAGAGGAGATCAGGTTCACTGCCAAGTCCTCCTCTCCATTCTCAGTACTATCTAAAGGTCACTTCTGTTATGAAGAGAAAATTAATAATGCCAGCCTTGAACTCAGCTCGGAGCTTCAGGGCTCCTTGGCCATCTTCAGCACTCCTATTTTGTTTAACCTTTGTTTGGGATCTTAATTTGACTCTTGGGCAATTACAACCTTTAACTCACTAGCAGAAAAGGAAATACATTAAATATTACCTTGAAAAGACAATGGAGGCATGGGGGCTGCTTCAGCTGGGGTGACATTTATTCACATTTCACATCCCACTCTCCCCCTTCCCAGCTGAGACTCTTTTAACTGGGGAAGGATGAGCACAGATGTGATCTTTAGCACACTTCACAATCAACTCCACCAGGGAACTCATTCTCTTTGATTCCTTTCATACTTAGTATCATACTCCATGGAGTTGAGTATTTAAAAAATATTTTCCTCTAGTCATAATGATTGGAGTAATAATATTCCCAGAGTGTCTTTTGTTGGATGACAATAAGCTCATCTGCAGACTCTCCCTCCATCTCTCTCCTCCTCCTCCTCCTCTCCTTCCTTCATTCATTCCTTCTTTCCTTCTGTCCCTGCCCCGTATTCTCCCATCCTCCATCAAGTCAGTGTATGCAGATACCTACTATAACAACAGCTTGATCAAGCGTAGACTTCAAAAATCTATAAGTTTATTGTGGATTTAAAGAAGTCTTAATGCTCCCTGTTTCAAAGGAATTGATTTTTGTGCCTTAATGACGATTAATCCTTACAAACAACTTCATAAATAGTTTACTCCTTTATTTAAATTAGCCAGATTTAGTTACAGAACTTAAGCTGATAGACCGAAGAGCTCACAGACCCTTTCTACTACTTTACATTGTGAAAAGCTCATAGAAATTGTACCCCAAACAAGCTCAACTTTGTGCGTGAGCAATGTGTTATACGAAGAAGTTTTAACAAAGAAGTGTGGATTCTGTGACATGTTGGCTCCACCACATAATAGCCAATGATGTGAATTAGCTCCATGCTACTATTTTTTTTTTTTTTTGATTTTTCGAGACAGGGTTTCTCCGTAGCTTTTGGTTCCTGTCCTGGAACTAGCTCTTGTAGACCAGGCTGGCCTCGAACTCACAGAAATCCGCCTGCCTCTGCCTCCCGAGTGCTGGGATTAAAGGCGTGCGCCACCATCGCCCGGCCCATGCTACTATTTTTATTTGATATTTTAAATAATAAAAAATTTCCCTTAATTCACACCAGTAGCTTTTAATGAATTGACTGGTAGGCAAGGCAAGCTGACAGGGTTTCTGTGTTCTCTTATAAGGAATATTCTACACTAGATCATCTGTATCCAAGAAACTTCATATCGCTCCTTTTTATAGATTGTTAAAAGAACTTAGAAATATATTCTGAAAGCAACTTGACGGTAAATATTACATATGAATCAATAAAATTTATTTAATAAATATGGGTAGACATACTGGATACCACAAATTGTGTTGTTTTGAAGGCAAGATGAGGGCAACTTAACTCTAGAATTTTTGGCAAATAGCAGACAATTATTTTTATACCTCATTTATATTAAAAAATAAAATATGTGGGCTGGATAAATGGCACAGCATTTAAGAACACTTCCTGCATAGGACCTGAGATAGATTCCCAGCACCCACACCAGGTACCTCACAACTGCCTAAAATTCCAGTTCCAGGGGATTCTACACCCTCTTCTGGCCTCTGGGCTTGTCTGCATGTGTGTGATGCATGAATACACTCAGATAAATACATACACAAAACATACATGCATATGTATTTCTTTAAAAGACTAATAATTAAAATCAATTGTTTGGTCCATTAGCAATATATGATGGCTAACTAAACCATCATACAGGGCCTCTGACCTATTCTATATAAGAGTCAATCTTTCAGGCTTCCTATTTATCCTTCTCTTCTTCTTCCTCTTTATCCTTCTCTTCTCCCTCTTTCTTTTGGAGACAAGATCTCATGGCACTCAGCATGACCTCCATCTCACTATGTAATTGAGGCCGAGCTTTAATTCCCTATCCTCCTGCCTCCACCTCCTAAGGGCTAGTATTTCAGGTCAGTGCTATCATACAGTGTTTATGCAGTACGAGGGATAGAAGTTAGGGCTTCCTGCACTGTGGGTAAGTTCTCTACCCGCAGTCACATAACCAGCCCTTCCAGCATCCTGTCCACTGCACAAAATTACTCCTGAGATGGACTGTCAGTTGCACACGGACCCCATCTGAATGCCTCGAGATTCCCATGGGATTGTTGACTGCTCCCACAAGGCATCACATTGCTGACAGTAACATTTGTTCTTTATTCTTAGTATGAAATGCTGAACAAATGCTTCAGTATGAATGTTTAGAGAACATTTGGTTTGTATGTTCCTATCTCAGATGAGTATGAAATAGTTTCTAACCAGGTGGAGCTCAGTTTGGAGTTAAATACTCCATGAAAAAGTAGCATGAGCAGAAAAATATGAATCAGCCTCATCCAGTGTCTTATTGTGAGTAGTTAAGTTTAGAGTTCTGCTGGCAGGGATCCAGACAATTGTACATGTGCAGAATTAGTAGGTAGATGACTAGAGAATAAAATTCAGTTGTACTAAATGTGCAACCACTAAGCTATCATGCAGGTTCCACCTTGATCTGAGTCTCAAACAGATCATATTAACTTAAAAACTTCCATTATTTCTTTTTCACAAGAATTACCTAGATTATCCTTTTGCTGTTTTGGTTTCTGCGTTTTGTTTGTTATTTAAGAGAGTGACATGCAGCCCTGGTTTGTTTCTAACTCATCATGCTGGATGATCTTGATCTTCCTGCTTCCACTTTCAGAGTTCTGGAATTACAGGCATGCATCAACACACCCAGTTTATGAGGTTCTGGGGATAAAATACAGGGAATCATAAATTCTAGGCAAACACTCTTACACTCTCCAACTGAGCTGCACCCCAAGTCCCTCACCTAGGGAGGTTTTTAAAAACGAAGATTGCTGAACTTACAAAAAAATTCTTTGCAGCTATACAATGCACAGTGGCCATGACCTTGGTTAGAATAGCCCCACCCTCAAACAATGCTTCTTCAGTCCTAGAAGACTCCTCTGGAGAGTCTGGGAAAGCTTTGCTGAGTCTACTCTGCTTCTTCTGGGATTTACGGAGCCTGGGATGGGCTGAATAATGTTTACTTCAAACAATATTTCAGTCAATGTTGATAGTGCAGCTCTGTGGATCACCCCAGGGTGTAATAAAGAATGGTCTAGAAAGGCAGAGAACAACATACTACTGGCAAATAAGATATGGAAAAGTATAAAAGTTCATATTAAGTTATACAATCTATTTAGTAAGGAGTCTATTAATCAGAGGCACTCAGAGAAACAGAAAATTGAGAAGTCTACATGTCCTAGAAAATATTAATAAGTAGGCACTAAGGATAGCAACTGCCACTGGTATACAAGGTTCTTCTTAAAGGCAGAAGAAGATCCTGCCTTCCGAGAATTTAGGAATATCCTTAGCCTTCTAGTTTCTAGAGTTTAGTCTTTTCTGTATTCTAGGCATCATTCGCATTGTTACAGAAACTTGCCAAAAACTTCTTAGCAACTTAATCATGGGTTGAGTAGAGGTTGATGGATTGGGGGCGGGGGAGACAGTCGTTTCTTTAGTTATTTACCCAACAGTGAGTGTACCAGGTTCTAGAGAACTGTTTAAATCTATGAGCACATAGATGTCCCTAATTCAACCTAGTGGATCACAAAACAAACCAAATGAATGCGGGGAAAGGACTTTAGAGAATTGGGGTTGTTAAGTGTGGAGGGAGATCAGAGAGATTATGGATGAAGGTTTTCAGAATATGTTTTATACATATGTGGCATTACCAATATATAAATTTAGTTAAGTAGAAAAAGGGAGTCACTTATGAAGTACTATTGCTGAGGTTGCTAAATTATGTTCGTGTAGAGAAGTGAGGAAGTAAATGGGTAAGAACTGCAGAACTTCAAAGCCTAGAGAAGACAGGGCAACAAAGAGGGTGAAGTACTGGGGACTGTGATGTCATAGGCACAGAGAGGATCTCTCAGAAGAGACTTAAGAAAGGAACTGGCAGGAACCCTGATGAAGTAGTGGGAAAATAACACAGCATAGCTGATAGCATGATGTATCTGTTTCCTTGTTTAAATATTTAGTGTGTGTGATGTGTGTATTTGTGTCTCTGTGTTTGTGTGTGTCTGGTGTAATGTGTTTCTCTCTCTTTCTCTGTCTCTCTGTCTCTCTGTCTCTCTGTCTCTCTGTCTCTCTGTCTCTCTCTCTCTCTCTCTCTCTGTGTGTGTGTGTGTACACAAATGAGTACAAGTACTTGAGGAAGCCAGACAAACCCTTGAGCTGGAGTTACATACAGTTGAGAGCCACCTTGGGTCCTCTGCTAGAGCAGGAAGGGCTGTTAAATTTTGAGCCACGTCTCCAGCTCTGATGATGTTTCTTACTGGAGTGTTGTGTGAATTCTCAGCTGCCCTTCCTTGTTGAGAGATGACAGAACCAGAGTCAGTACAAAGAGATTCAACTCTGCCTATCTGTGCTTCAGTTTTTGTATACATTTTTTCTTTAAAATTTAGTTTTTCTTTTAATTCTTTTCTTGATCGGCCATGCCCCTGGTTGTGGCAGGTACTTGTGTGCTTACAAAAGTCCAAACTAGTCTGTTATCATGAGGTATTTTCTCACTTGCTGGGTCTTTCAAGGAACTAGGCTTGTCCCAATTGGGATGTCTAACTTTTTTTAACATTTTTAATTGAAAAACATTTTTCATACAGCATATTTTGATACATGATGTTTTCATCTACAGAGTTCACTAAAAAAAACATGCAGTTTAGTTATAAAACATTGTCACGTTTTAATGAAGTTTTTTGTGTTTAATTGGGCTTCATTCCTGTGGTTTCTGGTCTACTGGTTCAATACACATGGTCAGTGTTCCTAGCTTGCTACTTCCGCAACTTTAAATCTGATTGTTTTATCTTTTGCTACACAGATTTTTTTATTCTCTCTTTCTCTGTGTGTGTGTTTGTGTGTTTCTGTGTTCCTGCATGTACCCATGTGCTTAGGTGTATGTGGCTGCCCTCTGAGGCAAGAAGTGCTGTCTCATCTGTGGATCTAATATTGCAGGCAGTTTTTAGTTGCCTGACACAGGTCCTGGGAACTGAACTCAGGTCCTCAAAAAGAAGAATAAGTGTTCATAAAGGCTGAGCCATCTCTCCAGTCTCCTGTTTACATCTTAATCACTTTGACCCTAATTTTAGCTGTGGTTTGGAGCTGTAAGTACCACAGATGCTTAGCCTCCTCTAAGAACTCTTAAGCTGGGACATTGAAAGTGTAAATACACTATAGAGTGTGTTGATAATTATCTCTGTTTCTCTTCCATCTTAGAATTTCTATTGCTGTGAAGAGACACCATACCACAGCAATTCTTATAAAGGTAAACATTTAACTAGGACTGATTTACAGTTTCAGAGGGTTAGTCCAGCTCTCTTCATGACAGTGTGTAGGCAGACAGGGTGCTGGAGAAGGAGCTGAGCTATACATCTTGATCCACAGACAGCAGAAGCAACTGTGTGTCACACTGGGTGTAGCTTGAGCGTAGGAAACCTTAAAACCCACCCCCACAGTGGCACACTTCCTCCCAGGCCAAACCTACTCCAATAAGTCCATCCCCCATAATGAAGAGTGCCGTTCCCAATAGGAGCCTTTTTCTTTCAAACCACTGCACTTTCATAGTATTTCTACTCTAAAAGCATGTCATCCATAATTCTAATTACTGGGGAGGAGTTAATGACAAATAGCAATTGATACAATTTCTATTACTTTCAGAAGCTTAGAAATGATAAAAAAGAAAACCAAAATGCACAAAAACCTTAAAACAAATAGCGGCAAAAGGCACAGTCTGCACACGTGGCACTGAGGGATCTGTAGGTCTGGCAGAGTCCACGTGAGTGAGGGAGGCTGTAGCTGCTGATGCACTGCGGCCACTGCAGGTCAAACAAGATCCAGGGGAGGCTGCGGCTGCTGACAGCTTCACCCTCCCGTTCAGTCCAACTGCAACTATTTGTAGAAAGTCATTGTGCCATGAGGTCATTTTGTGTATTGGAAGAGGAAGATGCCTGTACCTCTAGATCCAGGGATGAGTTACCCTCTTCTATACATAGTTACATAAACACGTGCACACACACTGAGAAACAGAGAAAAAATAGTGTAACATGTGTGTGCACGAGCGTAGAGCACAGGAGCTGTCATTGGTATCTTTCTCCAATGCTCTGCACCATACTTTTTAAGAGACCGTCTTCCACTGAACCTGGTACTCATCTAATCAGTTAGACTCTGCTGGAGCTCCAGGGATCTCCTGCCATGCCCAGCATTTCCATGTGTGTTCTGGCCAATGACTACAGGCCCTTCTGGTTGCACCATGGGTACTTTACTGACTGAGCCATCTCCTTGGCCCCTGATGTGATAATTTATTAAAAATATTCACTCTAATTACAGAGTTCTCCAATCAGAGAGATTAAATGGGGAAATTGCAAATGAACATGAGGACACTAGAGAGTTTTAAGAGGCATTGGCCACTATGATTATTAACTGAAATTTAAATTTGAGAAATTATCTGCTATCATATTTATTTATGGATCTTAGTTGATTATCATTTATTAGTACTCTCTTCCACATTATTGAATCTTGACATTAAAGTTGAATTTAAATTTAATTTGTTTAAGTTGATTTCAAATTTTCTTTACCATATTTTAAATTAAATTTGAATGTCTATATGTGGGAAGGGATGAAGGCTACTCATGCATGCATGCATATAGCACAGTGCACATATGTAAGTCAGACCAACACTCAGAAACATGTTCTCTGCTTCCATATTTCGGGCCATAGGGAACTGAACTCAAAAAGTCAGCTTTTGCAGTGTCTTTATCCACTGAGCCATCCTACTGGCCCTCAGAACTTGTTTTGTGCTATTATTTCAGACATATTTTGAAGAAAACGTGAACATAATTTTTAAGATATGCTTAATACTATATATATGTAATATATATATATATATATATATATATATATATATATATATATATATATATGTAATCTGCTATATGTAATCTCAGATACTGCAGTTGCTGAGAAAGTAGGGTCAGATTCTTGACCAGGCTTGGTTAGTGATATGCTGTCTGAAAATAAATTTAAAACTCAAACAAATGGATGAAGATTTTATTTGGTGGAACACAAAGTGATGGGTTCAGTTCCCAGTACCACAGACAAAAGCACTGTATTATTCTAGAAAATATTTTAATGATGTCAACATCAGTATTTTCTTGTAGACATGACCTATGATCCTGGGAGGGTAAGGTCACTCAGTGGGAAAAGGTACTGTTGCTGAGGTCCCTCACCAGGCACCTGAGGTAGAAGGGGAGAACAGACTCCTGCAGCTTGTTCTCTGCCTTCACATAATGCCACTGCACCTGTGTACCTACACACATAACACACATCGTGCAAAGGGAGAACCAAGTTCAAATTGTCTTCTCTCTGACCTTCACGCTTGAAGTGTTATGAGCACACACACACACACACACACACACACACACACAAATAATAAGTGTAGTTTTAAGAAACATTAAAAGTCTTTAGTCCTGTACACTTGAGATTTCCTTGGAATAGACTATCCCTTTAAAAAGACGTTCAGTTCTGGATTTGGGATGGTTTCAGAACCATGCACTATCCCATAGCCTCCACCACTCTCTTTCTCTACACGTTGGCCATGCGTAGTGATTACTTCATGTCAGTTTGAAGAATTCCTCATTTCTCACAGCAGAGTTTATGGGAAATGATAAACTCAGAATGTTTCTGTGTTATTTGCACTCAGCCTTGTGTTGTACTAGCAGTTGGCAAACTGTTCAGTATGCCTACGCTCTGTGGACACGTCCTATCTTAATGTCTTCCCAGGGGCATCTTATGCAATGCTCTCAAACCAAAACCAAACCCAAGATCACCCCAGACCTTCTACAGAATGATGCATAGTAATCTTTTTGGAAATTTGGCTAGTTGTCAGAGTTCTGAATTTTGAGGTTTTTTTTTTTTTTGAGCAAGATCTAGATAAACATTTTCTAGCTATACCTTACAAACATCTCAAAAGAATTGAAGTTCATGGTAGTTGCTCAAATATTACATCTAAGTGCTGTTTTTCTGATATAAAATAATATGGAAAATTTTAAATTAATTTTATTATATTTATTTATTAGTTTTTACATTGTGTGTGTCCCATAGTGTGTGTTTGGGAGTCAGAGGACAATGTTCAGGAGTTGGTTATCTTAGTTAATTTTAAAGACTTTTTTATTTTTTATGTTCAAACCTTTATTAAGAACTGACCATGTGCCAGCTACTGAGCTTACAGCCAGCATTATCACAGTTATAATCAAATATATGTGAGCTAACTTAAATCTTTTTTATTGATGTTTGTTGAGCTCTACATTTTTCTCTGCTACCCTCCCTGCCTCCTCACTCCCCTTCAACCTTCTCCCAAGTTCCCCATGTTCCCAATTTACTTGGGAGATCTTGTCTTTTTCTACTACCAATGTAGATTAGATCTATGTATGTCTCTCTTAAAGTTCTCATTGTTGTCTAGATTCTCTGGGATTGTGGTTTGTAGGCTGATTTTCTTTGCTTTATGTTTAAAAACCACCTATGAGTGAGTACATGTGATAATTGTCTTTCTGGGTCTGGGTTATCTCACTCAATATGATGTTTTCTAGCTTCATTCATTTGCCTGCAAAATTCAAGATGTTGTTATTTTTAAGGACTTTCTTAGATTATTCAGTGAAGCAAAAATTATTGTGAAAAAAATCTTCTAAATTTTTTATTACTGGGACTTTTGCTGGACCTCACAGCTAAAGTGAATATACTTAGAGATCACATAAGACTTAAGACTGCGTTGTACTCAGCCTTCTTGTTTAACTGGCTTTTAACAAAACAGCGCAACAACCAGCTTTACTTGTATTGAATTTCCCATGTAATCAACTCTTATAAACTAAGTTAATGCATAGTTATAATCCTAAGATGCACACTCTTGCATGCCCCTGATGCAAAGAGATAGGCATGGGTATTTGTAGCTGTGTTAGCACAATCATTGGTTGTAAACACAAAACAGATGTTGAAAGCAAGCTTAGAAAATATGAATTTCCACCATGAATATTGAATGTCACATATAGGCATTGTCTGATAAACAATGATATCTGTAATACTGGTTGTTGTCTCTGTCAGTTTGGGCCAATTGTCATCAGTGACTTAATTCCTCGTAAATGTCTGCTAATGATTTCTGTGATGTGTTCCTCTCCTTTCCCATGTGATGCTTTCTGTGCTCTTCAATGAAGACAAAGCAAAGCCATTTGCTAGGGACACACACAGAGCCCCAGAGACACGGATTCAGGAAGCAGCTTTCAGATAGGCACAGATCTAGGCTCATTCAACAGTCAGGCAGTGACAGTGGAAGACACAGGAAAGTGGAGAATTCAAATTTAGGCCTGCTCCTCCTCGAATAGCACCGGGGGAAAGTGCTTGAATTTCTTTCCCTAATGCGACACCAACACATTATTAGTGATTCTGAGTTTATCACTAATGTATTCAAACCAACTGAATTTTGATGTTCAATGTGAGGAATCTCAAATGTTTTAAATCTATGCAATTCAGTGTAAATGTCCTTGGACTGCTGGTGACCAAATCATCCTTGAAACTATCTGCAGTTGAAAGTGTGCACAGCACAAATAGAATAGAAACAATTCGAATAAAAATAATTTAAAAAATTCAGCTTCCCAAGAGGGAATGATTTGGTACAATCTGTTACCCAGTTTGAAATAATTTGCAGCTTTATGGGGTTGGGTTTTGAGAAACGTCATGTTTTTATTTGCAGGATTAAGCACGTAGGAAGGTTACTGAAGCACTAAAGTAAATACAGGGAAGAGATAAAAAGCAAGGAGTTTTGTTTCAGGACAGCTGGTGACTGTTCAGAAACAGACGAAAGAGTCAGTGAAATAAAAGCTCAGACTTTGAGGCACAAGTATTAGCATATCATTTTAAGCAGGAATAATAATATTTTTTTAAAAAATCTCCAATTTTTCTTAGATACATGTTTAAAGCACTTTTTAAAGATTTATTTTTGTGTGAGCACATGGGTGTGTGAGCAGGTGCGTTTCCATGGGGGTGTACATGTGTGAACACGTTAGAGAAGAACGTTTATTACTTGTCATTCCTAAGGATGAAGTTCACCTTGTTTTCTTGAGGGGGAATGTCTTACTGGGCGGTGATTCAATGATTGATCCATACCGGCTAGTCAGCAGGTCCCAGGGATCCTCCTGCCTCCTCTTCCACTCCAAGGACTGAGATTAAGTACACCACCACTCCTAGCTGCTTTTATTACATGGATACTCTGAATCAGATGCATATCTTCAGTCTTTATGAAAGTCTTTACTTTTAAAAGAAGTATTTTATGGACTCAACCATCTCTCCAACCTTATCTGCTGGTCCTTGAGATGAGTATTTGGTAGTTGGCAGAACATTTGCTGCCTTGGGTTCATACTAGTGATGGCTCCCGACCCTTGCTTCTGAAGAGCATATAAGCATAACCACAGAAAATTACCCATCATCACATATACCTCTTCTGCTATATCAGTGTTTCTCAACCTCCTTATGCTACAGCCCTTTATTACAGTTCCTCGTGTCTTTGTGTCTCCCAACCATAAAAATAATTTTGTTGCTACTTCATAACTGTAATTTTGCTACTGTTAGGAATAGTAATGTAAATATCTGTTATGTAGGATATGTGATATGTGACCCCCTAAGGGGATCTTACCCGCAGGTTGAGAACGGTTGTGGTCGATGGACATTTTGAAAAGCCTGTGGGGATACTGCTGTCCAGGGAAGAGTCTGTCGTCTGTCATCATCTATTGCTTGTGTTAGCTAGTTGAAAATGAATTATATAGCAAAGCACTCTCCTGATGTACATGGGAGAAAATGAATAAAAATTATCATAAGTAGAAGAGAGAAAGAGGAGTTAGAAAATAAGTATACTTTATGGCTAGGGAGGTGGCTCAAGGGTATGAGAACCTGAGTTCAGATTCCCTGCACCAATGTAAAAAACAGAAGGTGTATACATGTGCCTGCAGCATCTGTGAGGTGGGAGACCAAGTGGAGCTTGTGACCACTAGCTTAGACGAGTAAAAGAGTGGGACTTCTGATGACCTCCTGTGGCCTCTGCACATACATTCACACATAGGAATATGTGCATCCACACACACACATGCATCGCAAATACAAGCACAACATTCACACAGAAAAAGAAACCACGCAGAAGTTGAAAATTGGAATGTGGAATGTCATTGTAGGTTTTCCTCATAATGAAAGACAAATTTACTGTTGTTAGACTGACTGCCTTGAGAACAACTCACTATACATCACCTCCTGGGAATCCATTTTTCCTTGTCACAGCTGGTAGCAATGAGCGTGGATCTGACTTAACTCAATGTTATAACCACAGTATGAGAATCTGTTTCAGTGTGTATTTTTTAAGGCTTTATTTTAGTGTGTGTGTGTTTGTGTGTGTGTGTGTATGAGAGACAGAGAGAGAGAGAGAGAGAGAGAGAGAGAGAGAGAGAGAGAGAGAGAGAGAGAATGTTCCTGTGAGTTTGTGCATAGAACCTCAGGTGACTGCAGAGACCAGAAGAGAACAGTGAATGCCCTGGAGCTGGAGTTACAGTTGTTTTAGAGCTACCTAATATGGATGCTGGGAACAGAACTGGGGTCCTCTGCAAGAGTATTGATTGCTCTTAAACCCAAATCATCTCTCCAGCTTCAGGTTCCATGTTGTACAAAATTATTTCAGTGAAAAGCTGGCATTCATTGCAACCTTCTATGTTCTGGACTTTGCTTTGGCAAATCAAGCTTCTGCATTTCCAGGCAGCAGGGTAGAACACAGGTCAATTGGAAAATAAATAGCTCAACTCTGTGCTTTGGAAGAGATGTCCCAGTTTACCCTATCCTGTCAATCTTCTTTCCTTGCCAATATCTGAACATTGCGCAGTGAGAGAATATTTCAACCATTAATATGGAAGAACTCATTTAATTTAGCTACTACACCTTGTTTGTTTTTAATGACTGGGGGAGAAACTATTTGAAATAACCTGCTTCATTGACAAATGTACAGTGTTTGATTGTAAGGAACATTGTGTATTATTTTCCTATTTTCACTCTTTTTCCTCATACACTTAAAACAGTAATTGACAATGCTTCAAGAATAAATATGCTTTCAATTCTTTGTGGTATGTTCTATGATAGTGATTGCAAGTTGACATTGTTTTTCCCAGCACCTTTACAGAGCACAGTCAATGCATTGGAGCACTTTCTACACCAAGACAGCAGCTATAAAGCTCTGCTGCATTCTCAAGAGTGGCAAGGACATTCCCCACCCACTCCAAAGATATCTACTGAGTAATTAAAGAAATATTTGAAAAGAAAACTGGTTCTAATCAGCTTTCAAACTATGATCATGCCCTTGCCGAATCTTTCCTTTATGAATGTATTTCTCCTGAAGCAAATATAATCATGAAACTCCCTTTTTGTCTCTACAGGAACTGGGAAGTAACAGCCCCCCACAGAGAAACTGGAAGGGAATTGCCATCGCCCTGCTGGTGATCTTGGTAGTATGCTCACTCATCACCATGTCTGTCATCCTGCTAACACCGGGTAATCTATGGCTTTTTCTATCTTTGGATGGGGCTATGGTGCATAATCATGATGCCTTAAGATGGTGGTGGTATATGGTCCATTTGGGCAGATTAACACAGTCTAGATGTTTTAAAGGCATAATTAGACAACTTAGCTAATGGTATGGTGATTTTGTATCTTGAATATTATGTGCCGTGTTGGGTGAAGCTGGAACATGAGATACATAAAATGAGGATGTAAGGAAGACCCATTATCTCCATTACTACCCAAATGTTTGTTGGTTTTAAAAATGCCTAAGCCATGTGACTCTTGTATTTCAATATTTATAGAAATTTTATTACAATGCACACCAAACTAGGAATCCATATATCCTTCAATGGATTAACAAATATATAATAGAATAATAGTCCACAGAGAAATAAGTCAATGCTCAACATACACAAAACACACAAAGCCATGTGTGTGCATAATGCTAAGTGCAAAAATCTAAACCCAAAGCATTATGTATTTTACATAAACATTTATATAAACAGCATTCATATGGAATTTTCAAAAAGAAAGGGGAAAATGGGGCCTATGCATGTCGTTCAGTTAGGAGAATGCTTGACTAGCACGCATGAGACCCTGGATCCATGCCCAGCACTATAGACTTGAGGAGGGATGGTTCACAGCTATTATCCCTAAGGTGCTGGTAGAAGTACACATTTATTCTTGGCTATGTTGGTTAATGCCAGTTCAGGATACATAAAACCCCAAAGGAACAAGATCTTAAGAAAGAGGCTAAGTTTGAATCTGGTAACAAAATTGTTCTCAGTGTTGATCGCATTGGTGCTAGGCTCTTTGTAAATGCAGTAAAAAAGACTGATAGTACACTCGATTTTCGTTGAGGGTTGAAGATTGAAAGTGTGGAGTCTGTGACTATGGATGATAACCCAATTTATGGACAATAGAATATGAGAGAGGTAGAAATAGTATCACATGAGACTGATCAGAATGTGGAGACTTTTTCTCTGTGCACCTTTTTATCAATGGTGTATTGATATCTTAATAAGGATAGTTAGTCCCTGCAATAATCTTTGGAAGGAATCTTTAGATACTTTGATATGGAAATCATCATGGACGTAGTTCTTCCGTGGGTACTACTTCAATTCTCAGAAGTTTTACTGTTCTTTAGTAGCGGTTAATAAAGGAGGCAGAAGTAGTGGGTTCCCCAAGGCAGCTTCCAGAAAAGGACAAAACTCACATGCTTCTGTAGCCCACCCAAGTGTCTTTTGAAAAGCTGAAATAACTGTTCTTAGTTTTCTAGAAATATAGTCATTTCTGGAATAGGATTGAGTAGCTTGAGTCTACTGAGGAGCACAGTTGTGACCTCTTGCTGTTGCTTTGTTTACACTTCATTCCTACCCCAGTTTCATCATTATCTAAATCCGTAAAGACAGTGGACTTATTTCCTCTTGAGCAAAATGTGATTAGCAAGGACTCCACTTTAGAGTCATTTACTCATGTAATTATAGTGACTAATTTACATAAATGACACTTATCAATCACTCCAGCATGGAGGGAAATATTCCATCTTTGTAAAAATGGTGACTTCCTAGCATGTAAACTACCAAAAATTAATAGTTGATAGTTTATATTTATCCTCTGGAGATCCCGAGAAAGAAAGGAAGGAAGCCAAAGGGAGCAGAAAGAAGAGAGAAAGGTAATTGAAGAAATACGCAACAAAAATGATTTCCAGGAAAGAACTGGCTTGCTTGGTACGCTCCGTGGAGCCTCCCCCTCACTGCCTCACTCGTGCATCTGTGGTTTGGTGTAATTGAGCAATGTGATGGCTCTAATAAGTGACTGCAGCATGCCAAGAGGCTCCGCTCCAGGAAGATGAGCTTCTGTTCAGATGGTGTTTCACTTAAACATAAGAATTTGAGCATAATTACAAAAAATGAACCACTTGCTTTTGCTGTCTTGAATGAATGCCTATTCACCAGATGCAAAACCTGGTTCTACGATGTCTGTGCTTCTTTTGAGCTCATCCTTCCAATCTGATTCTGCTGCCTTTGACTTAGTGTTTCATTCTCTCAAATTGTTTCCTCACTCATTTAATGAAAGACATATATATAAAGGTGAATTATTAGAATGACTTACACAGTATGGTCTGTATAGTCAGAAAAGCTGTTTGACACTGGAAAGGGGTAGTCTATTAGTTGCTCAGTTCCAGTCTGGTGTTGAAGGCCTGGAGGATTTCCGAGTAACTGTTGATTTTCAATCTATTTTGGAAGCTCAAGGAAGTTTGTTCTAATCCTGCAGCAACAGGGTAGAAGAGCATACAGATGGGAAGAAGGCAAACTCTGGGTTCAGTTGACACTGCCTGCCTCACTGAATAAGGTAGAAAATGAAAGAAGACCCTGATCAGCCTGTGACATCCAACTATGTCTGTACATGTGTGTGCTCACACACGTGGAAACAAGAATGCACATACACGTACACAACAGCATACACAGAAGGAGAAAAAACATTGGACATTGGTGGGTTCATGTGGAGATTAAACCATATTGTAGATGTTCTACTTTTAATCTGACATTAGTCATACAGGTGATAGTGACAATTATTGTTTTAATTTGTAATTTTTCCAGTGTGTTTCACATATTCAAATACCATTGGAAATCAATGTTATTTTTGGAAGAGATATTATGAAATAAATCCAAAATAATTATGGTAGATCATGGTACATTAGCAAATAGATAGCCATGCTACTACCACTACTGTTTACAAACCTAAACAGGTTCGTAAACATGTCGCAGGGGAGGCGACATAAGTGGATATGATGAGGATGCGAATTTTTCACTGGCCTGGCAGGGATGAAGGTATTCTAAAGAGACACGTTTGTCCTGCCTGTTGACTGACAGATTAAGAAACAAATCAACCCATGGAACTGGAATTTACCTATGTAACTATTGCCTCTCAAATGCCTGTCGTGTAACATAGTAAGAATAACAGCAACAATATCATAATGGCCACCAGTCCATTATACATATGTGAATCCAGTTTACACACACTCTTTCTGTGTTATTTTCACTTTGAAAAATTATATTTAGGTTTCTATATTTTCACTTTGAAAAAATTATATTTAGGTTTCTATAAGTGAGTGCCTACAAAAGATTAACTCGTCTGAGAAATTATTCAGAAGCTGCTTTTCTCAGAATAGCCTCGGAGTCTGTAGGTAATGCTGAGGAATGCAAGCCTATATCTAGACAAACACATGTTCATTGTAATTTTGGCTTGATTGCAGATTTTATTACAGTAGTAATTTCAAACAGGTGCCTCAGTCTCTGCTTGTCAGAATCTTCTGTGCCTTGTGAACAGAAGGCTTGATTGTTTTTGAAGACTGAGTTAACCAATCAAGCATTCCTTTTAAAAGGAAGCATTTCTGAAAGGGGGAAAAAAAAACTTCACTCAATGTTTAATTGAAGAGTAGAGTGCTTGAGTACATTAATCGAACCTGAATACTTTTTTAGCTTATGTTAGCTTTAATAAATAATGGGTCCTCATGATTTTAATTTCAGCAGTGGGAAGGCAGAGACAGGCAGACCTCTGTAAGTGTGAGGCCAGTCTTGTCTACATAGAAAGAGACACTGTCTCAAGACAAATGAACAAACAAAAACCCAAAAGAAGGAGAATGTGGAAACGTTTTGCTTTTAGAAGGCAATGAATGTAAGGCCAATAATTATACTCTACAAATATGGTAAAAAAAATTTTCATTTAAAAGCATTGTAACCATCTAATGTGAATACATTTTCTTCTAGTATCTGCTTTACATCAAACGTGTAGCAGGAACTAGAGAGAGCTCACCTGTTAAACTGCTTGCCTTGAAAGTATAAAGACCCGAGTTTGATGGAAAGAATGTGGCTGTCATAGTATGTTCTTGTCATTTAAGCACCAGGAAGATGGAGACAGAAATTCTTGGTGATATAGAACCATTCTGTTTTAGTTCATTGTTGGACTTTAGGCCAATGAGATACCCTGTTCCAAAGGACAAAGATATGGAAGATATTCCTCAAGAGAACATTGGAGATTGTCCTCTGACAACCACACAATGTGTACATATACAAACATACATGACCCTCCCAAGCACATATCAACATACTTATGTGCACACATGCACATGTTTTTAAAATGTGAGTTATCATGTTCTGAAAGGCATTTTATGAGGAATATGGTCTACCAATTTTGGCTTGCTTGTGAAGCAGCAGTGCCTAGTCTTTTCAGTCACAATGTTTTGTAAAAGATATCCATCAAGTTCTTCAATTTGCCTGTCATGTTGCAATAACACCCTGTGGGTTCTTTATATGACACCATTATTCAGTTTCAGTGGGCTGGTGCCCTTGATTTCATGTTTCCTATCATGGCTGACTAAGGCTGAAATTGTAGAGTCCTGACACAGTATATTGCAGAGTTTTCATTACTTTGGTATTCGATAGATGAGCATATGACATAGATTTTTTTCAGACCAATCAGAGCATGAAAAGTATCAGACATTCATTTATAATCTCAGTTTTATCAGGGAATACCAACAAATCTACTTCCTGAAGTAGTCTCAATTTTAAGACTTTTGTAAGTGGTCCAATCCATGTAAGAAAATAGTTTGCAAAATCCTAGACTAAGTATATTAATGTTAGGGTAGAACTGTACTACCTGGTGGAGTGTAGAGCCCATCAAGGTCAAGTAATTCACTGGAGTCAAAGGGTAGGACTAAGGATAGAAGGAACCAGGTAGATGCCCACGACAAGCAACAGAACCAAAGTTGAGGTTAAAACTTAGGGAATCATGCCTTTGTTTACATAAATATCACCTAATAGGACAATTTAACCTTTCCACTGCAGTCATTATTAAAGCTTATAGAGTTTATAGCTGGATAAGACTGTCCATAACTTTTCTCTTCAACAGCCTACATAGAACCTTTCAAACTATGAGAGTCACACGTTTTGGTCATAGGATATAAAAAAATCAAGTTGGTACTGACCAGTCAGTTTTCTCCTTGATTTTTTTTATATTCTATGACCAAAACATGTGACTGCCTTCAACAACTTGGTTCAATCACCAAGTTCTGGTGGGGAACCAAGAGTGGGGGCAATATCCTGTGTTGTTTTTAAGATATCTGCAATATGTCTGATGGACATCTCAAGGGGCGATATCCCATAAATGCCACTGGGCTTTCTGTCAACATTTGGCTTCTTAGAGGAACATGATCTCCAGTCACAATTTTATTTTAGTAAGATTTTTTTTTTTTTTTGATTTTTCGAGACAGGGTTTCTCCGCAGCTTTTTTTTGGTTCCTGTCCTGGAACTAGCTCTTGTAGACCAGGCTGGCCTCGAACTCTTAGTAAAAATTTTTAAACCTCCTTCGTACTAGTTATTATGCTGTCTTCTATGCTACTGAGTCAGAATAATTGTGTGTGTGTGTGTGTGTGTGTGTGTGTGTGTGTGTGTGTGTGTGTTGTGGTAACCATTCACTGAAAATAGCCAATGTAGTTGATGAATCCTTCAATCAACCTCCCACCATAAACGTCACAAACCTCATAGATATAGTTTGATAACATCTGTATGCTGTTCTGAGTCCACTGGGTGACTTTTTCCCTTTTATACTTTGTTACAGAGGTCTGAAGAGAATCCATCATTCCTTTCTCATGTCATGTTTTCTCTGTTGATCAATAAATGTTGAAGTTTTTTGTTTTGGAGAAACAGTATTTAC